>NW_009242971.1:3080397-3083540 GCF_000388065.1 Fonticula alba | reverse complement strand
TACAGCGATGTGGCGCGCGGGCTCGGCGGAGAAGAGCAGGAGCAGGAAAGAGGGCGCCCGGGGAGCTTGTTGAGAAATGAGTGGGGGGGGGGGAAGGGAAGGGATTGAGAAAGAGCGCTGGCGGCGCCCCAGGCAAGGGGGGATCTCGGCGGCCCTTCACACTGTCTACCACCCCCTGGTCCCCCCAGTCGAGAAGTCCTCCGGCACACCGGGGGGGGGGGGGGGGGGGCTCAAATGCCCCGCGTACACCCCCTGGCACCTCATTCGACCCCCGCCCCCTTCCCCGCGCCCGGGGGGGGGGGGTGAGGAGACAGGGCTCGGCCCCTCGGGACGACGGAGACAACAAGGGGCTGCTCCTCGGGCTGAAAGGGGGGGGGGGGGGGGGGGGCGGCATGTGGCTTCTTCTTTTTCTCTCTCTCTCTCTCTCTCTCTTTGTCTCTCGCTCGCTCACCCATCCGCTCTTTGGCCGCCCCCCTCCCCCCGGCCCATTGTTTGTTCATCATGCCGGGGCAGGGTTCGGGCTGCCGGCCCGAGCTCGGGCTGGGCCAGAGTCCTTGGGCCATCGACTGGGCATCAACTGCTCGGCGAGGGCGTCGGCCGCGCCCAGCTCTCCCCGGCACCTCCGCCCCTGGTAGGTCGATTGCGCTGGCAGCCCCCTGGGCAACAGAATGACAACTCTGCCATCAACCACGACAGTGGCCCTGGTGCTCTCCCCCTGCGTGTGCACATTCCTCCGCCAGCCAGGCAAGCGCCCTGGCAGCAGGAGGGGCGGGAACGAGGCAGCAGACAAAGATCCAGCGGCAGCAGGTCGGCGAACCCTCGCAAGATGCCTCGTATTCTCACGCCAATTAATGCGTACTCCTCGGTCTGTACAGATGGATGATGGCGAGATCGCCACGGAGAGAGCAGGGCAGGGGGGGCCGGCGGGAGACGAGAACGACCGACATTTGGAAGGGCCCAGCAATGGCCAAGTCTATTTGGGCCGACGTAGCCCCGATACCGATGCTCCGCCCCGCCGTCCCGGACCTACGAACTCGCCACACCCGCACGCCCGCACACCCGCACACATCTCCACATGCATGCACCCGGATCAAGTCCACGGGCCAGTCGCGCGGCGGCCCGCTGGTCCGCCCCCCCCCCCCCATCCCTTCCCCCCTTGTTCCCTGTGTTGCAAAGACGAAGGAAGCGCCCCGCGGCCGGGGTGCACAAGGAGCCGGGGCCAGGCAGGCCAGGTACATTCCACTGTGTTGTGTCGCGTGATCCACCTCGTGGAGCTCTACGTCCAGCCGGTTTGTCACGCCCTTATGCGTAGGTGCCAGCGGATCAGTCCTCCTTCTGGGCGGCCGGGCGGCTGTTCCAGTAATAAATCATCTGCGCGGCCAGGGTGCCATTCACCAGGAGGCTCAGGGCAAAGCCGAGGAGGATGATCGGGTCGTTGGCCTCCTGCGAGTGGGTAGGCACGGAACAAGGGCGAGTGAGTCGTTGCGCGCGCGCGCGCGTGTGTGTGTGTGTGTGTGTGTGTGAAAGGGGGAGAGGCAAGGGGAAGGCAGAGAGAGAGAGAGAGAAAAAAAAACCCGACAGACACACGAACAAACACAGTGTGACGATGGGAGTGAGGGGAACGAGCCGGGGAAGCCCCACGCACCTTGAGCGTGGTGAAGATACGCGCCAGAGGACCAATGCAGAAGGCAAACACACCAATGGCCGACAGGTCGCCGGTGTGCCCATTCCGGAAGTTGCTGATGATCTGCGGCAGGCGACTCAGGAGGAGAACAGGGATGGTGGCGCTCTGTTCATCGGGGGGAGGCCCAGGAAAAGGAGGGACAGGGGGGAGCCAAATTGGAAGGCGATGGATGTGAGCACGACAGGCGAAGATGGCGATGGGCAAGCGGCGGGGCGTTGTGCGCATATGGCCGGCTGCAAGTCGCACCTGCATCAGCTTCAGCATGTCACCGGTGGCAAAGAACATGAAGGCGCCCCACAGACCCAGGAGCACCGGCGAAAGGGCCAGCAAACCAAGGCGATTGGACAGGGCCAGAACCAGGAAGATGAGGGAGATATCCTGCACGGCAATCAGAGCGGTCTCGCCGTAGCTGGAGAAGGCAAACCCACGACGGTAGCTGTAGGTGATGGAGATGGAGTAGCACACCAGCTCCATGACCAAAGACATGAGCGAGAGCCCGGCCGCGCGCCGGTTCTTCAGGATAATGAGGATTTGCGGGACCTTGATGATGGCCCCAGACAGGAGCATGGCATAGGAGAGGCACTTGCTCAGCATGAGCGACAGGCAGACCGGGTCGGCTGCCGTGGGCGGGCAGGGGAGGGAGGGAGCGCGAGCCGACGGTGTCAGTTTCACAGGACCCAGCTCGGAGGAAGAAGCGGCACAAGAACAGCCGGGACAGTCGAGCGCGACGTACTGAAGTCGCGCTTAAGGAGGAAAACCCGAGTGCACTCCTCGCTGCCGAGGAGCATCTCAAAGAGGGCCACCCCAGCTGGGGGGAGCAGGTGGCCAACGGCGTGAATCCCGTCACTCATGACTGACGGCTCGACGGGGAAAAGGAGGCAGCCCCGAGACAAGCGGGGGAGGAGGCAAAAGCACAGACGGGCGGGAGGGCGGGCGACCGAGCGATGGGTGTGGCGGGAAGGCGCTCGCCCCGGCGAAAGGCGTTGCCCTCGCATTTGTGAGGACCCGCACATGCGTCCAGGGTAGCGACATCCAGACATAGCCCCCGCCCCCCTCCCCTCCTCCAGCGCGGGATGGCCGCCAGCGCAAGGCCCCTTGGCAAAGTTTCCCCACAGTCGGACGAATGCGTTGGCACTGTGGGGCTTTGCGATCCGCTCCGGATGGGGTGATTCCCCCCGGCGTGATGCTGTCCCCTGGCTACGCTCAATTTCTCCTGCCTGAAACAACAGCGTCCCCCGCCCTCCGAGGATTAAAAAAAAAGACCGGCCAAGCATGTGGAGGCAGGGGGGGGGGGGGGGGCAAGATGCTCGCCCAGCGTCTCCCCGGCCTGGGGCTGCGGAGACCACCTTGCAGGCACACGCCCTCGTCGCGCAGCGGGCGGACCGAGAGACAGCGATACGTCTCTGGCCCCGCCGCGGACCGAGGGGATGCTCCTGTCGAATCCCGGTGCTCCCTCGCG
>NW_009242971.1:3074765-3080097 GCF_000388065.1 Fonticula alba | reverse complement strand
CCCCCCCCCGCACCACCACGGAAAGAGCGCCAGCACCCTGCGGCTCCCGGCGAAAATCCCCACCGGGGTCTAGTGCTGGTCACAGACTGCGGCGGGCCCCGGAGACCCGGGCAGGTGAGGGACCTAAAGCAGCCCCCGCCGCGCCTCTCGGGCTCCCCTCTCGGGCATCTTGACACATCCCTCCCCCCTCCCCCCATCACCACCCCCTCCGCCGCCTTTCGAATCACCTTTACGCCTCTGAACACACACGCCACATTAAGCACCTCCAAGCATAACCATGGCGGTGTGGCTCCCCGCGACCCCTGGGGCCTTCTGGGGTATTGTTGCACTGCCGACCACCGTTGGTGCTCTTTTGGCTCATGTGGCCTGGCGGCCGGCCGATTCGGAGGCTCCAGCCGACCATGTCCTGCCGGAGGCCTGTACCGCCCTGGCACGCGTCCTCCTGGCCACGGGCCTGCTCATGGCGCAGTTCCTTTTGACGCCGGTCTTGCGGCCAGATACCCAACTCTGGATGAGGCCCTTCCTCTGGTGGGCCATTGGCATGGCTGGGCTCGGGGCAATTCTGGCCGCCGATCGCGCGGTCGCCTGCTCTCTCCAGGCCATCGGGTATTGCCTGCCGGCCGGCGTGTCTACCGAGGAGGCCGGCGCGCGCCGCGACTCCCAAGCGCTGGCAGCGGCGCACCAGCCGCCGTCGCCCAGCAAGACCCTCCCCTCCGAGACTGTCACCCCCGCCAAACCGACCGCCCAACAGGGCTCGGCGCTGCGCGGAGCGGGCAGTCCCGCCGGCCGGTCGGGTCGGCCTCGGCCTCCTCTTTCTCCCATCCGCACCCCCTCGACCGATGTGTCTCCAGATGACTCCCTTGCGCAGTTGACGCTGGATTCTTTGCAGGCCGGCCCGGAGACGCCCCTCGGCCCGGAGGACACTCCAGCCGAGGAGGAGGAGGAGGATGGCCTGATGTCTGGGACTCCGGTGGATGGGAGTTTCCCCCGCCATGGGATCCCCGGCGAACGGGCTACCCCGCATCCCGGCATGGGGACCCCGGTCCGGCCGCGTCCAGGCCCCAAAGCAGCCGGAGGCACAGTTGTCCGGAGTGCGGCGCCGCCGCCGCCGCCGACTCCGGCCCCGGGGGATGGCCACACAGACCCCCTGAGCCCCTTCGACTTGCTGGCCGGCGAGGCCTCACAGGGCGAGCCCACCACTCCAAACACACTGACTCCCTCGGGCGGCATGGCGGCCAGTCCGGCACGCAGGTCCAAAGGCCGCCAGCGTAAGGCCATCACCCAAGACACCTTCAAGCGGCCGCGGTGAGTACATTCCGTCGTGCTTCCTTTTTTTTTTCTCCTCACGACACATGTGCGCACGCGCCAATACACCCAAACTTTAGATGGCAAAGGAGGAGAAGAAAAGACCGGCTGCCGGTCGGGAGAGCTGGCAAAGTCACCATCCGACCCCGTGGCCCTGGCGTGCATGCAGGCACGCACGCCAAACATGCAAACACCATCACTTAGCTGCATGGGTAAATACGCTCAAATAATCCAAGGGGATTGTCTATAGTACAAGGAACACGTCCAGATGAGGGAAAAGGCAGGGGGGGGGGGAGGGGGAAGGACTCGGACTGTGGGGAAACAAAGGAGCGGAAGAGGGGGGACTGCAAGGACATATGGCATGCTGGCCGAGCACCGGCAGCTGCACATGGATATACGCGCTAGATGGCATTCCTTCTCGTCAGGTAATCGAAGCGCTTGTACGTGTAGCCGACGAAGGGTAGATCCGTGAGAGCCGGAGAAAGGACTGTCGGTGGAAGGAGAGGCAGGTCAGCGCCATGGCGTCAGCGCGATGAGGGAAGGAGATGGAACAAATGCACGAGCGAGGAAGGGAAGGAGGGAGGAAGCAAGAGGAAGGCACGTCTGGCCAGGAGGGCGCCCCGCGAAGGGGTGTCCCCGCATGACCGACAAATACGCACAGCCGTCTGACCCGTCGTCGAAGGAGGAGAAGCCCGGATGGAAGGAGGTGTCCAAGTTGTCCGGCACATCAACCAACTCATCGGTCGGGAAGTAGGACGTGTCGGTGATGGACCGGAGCACTGGCACGAATGGCGGGGTCTGCCGGCGGATTGACTGCCAGCAGACACCTCGGAAAAAGGGGTGTGCCTTGATGTCATCCACGCCGTTGGTCCCGAGGCGGGTTTCCGCATCACGAATGAACCTGCCACAACACATGGCACCCAAAGCCGCAGAGGGGGATACAGCCATAAAAGCGAGTCAGTAGCGGCAGAAAGACCAAACAAACGCCACGAGTCAAGTGCAAAGGGCAAAGCACACACCCCCGAATGAGGTCCTCTGCTTCGAGCGAGATCTCCACGTCGTCCGGGAACCTGAGCGTCTGTCGCCAATTGACGATCTTCTTGTAGGTGTCATGTGAGGTCTCCGCGCAGAAGGCCGGGTATCCTGATTATTGCCGGGGAGGAGAAGGAGAGAGAGAGAGAGATTGGGAAAAGGAGGAGGTAAGCCACGGGGAGGGGGAGAGGGTGGAATCGGGAGAAAGGCACATTGCCAGGGGCAGAGAGAGAGAGAGAGAGAAGGAGGGGGGGGGATGGGGGGAGGCAAGAGAAAGTGGGAACATGCCCATACGCACCGACAAGCATCTCATACATAATGACACCGAGAGACCACCAGTCGCACTCTGGCCCATAGCCCTTCTGCATGAACACCTCCGGGGCAATGTAGTCCGGTGTGCCGACAGTTGAATAGGCCTGGCAGGTATGAGTGAGCCCGACAGTATGGGCAGATATGCGGTTGAGCGTGTGTGTGTGAGAGAGAGAGAGTGGGAGAGAGAGAGAGAGGAAGAGAGAGAAAAATAGACCGATGTAAAATGGACAAACAGAAAAGCGACAGGCAGGGGAGGACATTGATCCACGGCAGCACAAGTATCGGAAAATCGGGAGGGGGGGGGAGGGGGGGAAGGTGGCGCACCAGCTTGCGACGGTTGGCTTTCCAGGTGGCGATTTTATCCTTGTACGACAGGTTGATGGAGATTGGCTTCCAGTTGCTAGGCTCGACGGATTTGTCCCCAGCCAGGAGCTAAACCACAGGGACAGACTCGGCATTAGGACATGGAAGGGAAGGGAAGGGCCGGGGCGGGTGGCTGATCTGCCATAAAAACACACACACCTTCTGATAGTACGAGGAGTTGTGCATGCGATGGAAGCCGGTCGAAAGACCGAAGTCCGAGATCTTAAGATGCCCATCCTTGTCAAGAAGCAGGTTGTCGGGCTTGATGTCACTGGAGGAGGAGGAGGAGGAGGAGGAGGGCGCCATGGGCAGGTTGGTCTCAAGATCGAGGATGGAAGGTGGAAACCCCGAAGCTCAGGGAGGGCGAAGCGAAGCCCGGTGCTGTGGATAACATACCGATGGATGAAACCCGATTCGTGGATTGACTGGATGGCCAACACGGCCTCGGCAATGTGGAAACGCGCAGCATCCTCGGTGAAGGTGTCATCATGAATCAAGCGTGTCATGAGGTCCCCGCCCGGCAGGAACTCCATGATCAGGTAAAGATACCGCGTGTCCTGGAAGGAGTAGTACAGCTGGACGACCCAGTCATTGTTGGTGACGGCAAGCAGGTCACGCTCCGCACGGACATGAGCCAGCTATTGGGCCAGGTGGGAAGAGTGACGAGGCGGAGGAAAAGCCGATGAGTAACAAACGCGCCACGAGCGACTGAAGTGGGCCAGACACTCCTGGGCCTGACATACCTGGTCCTTTTGCAGCATCTCCGCCTTGCGAAGGGTCTTCATGGCGTAAATGTGCCCGGTGTCAATCTTCTGCACGAGCCGCACTTCACCGAAGGCCCCCTTGCCAATGACCTTCAAGGTCTTGAAGTCTGATGGGCTGAGTCGCACGCGGCGCAATTGCAAGAAGTCACACTCTCGACGAGTGATCTCGGCAATGCGCTTCTTCCGGCGATCTGGCGTCATAAACTCGGTTTCCAGCTGCTTGTCATATTCCTCGGTGCTGGGATCGAGAAAGGGCCAAGCAAAATGATTAGCAGCCGCAAGAAGAATCGGGAACCAAGAGAAGGACATTAGGTGGGGGGTAGATATGTGTGTGTGTGTGTGTGTGTGTGTGTGTGTGTGTGTGTGTGTGTGTGTGTGTGGGCGCGGGCGTGGGCGTAGGCGTGGGCGTGGGCGTGTGTGACAGAGGGAGGGGAGGGCAGAGAGAGAGAGAGAGAGAGAGCGTGCGTGCGTGCGCGCGTGCGTACCGCTTCTCACTCTCACGACGGAACTGCAGGGCGTCCTCGTAGAAGCGCTCGAGCTTCATGCGAGCATGCGCGGCGCGCTCAAGCACCACGCCACCGGGCGAGGAGCCGGAGGAGTGTCGAGCCGATGGGTGCATCAGGTGTGTCCCCGGGCTGGGGCTGAACTGGTCAGGGCCGAGGTGGTGCGGGGCTGCGGCCGAAGCGGAGGAGTGCATCGGCGGAAAACCGGGCTGCTGATGGTAGTGGTGCCCGTGGCTGCTGTGGGAGTGTGGATGGCCGTGGCCGTGGCCCTGCGTATGTGTGTGCGCGTGGTGGGGAGGCGCGAAATCGAAGGGAGTTTGAAAGGGCGGCGCTTGATGGCTGTTGGGCGAATGCTGCGGAGCGAAGTATCCCGCAGAACTAGGCTGGTGATGGTGATGCTGCTGCTGATGCTGCTGCTGATGCTGCTGCTGATGGTGATGCTGCTGTGAGGAATGCTGGTACGAATGCTGCGGCTGGTACGAATGCTGCGGCTGGTACGGCTGCTGCGGCTGGTACGAATGCTGCGCTTGGTACGGCTGCTGCGGCTGGTACGGCTGCTGCGGCTGGTACGAATGTTGAGATTGCGTGTGTGTCTGTGCCTGGTATGCCTGATATGGCTGGTACTGCTGCGGTGAGAGATGTTGCCCCGAATGCGATGAGGATAGGCGCTCGGAGGAAGGTGTCACACCGGGAATGGCAGTGGCAGCAGCGGAGGCCGGCGATGGGGGAGCATCAGGCTGCGGGAAGGGGGACGCAGCGTAAGAGGAATGAGCGTAGCCAAATCCCTGATGCGGATGGGACATTGCGCAAGGCCAGGGAGATTCGGATCAAGGGGAAAACAAGGCAGAAGGCGGACAGGCCCACGGCGAACAATCGGCTTCTTCGTCTTCTGGGTCCTTTCGACTGGCTCGAAGTGACACGGGCGGCGCACGAGGCGACAGACGGCGGCGTCACTCGGCGCTGAGATCGCGCCAGGGGCGGGGATGGAGAGCGCGAGGGGGGGGGGGGGGGGGGGGGGGGGGGGGGGGGGGGGGGGAGAGAGCGAAGGGAGGG
>NW_009242971.1:3072554-3073200 GCF_000388065.1 Fonticula alba | reverse complement strand
TCTCTCTCTCTCTCTCTCTCTCTCTCTCTGTCTCCAGCTGCCCTCCCCCTCAATGACTCTCGCGCACGCCCTCTCCCGGCCCGGAGCCACGCCCAATCCGACCGGAACGGGTTGGTCGCGCGTGCCACGGCCAAGCCGCGAGGCTGGTCCATTGTCAGTCAGACTCCCCGGGCTGGGGGCTCATCCCCGACCCCGCGCGTCGGCACGCAAGACGGCCTCCAGATCGCGCCTGGCCCCTGTGAGCTCGGCCGGGCCGGGGGCCGGCCAGCCCGCCTTCGGGCTCGCTTCCACGCCAACACCGGAGCCCGCACATCCCCAAACGGTGGCCCCTACAAAGGATCTCCCCCCTCCCGTTCCCTGGCCTCCCTGCGCCCGTCCCGTCCCCCCGGCCTTCCTCCTGGCGGCCCGAGAGCCCATCGGCACCTGGTGATTGTGGCCAATTAAGCGCCCCTGTGATGCCAGGACCGGCAGACCGGCAGATTCAGATCTCCTCTTCCATTTGGCTCTGCTCGCCTCCGCCCTCACGCCAGGCATCCTGCCTTTGTCCTTTCGCCCTTCCCTTGCCTCCTTCCTCCTCTCCCGCTCATTTCTTGCTGCGGCTGCTTTCACCCCCCCCGGCCCCGCGCACGCAGCCCTGCTCCTGCCC
>NW_009242971.1:3070677-3072544 GCF_000388065.1 Fonticula alba | reverse complement strand
ACGGCAAGAAGTGTCGGAAGGGTGCCGATGGGAAGGGGGGAGAAAGTGAAAGGGACAGGAGAGAGAGAGAGAGAGGGGGGGGGGAAGGAGGGAGGGAGGGGAGGAGAAGACGGAGAGAGGCAAGAGAGGGGAGAATACTGGGGTGCCATTAATTGCCTGGGCCGTGCCCTGGGGAGGTCCGGCCACACGCCCCTTTCAGACTGATCTCAATTCACAGAAGCTGGCAGCAAGGCGGGGGGGGGGGGACGGTGCTTCGGGCATGCGAGTCCCTCCTTCTCTCTCGGTCAAGAGAATGGTGGGCATAGATTCCCCGGGCCAGTCCCACTTCGGGAGGGGGGGCACATACTTTGTTTATGCCGCCAAGGACGGGTTCAAGGGTGGGGGGTAGGGCCGGAAAACGATGTACCGAGCAGGTGGCGCGCAGGCCGCAGGACATCCCTACCAAGGGGCCATGGTGACGCGCGCCCTGGGTCGGGCTGAAGGAGGAGGGGTTCCTCCCGGGGTGCGAACGTGGCCGGACACTGCCCACACCCGCCCGGCCATATGTCCACAGAGGGTGCTAGTTTGCCCGTCCCGCTCCCGCCCCCCCCCCCCCCCCCTCCTGGTCGCGGGCCGCTCACGCCAGTCGGGACCCATTGCCGGGGCGAGGGCGTCAAGCGAGCAGACGAAAACACCGGACCTGGTCCGAGAACCGGCGCGCCCCAGGGGAATGCACAGGAGGTGCGGGTCTCCCGGGCTGAGTGGCCGAGGGGCCGCCACCCGCCCTCCCAGCCCACCCCCCCCTCCCCCTGTCACGGCTACCAACTGTGGGCAGACTGGCGCCCCGTTCGCACACGGGCCCAGGCCCACCCGCCCCCCCTGGGGGCAGGAGAGAGGGAAAGAGTACAGCACGCAGCGGCACGGCCGGATATTAACAGCCGGGGATCGTTGGCATTCGGAGGCAGGGCGCAGGGTCAAGCACCGATCTGCCTTGCTCTGGGGCGGCACGCGTGCCGGCCGTCTTCAATCCAAGGGGTGCCCTTGCGCCCGGACCTGGGCGCCCACGGAGGTAGGGAATGACGGGCCGCCGAGAGACATGCGCAAAGCGCTGCACATGGGAATGGCAGTGAGCATGACGTAGAGGCGGGGCGGGGGTAGAGCAAAGAGTGGAAAGAGAGATCGCCAGAGAGAGTGAGAGAGAGAGAGCGAGAGGGAGGGAGGAAGAAAAAGAAAGACGGCCCTCCGCGGCAGGCCTCGGGTGCCCGGGCGGCCAGCACCGAGCAGCCAACTTGCAGACAGGAGCCCCAGGGCCTGATGGGGGCGAGTAGACCCGGGCCCCTCTGGAACGGCCCGGTGCTTGTCACACAACTAATCAGAACATGTCGCGTGACAGGCACCGGGGTGTGGCAGTAGCCCCGATCTCCATCATCGTGATCATGTGTTGTTTAGGATATCCACGCGGTCATTGCCTCGTGTGGGGCTTTGGTATGTGTGAATAGCATTCCTCCTCCGAGGAGGAATGCGAGTGAGATCGTCAGCCGGAGGGCCGCCGAGCGCAGGGACGGCTACGGTGGCCAAGGAAAGGATGGAGATGCGCGTACAGGCGCGGTTCTGAGATCTCCACCTCTCGACCTGCCCAATGTCGAAAGGGCGACTCCCCGCGGGAGCCTCCGGAGAGCGAGAACACCTCACTTGCTTGCCTGTGATGCATGTATTTGAGTGTATGCGAGAGCATCCCCGTGAAGCTTGAGCCAGGCCAGCGAAGTCTTGTTCTAAGGCCTCCTCTCGAACCCCCTTTTGTTTGGCGAGTTGCTTCCCATTCTGCCTGACCACTAACTCGCCCTCTGGTTGAGTTGTCGTACTCTCGGTGCAGGTTACCTCACCCCCC
>NW_009242971.1:3063472-3070626 GCF_000388065.1 Fonticula alba | reverse complement strand
TCCTTTCGCCCTTCCCTTGCCTCCTTCCTCCTCTCCCGCTCATTTCTTGCTGCGGCTGCTTTCACCCCCCCCGGCCCCGCGCACGCAGCCCTGCTCCTGCCCCCCCCCCCCCCTTCCCCCCCCTCCCTCCCTCGCACCCCCCCCCCTCCGGCGCCGTTCCCGCCCTTCCCACCGCCCCTCCCCCCCCCACCCCCCTCCCCCTCCGCGAGTCCCCCGCCGCCTGCCCCCCCGCCGGCCCGCCCCTCGCCTCCCACCCCCCCCGCCCTGGCTAGGTACGCCCTCCTTCATGCCCAGAGTGGTCCCTCAGCAGTAGTAGGATTTCCGGCACAGTCTCCGTCAAAGCCTCGCTCCATTGACACAAGACCGGGCCCGTGAGAACCCTGCTACACGATGTCGTTGGTCCCGTGTTCCCTTGTTCGCTCTTGGTGAGACTCATATGAACGGCCCGGACGGCTCTCGGAGGCCTCGCTGGGTGGGCGAGCGTATGCGTGTCGTGCCGAAGCCGGAGGCGCAGGAGCCCATCGCTTTTTTTTCCCGATCCATTTCCATTCCCAGTCGAGCGCAGAAGTTGGTGCGTGGCCTGCGCGAGCGAATTGCAAGCACATCTGAGCGCAAGTGCGTCCATCGGGTAGGCGCGGAAGGAGCGAGCACGCCATGGCCCGCTCCCGCGCCCCAAGCGCCTCCCGGCCGGAGCCGGCGCCCAGAGGCCTTGTGCTCCGAGGCTCAGCCCGAGGCGAGAGGGGGACATTGGCGGCCAGCGGCCTCCCGGCGTGTTGTACATCCCGAGCGAAAAAGAGTAAGACAGAGAGGCCTCGCCCTCGCCGGCCTGGAGGAACACACGCTGGGCCGGCCCGTACAGCGGGGTCCCAGGATGACACCCGGCTTGGGGAGGAAGGCGTGGCGTGTGGACACCCCCAAGGCCTTACAACCGAGTCGGGGCGCTGACCGGGGGGGGGGGGGGCCGGGCGGCCGGGCGAGCAGGCCCACACCGAAGCAGCCCGAAATGGTATCCCTTTCACCTCGGGCGAGGGTCGGGCGGTGTTTTTCCCGGAAAGGGGGCTCGCCGGCTGCGCGCGGGCCTGGACCAAGTATTTGCTTTTCCGCTCACGAAGGGCATGCTGCCTCGCCGTTGGGGACTACGGGGGAGGACATGCCCGACGGGGGGGGGGGGGGGGGGGGGTCGCCGAAGGGAGGGCCCCCCACCCAGGGCGCCAGGCGGCCCCCGCATGGGACGGCCCCCACCATTATCCCCTACCAAGAAAACGCAGACCGGAGCGTCTGCCCCAGCATGCGGGACCGGAATTCCACCGGGGCGTTCGCTCCTCCCTGCACCGTCGCTGGGGAAAGAAATCAGACGCCTCCAGCGCTGGGAGGGGGGGGGAGAGGTTGCGTGTCGGTCTCAGCGAATGGGCCAGTCGCCGGAATGCCCGCAGAGGAGAAGGTCCGCCCGAATGTGTGTGTGTAAATGTGTGTGTGTGTGTGTGTGTCGACCCAATCGCGCAACCGGGAGGGGGGGGGCATCTCGCTGGTCCGTCGTCCGTTCCGGGGATCCCTCGGGCCCGCCGGCTCCTTCCAACAGGCGGGGTCTGGTTTCACATTGCCTCGGGGGACAGGTAGGCGCACGCATTTTCGCGTGCACAGACACGAACGCCCGCATTGTGATGTGCCTCAGGACATGTTGGACCGTCGCGACCCATGGTGGCGCTGCCTTGCCCCCTCCCTCGGCCGCCTGGCCATTCTCTGGCACCGGCCCGCCAACCCCCTTTTCGGGGGGGCGGAGGGGTGGAGGACGCGCGGGGAGCAACAGACCGGAACGATGGCGCATGTGCATGCTTGCGAGCTCTGGCACTCGGTGGGCGAGGGACGATGGCCACGCGTCCCCCCCCCCCTCCGCCCCGGACGGGGGCGGGGCCCACCCCTGGCCGACCTCCAGCTTTGATTGGCCCCAGAAGGGGGTACTTGGGGGCGAGGGACAAGCGGCCCGGCGAGCCAGCGCCTGGGGCCCGGTGTCGGGTATGCGGTCGACCCCCCCCCCCCCCGCTCCCCCTCGGCCCCTGCACTTACGGGAGATCGAACGAGGGAAAAAAACACTGGGCACCATGAGTCCAGCGATAGAAATTGCTCACACTGGCTATCCGAGGGGGCAGGTCGCGGCGAGGGGCGGGCCCGGGGGAGCCGTGTGCAAGGGGGAACGCGCTTGGCCCCTTTTCGCCCACCGGCCGAGACGGGCGCCAGGGGATCACATTGCCGCGCCGCGACGGACAATGCCCGCGCCCCCGGCTCGGCGGAGGTGGCGGGGCCCCAGACCCGGGGGTGGCAAATATTCAACCTTTATTATCACCGGCATTCATATCACCAGACCATGCCAAAGCCCGGCGGTGGCCACGCACACATACGCACGTACGCACGAATGCGCACGTACACACATGGACACACCTACACCCACAAGCCGGCCCTCAGTTCCATCTTTCTCGCGTGCGGTCCGACCCGAGTGCACATCAGCATCTGGGCGTGTGTTTGCCGCGTGACGGCACACTCTCCCACGTTGCCATCCTCAGTCTGCCGAAAAAGGGCAGCGAAAGCATTCACCTCCGCCCGAACGATCTGATGGAAGGGGACAGCCGGCGGCGGGAGGGACAGCCGTTTGCCTGTCGGGAGCTCGCATCCGAATGTGCGCCGAGTCCATGCGTTCGCCCGCCCGCCCCCTGTGTGTGTGTATGTGTGTGTGTATGTGTTTGTGTGGCAGGACAGGCAAGTGTCGATTCCTGGTCGATATCTCTCTCCCATCTCCCCTTGTTGGATCTTTTCGTCTGTCTCTCTGTCTCTCTGTCTCTCTGTCTCCCTCTCTCTCTCTCTCTGTCTCTCTCTCTCTCTCTCTCTCTCTCTCTCTGTCTCCAGCTGCCCTCCCCCTCAATGACTCTCGCGCACGCCCTCTCCCGGCCCGGAGCCACGCCCAATCCGACCGGAACGGGTTGGTCGCGCGTGCCACGGCCAAGCCGCGAGGCTGGTCCATTGTCAGTCAGACTCCCCGGGCTGGGGGCTCATCCCCGACCCCGCGCGTCGGCACGCAAGACGGCCTCCAGATCGCGCCTGGCCCCTGTGAGCTCGGCCGGGCCGGGGGCCGGCCAGCCCGCCTTCGGGCTCGCTTCCACGCCAACACCGGAGCCCGCACATCCCCAAACGGTGGCCCCTACAAAGGATCTCCCCCCTCCCGTTCCCTGGCCTCCCTGCGCCCGTCCCGTCCCCCCGGCCTTCCTCCTGGCGGCCCGAGAGCCCATCGGCACCTGGTGATTGTGGCCAATTAAGCGCCCCTGTGATGCCAGGACCGGCAGACCGGCAGATTCAGATCTCCTCTTCCATTTGGCTCTGCTCGCCTCCGCCCTCACGCCAGGCATCCTGCCTTTGTCCTTTCGCCCTTCCCTTGCCTCCTTCCTCCTCTCCCGCTCATTTCTTGCTGCGGCTGCTTTCACCCCCCCCGGCCCCGCGCACGCAGCCCTGCTCCTGCCCCCCCCCCCCCTCGGCCCTGTTCTCCGTTTGGGTCTCCGTGCGCGTGTGCGATCCAAGGGCACTACCCCGGCCCGGTCTCCCCCCATCATGCTGGCCACCGGGCCCCGGCTGGTGTTCCTCCTCCTCACTGGACTCCTGCTCTCCTCCCTCGGCCATGCGGCTGGGACTTCCCCCGACAGCAGCAACGATCTGCCGCACCTGGAGGCCGCGCGGCAGGTCGACGTGAATTTTGCCCCCGGGGAGGTCTCACTGGCCGATGTCTCCACCGCCGGCCTGGTCGATGTCACCTCGGCGGTTCCCTTCATCGCCGGCTCCGGCGGCTCGACTCGCTGGCGCGCTCGGTCCCCCGGTGACGGTCTGCCGGACATCCTGCTGACCGGCCGCCTGGCCACCGGCAACCCCGGCGTCTGGGCCGCACCCAATACATACTTCGCCTCCCTGCCCAGCCCGGCCAACTTGGCGGCCGATCCCTTCGGGCCGCGTGTCGGCTTCGCCGGCCAGACAGCGCCCGTCCCCGCGTGGGATGACTCCACCCCCGGGGTGGGGCTACCCCTCCACCAATCGGCCCTCGGGTGGGACTCCCTGTCCCAGCCATCGGTGGGCATCCTTCTCGGTACGTCAGTCGACTTGGGCACCTTCTGGCAGGCCCAGATCGTGCAGGATGCCGTGCCGATCCCGGCGCACTGGCTCCCCAAGGTGACCTTCCTGGATGCCGGACGCCAGTCGGCCGATCGGGCCGTCATCGGCGCCAAGCTACTGACGATGGCCGCCGCCACCGCGGCCGCCGGCGCCCCGACCGGCAGTGACTCGACCTCCGGATCGGCGTCTGCCTCGGGCTCCGGCCCGGGCCTACCGGCCGCCGACCATTCCACCGGCGTCACCATCTGTTTGGCGATCAGTCACACGGCCTCCCGCACGGGGGCTGCCCAGTGCGCGGCGTCCGGGCACACGCGCCTCCCGTCGGCCGAGTTGGGCCCGATCACCGCCGAACATGCCGGCGCTGGGGATGGGTCCGCCCCTGGGGATCTGGCCCCCTGCGGGGTGGTCCATTCGCTGGTCCCGCTGGTGCATCTTGCGGGGCTTCTGCCCGCCGGACTGGTGGCCCTGCAGCCGGCCCTGGCAGCTGCCCCCGGTGGCGCCGGCACATCGACCCCCCCGCGCGCCCTCGCCTTCGCCATCGGGCTCAATGGGCAAACCACCTCCACCATGCACATGTACTCCGTGTCCCAGGTCGAGGTGTCGCTGGCCACCTCCCCCCCGGTATCGGGGCACTTTCACCAGGCCACCACCCTGCGCGCGGATGGGGCCACCCTGCCGGATGACGCGCAGCGCATTGCCCATGCTCGGGTGCCGACCGGCTGGCCCGGGCCGGGTGCTCCACTGGCCGGGCACTCCGGCCTCCAGACCATGGCCATTCTCCCGGACCTGGCACACGGCCTGAATGCCGCCACCACCACCGTGGCCTATCTGTATCACCAGGTGTCGCAGGCGACCGGGCAAACGCGCGGCGGCCCGCACCTGGCCCTCTACCATACCGGCCTCGACACGACGGTGCGCGTGTCCCTGGTGCCCGAAGGCCTGCGGCACCCGCTGACCCAGGGGCCCTTGAACCCGGCCTGCTGCTCGGCCCTCGGCTTTGCCCCGACTTCGATCGACTCGCAAGGCCGCGTGCGCACCATCACCGTGGCTCTGGCTCTGGGGCACGAATGCACCGGCAGCTTGGACGCCGTCCCGCCGGACACCACGCCCCAGCATGTGCACTTGTCGCGCGTGCTGCTTACCCCGGACGGTGCGGCGGTCCTGATGGGCCTGGAAACCCTGCCACTCGGGAGCACCGTATTTGCGTCGCTGCCAGTGGCCCCGGCCGCGGGCACTCCCCCGCCGGCCGGCCTGCAGCGCTTGCGTGTGCACATGGCCGGCATCGATCTGAATGCCGATGGTGAGCGCGATCTGGCCATCCTCCTGAGCCTGGAGGACACCCGCCAGGCGGCGCTCTTCCGTGTGCTTCACCATCGGGGCGAGGCCACTGCGGGCACCGGCCCTGGCACCGGCGCTGACGACGCCCAACAGTGGGTCCCCCTTGCGCCGAAGCGTCTTCCCCTGCACGCGGAGGCGGCCCAGCCGGTTCCCATCCCTCTCGACGGTGCCTGGCCCGTGCTCTCCGGCACGCCGCGTGCCTTGCTCGATGTGGATCTCGAGAATGACGGCTGGCCGGAGCTTTGTCTGTTGAGCCTGCGTGAGGGGTCGGCTGGCTCGCTGGCCGGCGTGACCCTCGAGCACTGGTCCGACATGCGCGCGCGCAATCCCGGTATGTCTTGCCGTCTGTGCTCGGTGGCTTTGGACCTCTTCGCCCGCACCATGTTCTGCACTCCTTTCCCCCATGTCGTCGGCCGACAGCTGCCCTTCCACACCCGCCATCCACAGGGACCCAGTTGCTGACCCGTTCCCTTGGATTTGCACAGAATTCACCTGCCCGGCCGACGCCTTCCAGGCGGCGGTCTGGCCACCGGTCCGGCGAGTGCTCTTCTCGACGGCCCAGACATCGCCGGTCAATGTGCCAGGACATCCTGCCCGCTTGCTGGGGCTTGATTCTTACAACCGCGGTCTGGCCCAGCATCTGGGCTTCCGGGCGGGTATTTGCGCCCCAGGGCACCAGGTGGCCGGGACCCCCGGCACTGGGGCCTCTTTCGCCCAGGACTGGGGGGTCTATCGGCGATGCACGCACGAGGGCTGGAGCGTGCATCTCGGTCCTCAGGAGCAGGCGCAATTTCCATTCCCGCGTGGCGTCTGCCAGCGTACGTTGCTCCTCTGGCCCCTGCTCCTCGCCTCTTCCCTTGCCCGACACTTGCAGCCGCATGTGGCCATGTGCCGGGCCTGTGCTGATCATGGTCACCGGCATGCCTTTCTCTCTCTCTCTCCCCCCCCCCTGGCGGTTGCCCCCTTCGCCCAATCGCAGGTTCCACTTGCCCGGCCTTCACCGATGAGTTTGGCACGCAGTTCCCGGCATCGCCAGCCTCCCTGACGGTCCGCCTGTTGACCCGGTCGTCGCAGATGGGCACACTCTCGCCAGCCGGGGCTCTGGTCATCCCTGATGACGAAGGGGTCGCCGAGGGAGCTTGCAGCTTGACCCCCTCGTCGCAATCCTCCCGGCACCGGCTCTGCCACACAAGCGGCCTTTGGAGTGTGGGCACGAAGATCACCTGTCAGACGGGTGCGTCGCGGGCTCCGATAGGAATCACGGCCCTTTCGCCCCTGCCACCCATCCCCCCCCCCCCCCCCGGCTCCTCTAACCCCCGGAGCGTGGACTTCAGGCGCCACTTGCTCGGCGAGCGTGGCCTTCCCTGGTGCGACATCCACTCCCTGGCCGGTGGGCTGGGGGATGTCCCTGTGGGACTCGACGCGGATTAAGGGTACATTCCCGGCTCCTCGGCCGGGCCTTACCGAGACCTCGGCCGATGGGAGCCCCGTCAGCGAGGTGACCTGCCCGGTTGGCTTTGCCCCGACCGGCCAGCAGCCCACGTGCGAGACCTCCGGCTGGAGGCTCGCTGCCGGCGGGCCGACCTGTTCGCGTGCGTCCGGTGTCCTTCCCTCGGTGTGAACCACACAGCCCCCCGGATGCGATTCTTATCCATGTATCATGCCCCCCC
>NW_009242971.1:3056478-3063163 GCF_000388065.1 Fonticula alba | reverse complement strand
CCCCCCCCCCCCGTGCCCTCCCTCCCTCCCTCCCGACATAGCCATTCTCTGCGAGTCCCCACAGAGTCAGGAGTACGGCGCCATGTGGCCGGCTGCTGCGCCGGCCATGTCACTCAGCCCTGGTGCCGACCCAGACTCCTGGGTTGTCACCGGCCGGTGCATGGATGGCTACAGCCTGCCGCCGGAGGTGGCCGGTGCGCCAGTCACCGAGGGCCGACCGGTCCTGGTGGTCCCCGCGCGCCGATGCCGACTGGATGGCCTCTCGGCGGTGGTTGACGCGCCCGAGGCCGGCATGCGGTGCAAGAAGGACTGCCCGGCCATGCCGCAGGGCCTGCACCTGGCTGGCGAGCAAGCAGCCCCCCCGGCCGCGGGCAGCTCGGAGCCCCCGTCCGATGGGAACCTCCCACCACCGGCCCTCCCTCGGGCGCATCCGGCGACCACTCTGCCCGCGGTCTGCCCGGCTGGCTTCACGCAATCCCCCTCGCATGCCCCCTTTTACCAGTGTTCCAGCAGTCTGAGTGTCTGGCAGGCGAACTTCGACTCCTGCCTTTTCGGTGCGTCCGCCTCCCGGGCTCCTGCTTCCTTTGTGCCCTCCCGTGGCCGACTCCTCCGGCTCCTCCGGCTCCCCCGCCCTCCGCCCTCCTCTCTCTGTCTCTCCCTCTCCCCCCCCCCTCCCCCTGGTGATGCTTTACTCACCTATCAGGGGACGGCCCCCTGCAACAATCGGGCCCTTCTGCTTTTGCTCCAAAGACACCGATCTCGGCCATGAGGGATTCCATTTCCTTGTCCGGAACGCGGACTCCTCGCGTCTGACCGTCGAGTGGAGTTACAGCCCTGCATCCAGCTCCAGCCACAGCACGTCCGGTGTCGGGGTTTCTTCGATGCCCGAGGCCGATGGCCAGGCCTTGGTGGCCACCCCCGGCCTCGCTTCGGCCTTCCCTTCGCATTGCTCCCAGTTCAAGCTTCGCTTCAGCCGCGGCGGCTTTGGCATGGATCCGGTGCCCGGCAATGGTGCGCCTCATTGCCTCTCTCCACCTCCCTTCGGCCTTCCTCCACGCGGATCACTGACTGCGTTTCCGCCCCCCACCTCCCCCTGCCGCCCTCTTGCCCCTCGCTCCCCTCCCTTTGCCCCCCCTCTCTCTCTCTCTCTCTCATAGAGGGGCTCACACGTGGGTCTGTCATCACCTTGCGCGGCCTGGAGCACTTCCATGCCTTCATGCTGCAGCTGTGGTGCGGGCCGACCTCGCCAACAAACAATCCCCAGCATGGGGATCGGTATCCCACCCTGGCGGCACAGCTGATCGCCCGGACATCTCTCCCCCCATGTGGGTTCATCTCGGCCACGCCGCCCTCCGGACCGGACGCCTGGGTCCCCGGGCCCGATGGCGGTCTTTCCACCATCGAAAGCACCAGTGTAAACCTGTCATGGAAGGCACCAGCCGTGTCGGGCAATGTGCCGGCCGGGTCGCTGGTGTACGAGCTCCTGTACCGCGAGGTGGGTCCTGCGGCGCCGACTCCTGTCCCCCCTAGCGACAGTGGCTCCGGGGGCCCTGGTGCCGGTGATGGCGGCCATGCCGGCTGGGCCACGCTGCCCTTCTACCTGACCGAGACCCACCACCGACTGGAGGGCCTGAGGCTGAAGTCCCAATTTGAAGTCCGTGTTTTCTCCGGGGTCTTTGTGCCACCGGGCCATCCGCTGCTGGCTGCCACGGGTGGACGGGTCACCTCGGTCTTTTCGCCGGAGGGGAGCAGCACCAGCGGCGGCAGCTCTTCAGTCTCTTCAAGCTCCTCGGCATCCTCCTCCAGCCGAGGTGGTACCAGCAGCGGCGGCAGTGCCAGCAGCAGCGGCAGCATCGCATCCGTGAACCTTGCCCAGGGGAACGCCCTCCCCTGGAACCCGCAGCACCAGGTGCAGCAACAGCAGCAGCAGCAGCACCAGCAACAGCACCACCAGCAGCAGCAGCAGCACCTGCTGCTGGCACTCGGCGGCTCTCTCCAGGCCACCGCGGCCAGCGACAGCAGTCCGTCTGACTCGGCGTCGGGCTCGAGTCTGACGCCTCCCAACTCCGACGCACGCATCCCCATTGGGTACATCCTGTGGGAGAATGCCGGCGCCGAGCAGAGCATCTCCACCCGCGGGTGTCCCACCTCCGGGGCATACCCAATCGGGTCCGGGGGCCACTCCTGCGGGCGATGCCACGAAACGTGCTTCAGCTGCGTCGGCCCCGGGCCCGACCAGTGCCTGACATGTGCTCGGCCAGGGGACGCATACAACCCGTCCACCGGGCGCTGTAGCCCCACCGCTTCCGAGGGGGTCCAGCAGGCGGGCAGCCTCTTCAGTTGGGTGGCCCTGGGCATGCTGGTCTTCTTCGCGATCCTGGGCCTGGTGTTGTACCTGGTGGCTCGGCACTGGGATCCGCTTGCCTTCAACACGGAGCTGGTGACCGCCTGCCTCATGGTGGCGGACCTGGTGGTGGATTCCATCTCGGCCGCCGAAAAGGTGACACTGGACTTGGCCTCAGCGGCTGGCCGTCTGACCGTCATGACCATCGTTTCCGTGGCCATTGTCCTCCTGTCGCTGGTGGTCAATTCCCTGCTCACGTGGCATGTGTTCACCATCCTCCGTCGGCCGGAGGGCGGGCGCGGGTCTCTCGGCCGAGGGACCCTCGGCCGCAACAAGCAAGTGACCAGCGTCACCATTGCCCCGGTGACGGATAGCTGGACGCGGCGCTTCCCCCGGACCGCGGTCGCGCTCGGTGTCCTGGGCGCGGTGCACGTCGAGTCGCTGTTGCTTTCGCGCTCGCGTGTGTTTGCCCTGCCGAGCTTGAATGCTCCTCTCGGACCGCGGGGCGAGGATCGTGTGCGCTTCCTCGGCCTGCTGAACATGGTCTTCGAGGACATTCCCCAGCTGGCGATCGAGCTTTTCCGCATCGGGTCCCGGCAGACCGGCGGCTCGAACAGTGGCAGTGCCCTGCCCAACTTGACCTCGGTCCTGGCGGCCACCCTGTCTCTGTTGCTGATCCTGCTACAGATTCTCCGCCGTGTGGTCCTCTTCCACGTGCGCCAGGCCAACCACCGCGAGTCCATCAAGGCCCTGTCGTTGGAGGAGCGCCTGGCCCGTGGCGAGGTGCCGGATGTCATCTCCCCGGGGACCGGGCGGACCGGGCCCGAGGGCGGCCTGGCTGCTGGTGGCCTGCCCCCGGTCGATGGCGAGCAGTCCTTCGAGCTGGAGACCTTCCGCCGGGGTGGGGATTTCATCGATTGATTTGCTCAGGCGGGGAGTCTCTCCTGCCTTCTCCTGTTCTTGCCTCCATCCCTCTCCCCGTCAACTTCCTCCCCCCCCCCCCCCCCCCCCCCCCCCCCCCCCCCCCCCCCCCCCCCCCCCCCCCCCCGCGAGAGGGGAGTGAATAAATCCTGTCCTTGTGTAAATATACCCACCTTCCCCGATGTTCCTCCGAATGCCGGACCGTGTGGGTGCTTTTGCTCCCCGCCCCAATCGTGGGCACCTCCCTCCCGCAGAGTGGTCGAACCCCACAATCGCCTGATCGGGTGGCGCAACTGGCCATGTCTTGTGGTCGTAGATCGGGATCTCCACCGAGAGCTCGTGTGCCCTGCTCGACGGGGGCACCGCATGAGTGGGCGAGACGCATGGGCGGGGGTCTGGCTGGGAGCCTGAGTCGGTGCCAATAACTGTACCCGAGGATGGCATAAAAAGACTCAAGCCCTCTGGCCAATGTTTCCCGACGCCTGAGCCAAGACCTGTCTTTCTCTTTCTCCCTTTCTCTCTCCCCCCTCCCCCCCCTCTCTCTCTCTTTCCCTCTCCCTTCCCCCCCCCTCCGACCGGTCTTCGCTTGCGCAGTTCCCCTGCCTCTTTTTCACATTACAAGATGCGCCGATCTCAGGCCCCCTCCGTTCGTCGGGCTCTTGTTGACTCCTCAGGGGCTGCCCCGGCAAAGCTGACAGCCCCTCTGAAGCTGACCACCCCGTCGAGGCTGTCCAGCCCGATGCCACCAGCGAAAGCAGTGGCCCCGGTCTCGGCAGCAGTCTCGGTGGATGCCTCCCCGACCGCTGCTGAGCCTTCGGCCCAGCCGAGTACCGGGACGCCCGCTGTTTCCCGGACCCGGTCACTTGGGCTGCGTGCTCTGGGCAGTCGTCGACCGGTGGGGCTCTCGACTGGCGCGCCGAGTCTCTCCCGGACGGCGCTCCCCACCCCGCGAGCTGTCCCCGTGGACCCGAAGGCACAAGCGGCCGCAGCGGCGGCAAGCGCACGCGAGCAAGCCAAGAGCCAGGCAGCTTCGATGGCCGCCCGTGCGCTCGGCTTCGAAGCGGCGGCCCCCCTCTCCGCGTCGGGCCAATTCAACAAACGCTACTTCTCGGTGGTTTTCCGTCGCATGACCAACAGCAAGGTGGGTTTCCCCCCCTCCCCCCCCCCCCTCTCTCTCTCTCTCTCTCTCTCTCTCTTTCTCGCTCTTTCCTAAATTGTCTGACTTTTTTCCCTCTGTTCCCTGTGTTTCCTCCATCCCCCTCCTCTTCTCCCCATATCTCACGATGCAATTCATGTCCCTGGACATATCCATTTCCCCGCCGATTCATGTTTCTGCACCCTACTCTTCAGCATAAAAAGTGGGACGGCGATGGATTCATTGAGGTGTCTGACGCTGGCGTTCACCTTCTGGACTCGCAAGGAGCATCGTTCGTCCCCCCCCCCCCCCCCTCGCTCCCTCTTCTCTCCATCCCGCTTCTCCATCCTGCTTTCTTCTCATCACCCTGCCCTCTCGACTTGATCCACCGCCGCACACCCGCACCCACCCACTCTCTCTCACACACACACAAACAGTCTCGGACGTGCCAACCAGTATCCTCTTAGCCAACTGGCGTCCCTTCGTGAGGGGGAAAGCCTTGTTCTTTCGCGGAGAGAAATCGAAATCATGGCCCCAGTGGAGGCATCTCTCTTTGAAAGCGGCAAGTGTTTCCTTGGCGTGACCTCGGAAGCAGCGGCACCGGCACGGCCGACCGCCCGTGCAGCGCCCAAGCTTCCTTCCTTCCGGCAGGTTGCTGCCGAAGGCAGTCCGAATGACGATGCTCTTGTAGCCTCTCAGCCCCGGCATAGCCCGGATGCACCTGGGGCATTGGTTCTTCCCCGGCCGCCAGAGGCCCATGTGGCCCAACATTCCCGCGGGTGCGCGCCTCCTTCCGGCTACTTCTCTGATCGCTCCCCCCCCCCCTCTCTCTCTCACCTTCTTTCCGCTCCTGCCTGGGCCTTGCCAACCCCTTCCCCCTCTCCGCGCCGTCGCCCCTTGTCAATCCAGTGTTCCGGTCAATGACGTGGTGGTGGACCCGCACATTGGAGGCCAGCTGCGCCCTCACCAGCGCGAGGGCGTGGTCTTCCTGTATGAATGTGTCATGGGCTTCCGCAACTTTACTGGCAATGGAGCCATCTTGGCCGACGAAATGTGCGTCAACCGCTTGGCTGCCCTTTTTCCCCCGGACCTGCTCTTTGCCCCTTTGTGTCTCCTTCTCCCCTTCCATCGCGGCTTTTGACCGCCTCTGCCTCTCTCGGCTCCCCCTCGGTTCTCGCCCCCTTTGGCCTCCTCTTTGCGATTGACATACTCTCTCTCTCTCTCTCTCTCTCTCTCCTCGTCGGTGCTCCTGTGCAGGGGCCTCGGCAAGACGATTCAGACGATTGCCCTCATTTGGACTCTGTTGAGTATGTTCTTTTTTCCTTCGATCCCACTGCTCTGCATCCACCTCTGCCCCCGTCCTCTGCCTCTGCTTGCTGCCCCCTCCCCCCTTCTCCCGCTCACACGCCATTCCCTCCCCCTTCCCCTCCCCCCAGAGCAGGGCCCCTATTCACGGCAACCGGTCATCCGCCGGGCGCTGGTCATTTGCCCAGCAACTCTGGTGCGGAACTGGGAGCGCGAGTTCCGCAAGTGGCTGGGTGACCAGCGGGTGCGCACCTATGTCCTGGGGGCCGGTTCGCAGACCACCTCGCTGGAGGAGTTCAACCGGACAACGGTGTACTCGGTGCTGATCGTGGGATATGAGAAGGTGAGTTGCTCGGCCCATCGGGCCTCTTGGGTTCTTCGCTTTTGCCATTTTTCCGCCACTCGCTCACCTCATGTGCCGGTGCTTCGGCTCGCCTTTTGCAGTTCCGCCAAGTTGCCAAGGACATTGTCGACTCCAAGGTGGACCTGGTTGTCTTGGATGAGGGCCACCGGCTGAAAAATTCCAACGTCGACATCAGCAAGGCCATTCGGCTGATCCCCACCACGCGGCGTATTATTCTTTCCGGCACGCCGGTCCAAAACAACCTGGCCGAGTTCCATGCCCTGGTTGACGTCGTCAATCCGACCATCCTCGGCGACTATGCCCTCTTCAAGCGGGTGTTTGAGGACCCGGTGGTGGCCTCACGCCAGCCTGGCTCCTCGCCGGAGCAGCTGCGTCTGGCCCAGCTACGCGCCGACGAGGTGGGTCCCTCGGCACTCGCAGCTCGCCACTCCTGCCCGCCGGTTGGCCGCTGGCCGTTATTGATGTGCTTCTCCCCCTCTGCCTCTCTCCCCCTCTGCGTCTCTGTGTCTCTCGCCCTGTCCCCAGCTGTCCCGCATGACTGGGCTGTTCATCCTGCGTCGGAAGTACGACGTCAATCGGAAGTTCCTACCGGCCAAATGTGCGCATCCCCCCCCCC
>NW_009242971.1:3054976-3056283 GCF_000388065.1 Fonticula alba | reverse complement strand
CCCCTGCCCCCCTGCCCCCCTCTGCTCGTTCATTGCCTTTGTCTGTTTCTCTTGCTTGCCCTTTGCTTGCATCAGTCATCCTGACCTATGTGCGGCCGAAAGCCGAGATTCTGATCTTCTGCCCGGTGACGGACACCCAGCGGGCGGTTTACGAGTTTGTCATCGGTAGCTCGGCCCTGAGCAGCATTCTGGTTGCCTCGGCGGCCAGCTCGGCCCTGCACCTGACCTGCTTGACGCTCCTGCGAAAGATCTGCAATTCGCTGTCCACCCTGGACCCGGGGCGCTTCCTGCGCATGCTGACCGAGCAGGCCGTCACGGCCGGGGCCCCGGAGTCTCTGGTCGCGCAGCTTGACACCCGGGCCGCCTCGGTGCCCGCCGAGCTGGACGTAGATGTGGATGGGGATGTCGATGGCAATCCCTCCGAGGAGGAGGCTGCCCTGGGGGCCAGCCTGGCGGACCTAGCCCGGCGGCGGGCAGCCGAAGTACTGGATGCCGCGGCCGGTGCCACGCCGGCCGACGGCCAGGAGGCCATTGACCGGGTGCGCGCTTTCCTTTGGGGCTGGAGCTCCAAGCTGCGTGTTGTGTCTTCCATCCTGGCCAGCTCGCCCGGGGAGAAGGTGGTCATCGTGTCCAGCTTCACCGAGGCGCTGGATGTGCTGGAAACTCTGTGCATTGTCGAGGGGGCGGAGGCCCTGCGTCTGGATGGGCGGTGCGTTGCCCTTCTGGGGCCCTTCTCTCCCTTGCTCCCCTTCCCACACCGCTGCTTCGGTTTCCTGCGACTCCCTCTCACAGGGTAGCATGCTCCCTTGTGCCTGTTCTCCGTGCAGCACTCCGACCGCCAAGCGCCAGGAGATTGTCGACGTGTGCTCTTCCGATCTTCTGGGGCCCTTCTCTCCCTTGCTCCCCTTCCCACACCGCTGCTTCGGTTTCCTGCGACTCCCTCTCACAGGGTAGCATGCTCCCTTGTGCCTGTTCTCCGTGCAGCACTCCGACCGCCAAGCGCCAGGAGATTGTCGACCGGTTCAACGCCGGGTACAGCGATGTGCGGGTGTTGCTACTGTCGGCGCGCGCCGGCGGGGCGGGCCTCAACCTGACCGGCGCCTCGCGCCTTGTGCTGTATGACATCAACTGGAATCCGGCCATCGACCAGCAGGCTATGGGGCGAATTTGGCGCGAGGGCCAGCTTCGCCCGACCTTCATTTATCGACTCTTCTCGGTGGGCACCGTTGAGGAGCGCATCTTCCTGCGACAGATCGCCAAGGAGGCGCTGTCAGATGCGGTGGTGGTGCGAGCAGCAGCCTTCCCCC
>NW_009242971.1:3052655-3054879 GCF_000388065.1 Fonticula alba | reverse complement strand
CCCCCTTCCCCTCCCCCCAGAGCAGGGCCCCTATTCACCCCCCCCCCCCCCCCCCCCCCCACCCCCCCCTGGCCATCCCCCACTTGAACCTGGCCTCAGGATGGCAAGAAGGTGAAGACCACCTTTTCGCGGGCCGAGCTCCGCAAGCTGTTCAGCTTTGATGGCGACACCCTGAGCCTCACCCATGACTTGCTCAAGTGCGAATGCCTGGACGAGGTATGTCCCGGTGCTTGGCTGCCTGGCCATCATCGCGGGGTGGACCCACACGCGGTTCCTTTTTTTTTTTGTCTTTTCGCCCCCCGCCCTGACCGCCCCCGCCATCGTGTATCCCAGGTCCTCGCCCACCCTTCGCGAGCCAAGCGCATCAAGTGCGTCCGGCCACGCGCTGCCCAGGGGACCGAGGAGATCGGCGAGTCTGCCCTGAATACTCTCCGCGACCAGTGGTCACACCTGCACGAGGGGAATGCACACTTCCTGGCCGCGGCCACGGCCACCGACGAGGGGACAGACCCCCAGACACTGATCAGTGCGGAGGCCGTGCCTGCTGGCCTCGGGGCTGCCTTTGCCGGAGATGCCCCGGCCACCGAGACCCTGCGATCGCTGGTGGACTCGAGCGCCGGGCAGCTGATTGCTGACCGGTCTTGCGGGCTGGTTCTCCACCGATACTTCCAGCCGCTGGATCAGGGAGGCGCCGCGGTGAGCGGCGAATAGACAGATGCCCACCGTCCGCCGGGGGGCACCGGCTGCATGTGCTCCTCCTGCTTGGCTGGGATGCACCTTCGAGGGCCCGTGGTGTGCGGGAAAGGCCAATATGCAGGGCATGGTTGGGTGGTTGTCTATATGGGGGGGTGTATTCGAAGGTGGGGGAGGGGGGGGGGAGTGGATGGGCCGGAGGGACGGGGCGCCTCGACACGCGTGCGCGCAGGAAAGGGAAAAAACCAACACACACACATCATCACCGAGGGGGGGGGGGGGAGGCAACCTAGGGCGAAGTCCAGGTGAAGTTGACGCACTTGCCCGACGGACAGGCCAGCACCATGCCGACATAGCTCTGGTCATACCAGCTGGACTCGGTGTCGGCGGCGGCGCCATCATCATGGTCATCCTCGATGTCATCGCCGGTGGAGGAGGCCCCGAGACCGGCCGCCTCGGCCGGGATCTGCATCAGCAGGACGCTGGCATCCGGCGAGGCACAGGCGGCCCCCTTGGCGCAGCATTCGCACCCGAGGAGGCCACCGGCCGGAAGGTCGCCGTCAGGCCAGGCCGGCCAGCCGCCGGCCTTGATGCCGGTGTCCGGCTGGCGCCCGCTCAGCTGCAGGACCGTCTCCAGGGGCGCGGCGCCCTCCACCTCGGCCAGGCTGTCGGCCAGCTGCTCGAGGTCCGGCTGCCGGGACATCAGGTGCGACACGGTCGGCAGCTCCAGGCCATCGGCCGGCAGGGTGGCCGCGCGCAGGAGCCGGCGCAGCTCCGCCCCGGAGGCCATGGCCGCCGAGGGGGTGGCGCCGGCCAGCGCCTCGGCCGAGACACCCTCGGACCCGAGCGAGCCGCCATCGGCCTCCAGCAGGTTGGCATCCCCGGCGGCGGTCAGCTCCAGCTCGCTGGCATGCAGGAGGCGTCCCAGGCCGGGATGCGTGAAGAGCGAGTGCTGGTGCGCCTCGGCCTGGCCGTCGGTCGGGATGCCGGGAGCCGCGGCAAGGGCGCTGGTTCCGGCCCCGGCGAAGGCGGGGGCCGCTCCGTCCCGGGCGACCACCAGCCGCGAGGCGACCGAGGCATCCTGCGGCGACTCGCACTGGTCGCTGGTGCACTGAAGGACCTGCAGCGCGGAGAACCCGAGCAGCGGGCTGACCGTGGCCCCGGGGCCGGGCCCATCGGCCTGGTGGTCAACCCACACGCGCAGCAGCGGCGCCAGACAGGCCGAGCAGCTGCCACAGGTGGGCCACTGGGCCGAGCAGCCATCCGCCGAAGGGGGCAGAAGAGCCGTCCGACCGCCGACCACGGCGCGCAGGACCGCTGGCCGGCCACCAGCAGCGGGGGCATCGGTCGTGGCGGCGGACTGGCCGCAGGAGCCCACCTCGGGGGCGACAAAGCGCGTGGGGATGGTGGCCGTGGCCGTGGCCGCCGCGGCCGCCGTCGTCGAGGAGGCAGTAGGAAGCCACACCATGCGCAGGAGGTTGGGCGCCATGGTGGCGCTCAGCTGGCTCAGGCGCGAGAGAGACATGGCGGG
>NW_009242971.1:3046600-3052553 GCF_000388065.1 Fonticula alba | reverse complement strand
GGTGGGGGGGGGGGGGGGGAGGGGGGGCAGGACGCCTCCTTTTAGGGCAGCTTTCCTCCCCTCCCCCTTACATCGTGCGCGCGTGCGTATGTATATGCACACCCACACACCCACGGACAGGCGGACAGGCGGACTGGCAGACTGGCGGACTGGCGGACAGGCAGACTGGCAGACTGGCAGACTGGCAGACTGGCAGACTGGCAGACTGGCAGACTGGATCCTTCGGTGGCTGGGATTCGATCCCCAAGGGGCAAGCCCTCGATCCGACCAGCCGGCCCCGGTGGCCCGGGGGAGAGACACACTGACCAGGTCGCCCCTCCTTCTGGCCAATTCTCGCGCGCACAAGATCAGCACGTTGCTGCCTCTCGCTGTGTCGGGCCGTGTTTCGGGGCGCCCCGTAAATCGCGGGCCTGCCGGGGCCGGCTTCCTCCCGGGCCCGGGCGGCTGGCTGGGACCCACTCGCCTGGCGCTCCACGCCCATCGGCCCACAAAAGGGCCAGGGGAAGAGGGGCCTTTCGGGCGGCGGCGGCAACAGCGGCAGCGGGCCGAGTGGTTAACTGAACGCTAGTGTCTTGGGCGGGGCGGCGGGCGCTAAACTAACCGGCATGAATCACACTGCAATCCGTCATGCCGCGTGATTCCGTTGTATATTATCCGAGAATGTGAACGGCATTCCTGTCGTTGGCAGCGCGGCCACCGCCTGTTGGTCTCTGGGGATTCGGACCGGCGGCCAAATTCTCGACTGCGCCCCCTCGCCGCTTGCCCCACATATTCGGGCGCGCGCGCGCGCGCGCGCGCGCGCGGGGGTATCGCGCCCCTGAGTCCGAGGGGCAATCGCCCTGGGTCGGTCCCACAGCGCGAGTGTGAATCGGGTTGCTTGGCCAGAACGGCCAGGCCACGCGTTGTCTCGATGCCCTCGTGATCACATTTATGCACAACGATTTTGTCCCTCCCTGGCCAGCATCCATATCCGATACACTCACACACACACACAGGCACACACACACAGGCACACACACACATGGACAACCCAGACGCGTCCGCACGGCCGTGTTCCGGCCATGGCCGGTTTTCCGGCCCTTGGCCAGCTCTTGCCTCTGGTCCGCCGTTCGGTTTTATTTACCTTTTCCCTGGGCGGCCCTTCGGGCCCCCCGCCGGGAGAGGAAGAGGGAGAGAGAGAGCCCAGATGAAAATAGTGCGGTCGGCCCCCGGCTATCGGTTCCGTTGTTATTTTATTGTCGGCCCGGTGGTCGGCCTGCATGGCGCACACAGGGTTCGGCGGGAGGCGATCTCCCCCGCCCCCGCCCCCCGGGTGACCGGGGGGTGCTCGCCCTCGGCCCCCCCCCCCCCCCCCCCCCCACCCCCCTCCCTGGCTCCCCCCGGGGTCGAGGGCTTGACCGGAAAAGCAACTGCCCTGGCCCCTTTGCCCGGGGCCTGCCCCGGATCCAACACCGACTTGCCGCCGCCGCCGCCGTCGCCCCTCCGCTCCCCCTCCCGATGCCCGCCTCCTCGCCGAGCCTCATGCCGGCGCCGGTCGGCATGGCCGGGTCCGGACAGCCGGCCGCTGGCGGCGGCTTCCGCTGGCCTGCCCGCGTCGTTTGGACTCTCCTTTCCTTCGGCCTGTTCGCCCATGCGTACTTTGGCGGCGGCCTGTCCGGTCTCCGGTCGTCGCCAGGCAAGGGTGCTCCCGACTCGGCGGCCGCCACCGCCACCACTGCCAGTGACACCACTCCCTGGAGCCCGCTGCAGCGGGCACTCTCCTCGGCTGGCGCTGGTGCTGGCGAACAGATCGACACCATGCTCCAGTCCGTTCGCCAGAGCGCTGCCACCCTCTATGAGACGTCTTCCCTCTCTGGCCGGTCCAAGGTCCGCGGGAACCCCCGCGCCCGGGCGGCCATCCGCCACGCCGCCACCGCCACGGCGCAGACCGCCGAGGCCTCACCCCCCGGCTTCCTTGGCCCCGACATCTCGTGGGACGCCTTCCTCGGGGATGTGCGTCTGGCTTCGAAGCGTCTTCTCTCGCCGCGCAGCCTGCTGGCTGCCAACGAGGCCATGGGCTCCGGCAACCACAGCGCCTCCTCCGGCCACGAGGAGGAGGAGGAGGACATTGTACGTTGCGTGTTGTCTCTGCGTTATACCTCTCTCTCCCTCTCCCTCTCCTTCCCCGACCCCACGTATAGCCCGCTGCCAGGGCCCCCATGATGTTGGATGCCCGAGCTGACTTCCTGCTTCCGCGTGGCACCCTCCCTGCTATGGTCTTTGTGCCCACCCATCGACATACAGTGCGCTATGAAGTACATCTCCGAGCAGCCTGACCCCTGCGCCTTTGTCAAGGAGAACTGCCCGGCCGACTCGGTGATCGACTACTACGGCAACCACTTCTGCTGGTTCGGCTCGCCGGCGCTTTCCTGGCTATCGTACATCCTCCTGGTGCGTGACACCGATCGCCGATCGGCCTCTGCTTCTTTGCTCCTCTCCCCCCGCGCCCGATCATCTCAACTTGCCTGGTGCTGACCCGTCCCGCCCGCCACACGTTGCCCTCCCTGCTGGCAGATCATCTGGGTCGGTGTCATCTTTGTGGTGATCAGCTTCATTGCCGATGCTTTCGTGCTCAATCTTCGTGCGATGTCCCTGTTGCTGAAGCTGTCCGACAACATGGCCGGTGTATGTGTCGCACATGCCCCTTTTCTCCTGGCCTTTCTTGTCTCGTCCCTTTCTTCCCCCTCCCCCCTCCTCCTCTTTTTGATACTCACATGCCCCCTCCCCCAACTTTCCGGCTCTTCCCCCCGTCCCCTCCCAGGTCACCCTCCTGGCCGTCGGCAACGGCGCGCCGGATCTCTTCGGCTCCATCGCCTCGGTGACCTCGGACAACCCGAACTTGGCCCTGGGCCAGCTCCTCGGTACGCAATCTCTCCCCTGCCCCGGGCGTACTCCCTCCCAGCTCACCCTCTCCCCCCCCCCTTGCCTGCCTGCCTGCCTGCCTGCCTGCCTGCCTGCCTGCCTGCCTGCCTGCCTGCCTCGGCTCTCCCCTGTAGGCGGTGGCGTTTTCGTGACCACGGTCGTGGTTGCGGCCATCGGCATGCAGCAGTCTTTCCGTGTCAATCGCCGGCCCTTCGTTCGGGACATCCTCTTCTACACAGCCGCCGTCCTGTTCATGTTCTTCAATGTCGTATGTGCCTCCCCAGGAATATGCGGCTTCACCTTTCCTGCCTGATGTGTGCTTCTACTGGTTAGCCTGCTTGACTCACCCACCCGCTCGGCGTCGCGCTTCTTCTTCTTCTTCCTCTCTCTTTCTCTCTCCCCATCCCGCTTGCTCCCCCTTCTCCTAAAGCTTGTTGGTAGTATCTCCCTCTGGAAGTCCCTCCTGATGATTGGCTTCTACGTGGCCTACGTGATCACGGTCTTCGTGGGGCACTTCATCTATCGCCGCATGAAGGCCAAGCGTCTTGGTACGTCTCTCCCTGTCCTCTCTCTCCCCGGGCTAACGGCCAACCGCCTCTCTCCACCCTCTCTCTCTCGTTGGTGTCACATGAGCTTACCCAATGCCCCCCGTCCTCTCTCTCTCTCTCTCTCTCTCTCCCCTGCGTGCGTGTCTGCGCTTGTTTGGCTCTTCCAGCGGCCGCTCTCGACGCCGGTCTCGACCCGGACGAGACGTCCCACACCATCAACTCCACCGCCAGCGATAGCCCAGACCTGGAGGGGGACTCCCCCTCGCCAGCCCTCGAGTTCGGCGATGAGTATGCCGGCATCGATGATTCCGCCTCCAACATCCACTCGGTGGCCGTCAGCGCCGCGCAAAAGCAGGGCCGTACGTTGCCCGCCCTGGGTTCTTGCTCTGCTTCCTCTCCCCTCCCCCCGTTTTCTCTCCCTCCCTCCCTCACATCCCGACTTTCGCTCCGTTGTAGGTCTGCGCCCGCGTCGGCCCCTCTCCAAGGTATCGACCGAGGACAACACCGATGACGAGGGCAACTCGCCCGATGAGCATCTGGCTGGCTTCGCTTCCATTCCCCAGGATGGCCTTCTTTCCGACGGGGAGTACAACTTCAATGAGACGTCGGGGCTCCTGGCGGCAAACTCATCGCCCGTGTATGATGTTACTCCCCTGCTGGGGCCGGATCCGCCTGCCAGCAAGAAGCCCTCCATGGAGGAGGAGTTCAACCCGGAGGTGCGGGAGCCAGTCCTTCCCCCATGTCCCTGAGCGCGCCATGCCCCTGTCCCTTGTCGCGTCTGCCTGCTTACCGGATGTGCCCTTTGCCCTCTTTCTTTTCCCCCCTCCTTCCCCCTCTCCTGCTCAGACCCTTTCCATGACCGAGGCCCTCTTCCCGGTGGTGACTACCTGGGCCGAGTCCAGCCCGCTGGATCGCATTGTCAACATCATCGGCGCGCCATTTGTCTTTTTCATGCATGGCACCATCCCGCGCGTGGACCACGGCCGCGCGCTCAAGGGATGGAACAAGAACATGTCTGTCATCCACACCGTCACCGTGCCGCTGTGGATCGCCCTCTCGACTGGTGGTATGTAGCCTCTCGGCGTGGCACCGCTTCTCCCGCGTCCTTTTTCTCTCCCGCCTTTTGGGCGTGCTGCTGCTTCCCTCGGTGCTGCGTCCTCAATGCCGTGCGATTGACATCCTTCTCTATACGCCGCTCGGGCCGCTAAAGTTTTCAATACCTCGGTGTCGGGCGACTCGGAGTTCTCCGTTTGGATGTTGCTCACTTGCTTGGGCGCCTTGCTGGCTATCCCGATGCTGCTGTTCACCAAGTCCCGCATCGACCCGCCATTCTTCCCGGTACGCGCTGTGCCTGCCGCTAGTGGACTGCCCGCCTTGTGGTCCCCTGCTCCCCTCCCCTCCCCTCCCCCCCCCCTCCCTGGCGTTCCTTCTCTCTTGGTTGTTGATCTGGCCATTTGAACTGATCCATCTCGTTGGGTGCTCCTCTGCTGGTCTCAGTTCTTCTCCTTCGTCGGGTTTGCCTCTTCTGCTCTGTGGATTTACCTGATCAGTGGTGAGCTCATCGGCGCCCTGGCCACCCTTGGTCGCCTGTGCAACCTGTCGGACACCATCCTCGGCCTGACCATTTTGGCTTGGGGCAACAGTATCGGCGGTGCGTTTTCCCCCCTCCCCCCCCCCCCCCTTTGTGGCCCCCCCCCCACCCTCCCCCCCCCCCCCGCACCTCCCCCCCCCCCCTCCTCTACACTACCCCCCCCCTCCTTACCACCACCACCATTCCCCCTGCCCGTCTCCTCTGCCTGTGGCTCTGTCACCACCACAGATTTGATCGCCAACCCGGCCATCGCGCGCAAGGGCTTCCCCGCCATCGGCGTGAGCGCCTGCTTCGGTGGCCCCCTGCTGAACCTCCTGCTTGGGCTCGGCATTGCCTTCACCATCCGCCTGATGACCTACCCGGAGGCTGAGTACCCCCTGACCATCGACACCAACCTGTATGCCGCCTTCGCCGGGCTCCTCATGTCCCTGGTCATGTCGGGCATCGTGATCCCGGTGTGCGGCTGGCGCGCCGGCCGGAACTACGCCATTGTTCTGCTGGTTTTCTATCTGGCCTACCTGTCGACCAACATCGCCATCGAGTTTGCTTGAGCAGCTCCCGGCCCGACACACATGAGCCCGCTCTCCCCTCCCCTCATCCTCCCGGTCTGCGCGGTGGTCACTGCCCCATGGTGGGGACCCTTCGTCGGGGGTGGAGAGGACCCTGCTGCCGACCGGCCCGCCGGCGGGGCGCGGGACCGAACGGGGGCGGGAGGGGGGGGGGGGGCCTCATCCCTTGCCCTGGCCCTTTTTTTTCCAGCAACAATACAAAACAAATACCCCAGCTCCCAACGATCTAGCGGCTGAGCGCCCATCCGGTGGTGCACGTGGAGCTCTGTGGAGATGGCCTTTTGCCGAGTGCCGGCCGGCGATCTCCCCCCGTCTCGGTCCCTGGGCCCGCGCATCGGGGGGGG
>NW_009242971.1:3038246-3046405 GCF_000388065.1 Fonticula alba | reverse complement strand
CCCCCCCCCTCCTCCCTTGTCCCTGGGTCTACGCCCCGATATGACGAAGCTCAGCCCGCCGGCCCTGCCGACCATTGGCCATGTCGATCCCAAGGCCTCGACGGACGTCTCGGTCGCCGATCCCACCTCTGCAGATGCCTCGACCCTGGACCAGGGCACGGCTCCTTCCTCGGCGGCGGTCCTGGCTGGTGCCGGGCCCGACCTGCTGGCCGGGATGACGCGCGGGCAGAAGCACCAGCTCCGCCGGACCAATCCCCTCCTGTACAACCGCGTGAAGAGCATCCGCGTATTGCGGCTGCGCAACCTGCTGCCGATTGATCGGCGCCTGCCCCTCGTGGCGTCATACACCGAGACCTCCTCGGCACGGGAAATCCCGGCCGAGTTTATGGCGGTGGCCCGTGCAGCGGCCACCGAGGCCGACGGGTCACAGGGCGGTCTGCAGACCACCGACGGGGTGCCCGCGTCGCTGCACTATCTGAATGAGTTCATCCGATGCCTCGGCAGCGCGCCGATCATCCTCAGCAGCAAGGTCTTTGATATTCACAGCCCGGCCAAGGAGCTGACCGAGACCATGGCCTGCTTCGCGGCCTGCTTCTCGCACCTGCTGGCCAAGCAGGCTCTCAAAACCGCCTCCAAGAACATGTTCCGAAAGCGGACCTCCCCCCTGGTGACCGATGCTTCGCGCATCAGTGGGCTGGCCGCGGCGGCTCTCGGCGGCTTTGACCCGCAGGACTCCAAGCACACGGCCTTGCTGGCCGTTGGCGATGGATCCACCCCCCGTGGCGGAATCATGTTCGCCTGCCGGACCAAGTGGCAGTGCTTCAGCATCGATCCCCTGATGAAGGTCAAGGGGCCCTGGTCGGAGGTGAATCGCCTGGTCCCGGTCCGCTCCACCATCCAGGCCTTCAACCTGGACGATCACTGTGGCGACATGGAGGTGGTGCGTTCTCCCTCTCTCCCTCTCTCTCTCTCTCTCCCTCTCTTTCTCCCTCTGTCTCTCTCTCTCTGTCTGTCTCCATCGTTTGTCTCCTCTGTGGCAGCACCAGCTGACATGGTATTGCTCCTTCAATCTCCCGGACGCTTCTTGGCGTGTCGTCTTCTTCTGGTCGCGTTGGTGCCGCAGAAAAACATTGTCCTTGTTCTCATGCACTGCCATGTCGGTGTAAATGAGGCCCTCCGTTACTTGCTGCCGCCGTACCGGAAAACCTGGCCCGAGAAGGTGGGCATCATTTCCTGCCCCTGCTGCAATTTCGCCCAAATTCAAGAGTCCCTCTTTGGCCTGCCCCCGGTGGATGTGTGGTACGATGTGCACTGCCTGTCCAAGGACAACGAAATGCGCGTGTGGCATGTGGCCACCCCGAGCCAATGGGAGGCTCTGCGTCGCGGAGTGGACGAGTGGGATGCCAGCGTGCAGACGATCATCGCCGAGAATGATGATTTCCTGGCCCGGCGCACGCGCGAGGGGGTGGAAGCCGCCGCCGCCGCCGCTGCCGCCGCCGCCGCCTCTGCCGCCCCTGACGCCACCGCCGAGGCCACCACCGCCTCGGCTACCCCTGCGACGACCGCCTCGGCTCCGAGCCAGTAGCCGCCGCCCTCCACGCGTGCACCTGTGCCAAATCGACATCTGCCCATTTCATCATCGCCCCCTCCCCCCATCTCCGCTCATAGAATAATTCATCTCTGATTTAGACACCGCTCTTTGGAAGGGGAAATGTGTCTATGGGGGGGTTGGCCGGGCACAGAGGACCGAAGTCGGGAGAAAAGCAAAGAGCAGGGAGGGGTGGAAAAAAAGAAGCTCCAAGAGAGAGGGAAAGAGAGAACGGCACTACATCTTAGAATGGAGCCAGGCACGCAGGTCCACCAGCGCACCGGTCAGGGTACCAAGCAGGATGCTGACCACCGAGAAGGACCGCACCATGGACTGGGCATTCTCCGAGGGCGAGCGCAGCGGGCCGCTTGAGGAGCCAGCAGCGGAGGCTGCCCCGGTCGGCAGGAGCGGCCGCGCCGACTGCCCCAAAAGCAGGCCATCCTGGCTGAGAGCCATGCGCTGGGTCTCAATGCCAAAGAGCCGGCCCCGGCGGAAGAGCATCGCTCCATAGAGGCCGGTTAGCACTAGGGATGCCACGCCGAAGGAGACGGTGCCCCGGAGATGAGGCCCCCAGCGCTGGATGGCCGACGGCTCGGACGGGGGAGCGGCGATCGCCGCCGGCTCCGCGGCCGTCGAAGACTCCTCGGCGCTGGACTTGCCCCGGGTCAGCAGGTGCGTCATGCCGAGGGACACGGCGCCGGCCACCGTGAAGAAGGTCGCGCAAAAGAGACCCGCTCGGGCGGCAGTGACCATGCCATTCATGAAGAGAGCTGCCGGTTGCCGCGCAAGCCCGGCAGACGGGGGAAACACCGCGAGACAATGGGGGAATGAGGGGATGGCGCAAGGTCAGGGGGAGGGGCGGGGGGGGGGAGGAGGCCGGCGAGTCAGAGAACTAACAAGACCGGCAAGAAGACAAGGGGACGTACATGACAACATAACCGGCGCACGGGCAGTGTGGAACTTCATGCGATCCGCGCTGGAGAGGGAATTCAGCTTGATGGTCGGGTCGACGTCGGCCCGGCCGAAGCGCTTCAGCCGACGGTCCCAATCGGCCGAGGAGGTGGCCACAGAGCCAATCTTGAAGGGGTCGGTGACGATGCACGGCGCTGTCAGTCACACTGCATGGCACATGCCACAGGGGAAGGGGGGGCAGGAAGGAAGAGAAAAAGTTCGAAAGACGACAGGACCCGGAGGGCGCGGGCGGGAGAGAGAGGGAGAGAGAGAGAGAGAGAGAGCGAGCGAGAGCGCGCGAACGTACCACACCGCCACCAACAAACCCCAGCACTGAGCCGGCCACGAAGGCCCGGCTGAAGTTGATCACCTCGTTGGTCTCCAGGTAATCCCGCGAGCTCTCGAGGGGGGAGCCATCAGCCGAGCGGGCGAAGTCCTCCGGCGGGTAGGAGAAAGGGTTCGTCTGTCCGGCATGCAGGCGGGCCAGATCACGCTTGATTGCGGCCCAATGCGCGGAAAAAGAGGGCCAGACGCCCTGGGCAGGGCCGGGCGTTTGCGGGCCGTCCGAATTGGCCATGGGAGAGGGAGCAGACGAGGACATGGGAAGGGGCCTGGGGGTCGGGCAGACGACGTGGGAAAGGAGTGCGGAGAGTTTCGTGTATAGGGGGAGAGGGAGGGGGAGGGGACGGGGGGAAGACGGGAGAAGGCGAGGGGGGTGTCCGGCCATCGGAGGTGTCCGTGTGGCAGGGCCACGCCGCCTCTTGTACATCGCCGCGGATGCGCCCGGCCCCATGCCCTCCCCCCCAGTCAACCTCCCCCGAGGAACAGCCGTCGGGGGGGGGGGGGTCGTGCTCGCGCTCTGGAGGGCCTCGATCGGCCGCTTCGTTGGCACGTGCGGCAGGTCATTGTTCAGATCGGCAACATCTTCCGGGGTATTTGGGCCGGTGTCTCTCTGGCGGGGGGGCAACGGTCGCCGCGGCGGTCCAGAGCAACCCCTCCCGTCCTTGCGGCCCCCCTCTCCGCTTTCCCGTTCCCCCTCTCCCCTCGCCGCACGCCCAATTACACCCGCCCCCCCCCCCCTGCCGCCAGCCGCGCTATCCTGGCCGCCCCTCTTTCGAGTTCGGCACATGGGGGACACCTTGAGTGACCACTCCGGGGGGACTCCCCTGGAGAAGTCGGCGGCGGACCCCTTCCTCCCGCGGTATACGCTGGTTCGGACGCCGGCCCGGTCCCAGGGCGGCCGATCCGGATCGGCCGGCCCCTCGCCGGCGCTCCCGGCCATGGATGAAGACACATCTCCTCCCATGCCACCGGCTCCCCTTCTGGCTTCGAGCATTCCCCCTTTGGCTACTTCTTCCTCGCAACTGATGGCCTCGCTCCGCCAGGCTGATCCCTCCCTGAGTGTAGGCCCGGCCTCGGGGGCACCGGCGCCGGGCGACCTGTCGCCATCACGATTCCGCGGCGGGGCATACCTCCAGAGCCGGCCCGCTTCCGCACCGCGGCCGCCCCTCCGCGGCCATGGGGACATCCCCCTCCCCCACGCTGATCGCTCCTTCCTGGCCATTTCCGATCGTAAGCGCGCGTTAGCCTCATCTCAGGTACGCCGAGCTCGGATGCGTCCTCCGGCGCTTCCCTGTCTTCCCTTCCTCCCCCCTCTCCTCTTGCCATGCGACTCCCCTCAACATGTGTAAGTCACTGACAGGCATGGCCCCGATGCACTTGCGAAGCGTTCGCGCGAGGTCCTTCTGGATCAGGTTAACAAGCTAATGCAGCGCCGGGATCACCTTGCGTCCACGGTTCGGCAGATGGTACCCCCCTTGGCTCCCTTTCTCCCCATCAAACTCCCCGCCTTCTACTGACCATGGACTCTTGTGCCGCCGCTGGTGTTGCCCCCCGTCTGCCGCCGACGGCGATGACGACGACAACCAAGCGCGAACACCATTTGAACCTCTGTTCGCGGCTGGTGGCCCGACAGCTGCTCAAGGCCGATGCCACGCCTGATGATGTGGCCCTCCTGGCGGTTGATGGGCTCCGAGGTGTGTGTGGCTTTTCCCCGCCCCCACCACCACTGCCCGTGCTTTCCTTTGTGGCCTCTCATGCGTTTGACCCTGGAGATGCATGCTACTCACTCCGACCCTCGCCCGCGCCTCTGCTCCCGCCCCCCCCCCCCTCTCCTGCCCCTCCTCCGTGTGCCCTCCAACCTATCCCAGATATGGCTGCACGGATCGACCGCGGCGAGTGTCGGCGCTTTTCTTCCCAGTCCAGCGACGTTCCTGCCGATGGCACTGATGACGATCTCATCGGCTCGTCGCAACTCCTGTCGGAGCTGCGGAGCCGGGTGCAGGAGAAGCAGGCCCGGCTGGCTGACATTCAGAGGTACTCCCGGCAGAGGATGCCCTTGCCCCAAGTGACCCCCCTCTGTGGGGTTGTCCGTTTGCTGATATGTCCCCGACCACTGTCCCCTCGAAAGGCGCCTCCGTGAAGTTCAACAATCCTCGAACACGGCCAAAGAAGCTGCTTCCGACATTCCGGCAACCGGCAATGTGCACCGTGCCAACAGCCCATCCAGACGGACATCCATCACCCGCGGCTCGCTGGGCAGCAACTCCGCCCCGGGAGAAGCGACCTTGGCCACGGGGGGCCCGGTGACTGCATCTCCAGCTGCTCCTGCCCGGCCTGTCGCTGCGGCACCGCCGATCGCGGTCCCGAGCAGCGATCAGTTGTCACCCCCGCCAAGCGCCGACGTGGCGGCCATCGGAATGTCTTCCCCAGTGGCGAATGGGGCCAGCAACCAAACCACGCCGAGTCCCCCCGATGCCCTGGCTTCTGCTGGCTCTGGCGATGATGCTCCTCCAAAGTCCCCGGCCTCGGCCGAGCCTGCGGATGCTGCCCCCACCTGGCAGCCCTCCTCCGCCGAACGGAGGCCCACAGGTCGGCCGATCCCCCTTCCGCCAGTCTCTCCCCTTCCCTCGAGCAAGCGCCCGCGCCATGACAGTTCGCCTGGGCAGCCCCCTCGCCTGGACCGGCACTTTCACACACCCGAGCGCCCCACCCGGCCTGCTGGTTCTCTGGCAGTGAGCACCCCCCAGCCTGGCGGGGCACCCGTCCCAGGGGGGGACCTCGATTTCACCACCCCCCGGCGCTCGCAACTCCTGTCAAACCTGCTGGCCTTCTCGCCGATTGAGCCCAGCCAGGTGCCGGGGCCTGATGGCATGTCGCCACTGGACAACATCTCCATCCCCCTGGCATCGTCGGATCTCAGCCCCACGAGGGCTTCCTCCCCGAGAAGCCAGCCGCCGCCCCCGCCGGTCGCCTCGCGCCCGGCCTCGTCATTGGCCAAACCCTTGCAGCCCGGTACTGGGTCGGGTTCGACTTCGGTCCCGACTTCGACCCCAGCTTCAGCCCGGGACCTGGGCCCCGCCTTGCCAGCACTTGCGCCCGTCATCTCGCCGGCCCTGCAACGGCGGCTCCCGCCGACCTCCTTCCCGGGCACGGCGTCGCCACTGTTTGTTCGGCCCCGCCCGGCCCCGGCCACATCCTTGCAACGCCGCGTCGGGTCGCTGGCGGCCGTGGTAGCCACCGCGTCCGCCGAACCCGCCTCCCCCAGTCCGATGACTGCCCTGGCTGCCGGCGCACCATCCGCCGCCGTCGCCGCCGCCTCCTCCTCCTCCTCCTCTTCAGATCTTTCCCCTGTACACTCACAGCAGGACCACCGTCCATTTGGAGATGATGCTGACGATGGTCTGTATCAGCACCCGCAGCACCCGCAGCACTCGCGGCAGCAGCAGCAGCAGCAGCAGCAGCAGCATGATCATCTTCATCAGGCTTTGAACTTCCAGACCCCAGGCCCGGCTACCCGGCGCTCGCGCCCTGGCGAGCCTGCCAGCTTGTCGGCCTTCCCCCCGAGCACCTTTGACACCGTGCCTGCTTCCCTCACTCCAGGCCACCCATCGCTGCTGTCCACTCGCCACGGCAATCACCACACTCAGGGCACATTTGGGCCTGAGTTCCTGTGGGACGCCCCGGCACCTGCCCCGGGGACCCCGGTTCCGAGCCGGACACCCGGCCCTGGCCCTGTTGGCGGTGCCCCCAGGCCGGCTGCCACGTCGGATAATCCCTCTGTGGGGATGATGGGCGGGCATGCGCCGCGCGGAATTGCCGGCACCCCTGACCTCCGAGCGCAGCTTTCTCATCGAGACAGAGTCGCCATGACCGGACACTCGATTGATGCTCTGCGCACCCGCCGGCAGGTGGATCTCTGGCCCGCACGGGTGGTCCTGCAGGGGCTGACGCGGCAGGGTCGCCGGCTGGGGTCGTGGGCCGGCTGAGTCGCCGGCATGTGATCGGGTATCATTGTAATACATGTGATACACATTCCGTCATCCAATATTACCCGACACCACCATTATACCCGGAGCACGGGCAGGTGAGACCATCTCCCTGGGGCGATCCCGGCAGGGGGGGCGGCTCTTGTGTGTCTGGTTCCCCCGCCCGACCACACACACACATACACATACACACATACACACTCACGCCTGGCTTCCCACCTTTCACTGTCTGGAATGGTACACTTACGGGGCCCGGGCAGCGGGCGTGTGGGGTGTACACGCATTGTGCATGGGTGCTGATGGGTACCCGAACGTGTTTACAGCGCGCCAACCAGGGGCGGCGGAGCCGGGCAGGCGGGGGATGTTCGCCGCATTCATGGTCCCACTTGGTTGATCTCCCCTTTGGGAGAAGGAGCCTGGGGGGTGGGGGTGGGGCAGCAGCTGTTCTGGCGCAGGGCGCGAGGTGTGCTACGGCACCCCTTCTTCGTGGGCCTGGCCTTTCCGCGCTGGGGCCAGTGTCTCGATGACTTTGTCAACAAAGTGGCATTCCAGACGGTCGAGGGGGGGGGGGGAATGCCCCGCGCGTCTTCTGGATGGCTGCCGCCCTGTGCAGCCCCCGCTCGCGGAGCGGCCTGATCGTGCGCGCGTGTTTGGCCGCTGGATCCCCCCGTCGGGCGGGGGGTCCTTTCTCCGGGCCCCTTGCGGGCGGACTAACCCAGGCCGGCCGGATGCGGGCAACCCCGTTGGCGGCCAGCGCTTCGGCGGCCACGGCATCCACCCCGGGATGCCGGCCACGGATGATTTCACTCCAAGCCACCGGCAACAGGTATCCCCCGCTCGCCCGAGGGAAGGGGGCGCGTCCTTCCTGGGCCGGATGTTATTGCCTGATCAGACACCCCACAATGACAAGTCGTGCCCCCCCCCCCCCCCCCCCCCCGCTGCCGGTCTCCCACCCAGGGGGACGGGGCTAGACATGGCCGTGTTCCAAATCCAGGCGCGAAGGATCCCCCACACAGGGTCGAGATCGCGCTGGGCCGCCGGCCCCGGCCTCTAGGCCCTTCTTGCGCACACACATGCATATACATACATCCACGTTCCCGCCACCCGGTCCCTCCCCCTGGTCGCCACTTTGGCACGCACTAGGCCCATCCCGACGAAGGGCGGCGACATCGAAACCCAGCTTCTCCGGTCGCCTCGCCGCCAGGGCTGGCTCCCATACGGCTGAGAGCTTTTCGGCCGCTCGCGCTCGCGCGAGCCTCCAGCCGGCCCTAGCCCGATCCTCCCCCCCCCCC
>NW_009242971.1:3029874-3038132 GCF_000388065.1 Fonticula alba | reverse complement strand
CGCGCAAGTCCTGCCCCCTTCTCCCCCCCCCCCCTCCAAGACCACGCGTCCCTGTCCCCGTGAGGCCATGTCCAATCGGGCGTGGGGCTCCAATTCATCGCTGGCGTCGAATCCGGCGTCCGCCTATGTCCCCGGTGCCATTGACTTCACCTCGCCACTGCCCTCACCGCCGAACCCATCCTCCGCCCGGCGGTCCTTCGAGGCCGCGGCCCATGCCACCTCGCCGCAAGCCGCGCCAAGCGAGCCCCCCCGCGCCTCCTTCTCCACCTCGCCGTCCGGGTGGGACCCGCGCGCTGGGCCGGCCCATCCGACAGCCGCCGCGGCGGCCCAATTTTCGGTCGGCATTGCCCCGGTGTCCACCCTCTATGATGCAGAAAGTGAGGATGCCATCATCGCGGCCAACATGGCCCGTGCTCTGACTGCTGGTGCGCCCACTCCACAAGCCGGCTCAGCCGCTTGGTCCCCCCCCCCCCTGCTCTTCCTCGGACAGGGCCATCCCCCTGCCGTCCTGTGACCCGCTTGCATCACCCCCCTCCCCCTCTCCCTCTCTGCCCCCTCCTTCGCTCCTCTCCTTTCCCTTTGCTTCCCCCTCCCTCATCCCTCCCCCCTCCCTCACCCCTCCCCCCTCCCTCACCCCTCCCCCCTTCCTCTGTTCCTCTTTCTTCCCGTGACTCCCTGTGCATGGCGGAGCAGCGGCCGGCCAAGGCCGAGGCGCGCGTCCGGCGCACCAGCAGCCACCCTCCCGAGTCTCGGCGGCCTCCAGCGAGCAGAGTGCCCACCCGGCAACGGGTCCGGCCGCTGCCATTCCCACACACCTGACCCATGCCCGGAGTTGGAACCCCTCACCTCGAACAAGCTTCGGCCAGTCGGCCAGTGAGCCGCCTGGGCTGGTGGCCATGGCCTCCCCGGCCGCCGGTGGAGGCTACGCCCCGCCAACGGCGGCGGCGGCCATCGCCGCCGCGGCTGCCGTCGCCGCTGCCCAAGCGGCTGGCCAAGCCGACAACCGCCACCTGCACTATCCCCTGCAAGACCACTACACCGGGCAACTGCTCAACTGGCCTCCCAACACCCGCGACATGTCGGCCACCCAGGCCGCTCGATCACTGCCCTGCGGGTTGGTAGAGGCATCGCCCTCGGCCGCGCCTGGGCTCGAGGCCGAAGGAGTGTCGGGCCCCTCCGATGCCACCGGCCTGGTTCCCTACCAGCTGGACAGTGGCATCCTTCCCTCCGAGTCCCAACTCAAGCCGCTGAATCTGATGGACCCGGCCATCCCACAACCGACGAACTTTGGCCCAGGCGCAACCGGCACTGTTGGCCGATCGGTGGCCGGCGGCTCGGTGGCCAGTCCTTTGGCAGCCGGCCGGGGGACTTCCCGAAGCCAGCCACCCGCCGCCATGGCAGCTCCGATCACTCGGCCCGGCCCGGCTGGCCCAGCCCCAACGGCCAGTCCCGGACTGTCGGTCGGCCCCCAGCAGCAGGTATCTTCACTGGATTCGGCCTCCTCGGCCAGCCTGTCCCCCACGCAGCTGGGCTTCTATTCGACCATGTCCACCTCCGAGTTGGATAACCTGTCCCATGGGGCCAGTCCGCATTTAATCGGGGGCCCCGGTCGGCCGGAGGAGCTTTCCTCCACCGTGGGGGCCCCCCATGCAGGCTCGGCCGTGACATCCATCCCGCCAGGGCGTGGGCGTGCGCGTGCCGCGCCGGCTTCCCGCACAGGGGCTCCCCACCATGCTCATCCCCAAATCCACTCCGAACGAATGACGAGCGAGCAATTTACCCCCTCCCATGTCACACCCTACCCCCTGGCACCGCAGCTCCGGCCTGGCAACGGCGCGGACGATGATCTCGCCGATGGGCACTCGAGCATCGACGCCGAGGATGATGATGACGATTCGCGACACCTGATTGCCCGGCGCATCGGCGGCCGGTCGGTCCCGGCAAGTGGCTCGGCCTCGCCGGTGGCCATCCAGCCGACCGGGTTCGGGCCCATGCGAGCAGGCGCCTTGGATTCGGATTCCCTGGACCCGGGGATACTGGGATCCAGCCCGGCCACCTCGACCGGCAGCCCTTGGCCTCGGCTTGCGGCCATGATCGGCGGGGCCTTCCGGCCGGGCGGCCAACTGCAGCACCCCTATGCTCCGAGCCCGGCTGGCAACATCCATGGCTCCCTGTCGGATGAGGCCTTCATCCCGGACTTCGAGTTTGACTTCGTCCCCAGCCGGGCCAGTCGACGCGGGCCCGCACTGGCGGCCATCGAGCTGCAGCCGCTCGGGACATCGAGCTCAGCATCATCGGCCCGGCAGCCGCCGCCGCCGCCGCCGCCGCCGCCGCCGCTGGTGCCTCCGACCCCGACGGCCAGCGGCAGTCTGCCACCCACACCGCTATCCGGCCGGTTCAGCATCAGCGCCGACCCCTCACGGGCCGGCAGTCGGCGACCGCCAGCCGGCAGCCGTGTCGGCGGTGGGCGCTACGGCTCGCGCTCATCCATGGCCGATGCCGAAGACGACCGGTCCTTCTTGGAGGGCATGCAGTCGACCATGGCCTCGTCGCCCATGTCCTTCGCCGGGGCCACGGTCAATGGGCAGCCCCTTCGTCGGGGGTCCATCCGGTCCACCCGGGGAAGCCTCTACGCCTCCGCGCCGGGCTCCCATCGCGCCTCCTCCTCCTCCTCCTCCTCCTCCTCATCGGCATCCTCCTCTTCCACCACGCTGCCCATGCATGGCCAGCCGGTTGACCCCTACAAGACCCACATGTTTTGGACCCCGCGACATCGGATGCAGACGCGTCTCACCTGGCGCGATACGCCCCTGGCTCCGGATGAGGTGACCCCCCTGGTGCACTTGTACCGTGCCGAGGTGCGGCCTTTCGCCCTTGCTGCTTGCATCCCTGCCCGCTGTGCCTCTTCCCTTGCCACTCTCGCCCACTTACCACGGATGTCCCTTCTCCCCGCATGTGTCGCTGCCTGTGTGCCAATCATCGCCGGGGGATGGTCGCAGATTTCCCGACTGACGGCCTACCGGTCGCGGCTGGATGCCACGACTGCCTGGGCAGTTAGCACGGCTGCCGCCCTGGTGGCCTGGGGGCTGACAAATTCCATTCGCCTGGCCTCCGACCCGACGCTTCCCACACGCGATCCCTCTTCGGCGGTGGTTCTCGGCAGCGGCTCGGTCTTTGTTGTGGCCACTGTCATGGTGGTGCGTTCGCCCCCCCCCCCCCCCTCCCCCGGATATCGGGCCCTTCCGGCCATGAAAGCTCGCCCCGGGGCACTGACCCTCCTCTTTGTTGAATCCTGCTCCATGGCCTCCTTCCCCCGGTCTCGGCCCCGCCGACCGCGTAGTTGATCTTCTGCGGCATCGAGTCCCGCCGCTATGGGTATTACACGGTCATCCGCCACCGATGCCGGGTCCTGGAACGCGGCATGTACGCGGCCATTTTGGATCCCACCGGGCGGCAGATGGCCACCGGCTTCAGCGGCGGCGGGCCCCCACGCCATGGGACCCCGGTGTCCGATGACCATGATCTGGCTTCGGTCCACCTGCCCAATGACCCTGGCCCGCCGGGCACGCCGCAATTGCCGCCGGGCTCCCTGCCGCCCGGGCGCGTGAGCATAGCGCCGAGCCTCGGCCGGCCGAGCATTTATGCCCCGGCTGGCGGCGATCCGGAGGCATTCCCGTCGACTACGTCCGGCCGGGCGTCCCTCTGCCGCGAGCGGGTCTACACCTTCGACGGGTACTCCTACCCCATCAATGAGGAGCCGGACAATGTCTCCTCGCTGCCGGTGGAGGAGTCCCTCTCGGCGGACTTGCGATCGGCCCTCCATTCGGCGGCCGCCACCGCGGCCACGTCCATGGCCCCGGGGCCCTTCCATCCGACCACCATCCAGGGACGTCTCGGGCAGCGGCAGTGGGCCGCCGGGCAGCCCGGCACCGCGGCCCCTCGATCCCCGATCGCCGGGCAAACCTTCCTGCCGGTGCCGATCTCGCCGGCTCTTTCGGCCACCGGCCGGACGGATGCCGACCGGCATTCCGACACATCGGCCGGTCTGGCGCATTCCGCCTCAAGAGGACTCCCCCGATCGGCCAGCATGCCTGGCGACATGCCATTCCTCCCTGGGTCGGCCTCTTCGCCCGGGCTCTATGCCCCGGTGAGCCTTGAGCATGACCTGTGGCCGCCGGCCGGCTCGACAGCCAATCCAGGCGACCTGCCGGCCATGATGTCGCCGCTGGCGCAGTCCCCCCCGCCGCCACCCATGCCGCCGATGGTGCCAATGCCCCCGACGATGGTCGGCCAAATGCCCCCCCTTCCCCTGGAGTCGGCCTGGTCCACCGAAAAGGAGCACCTTTTGGGCGTCGACAACGCCATGGCCGGGCTCCTGGCCCGGCCGCCTCTGACCATCAACACCCCCTGGCGGCAGGCCCTCCTGGCGGCCTACCTGCCGGGAACCATTCCTCGAATGTCCCGCCTGCGCGCCTTCCGCATTCGCATGCGCCGGAACTACATGCCGCTGCTGCTGTTTGTTTACCTGGCCTGGGTGGTCAGCCTGTCGACCATCGCCCTGCCGGTGCCGGCCACCCCGTGCGTCGGCAGCGGGACCAGCAGCAGCGGGGTCCCCTGCGGCAGTGGCATCCGCTTTCCCTGGTTCCGGGTGGTCATCGTGTCGATCGTCATGCTGGTCAGCGCCCTGGTGGTGTACACCCCGCGGGTGTTCTACTGGTGGATGGTGGCCCCGGTGGCGCGGCCGGATTCGTGGCTCTCGCGCGCTTGGCTCCGCTTGCGTCTTTTCCTCCTTACCGATGGCGGGGGCAACAGCGGCATTCGCACCGATGGTCGTGGGGTCTGGTGGACCGACCCGATGCATGCCTCGTGCGGGGACGAGGAAGGCGACCTGGACGTCTGAGTCCCAGACACAGCCATCCCCCCGCCCCGGCCCCCCTCTCTTCCCTCCCTCTGCCTTTGTGCTTTCGCTGTCCTTTGTACTTGCTCTCCGTGCCCCTCTGCCCTTTGTCCAGGTGTGCATTTCTACATGCCGTCCAATATATATGTATAGATAGATGGATAGATTAGGTGTGCACTTGCGATGATGGGCCATTCACACACACACACACACACACACACACACACACACCTCCAACACGGACACCGGGGGAGAGAGCAAGGAAGATCGAGGAACAGGCTGCTGCCCCAGGGTATACACAAAGACACACACACACACACACATACATACACACACATAGGGGCACATTTATTCAACGGGTGCAGGCGAGGACTGTGAGGAGAAACTCCCGCCACACGGACACGATGCATCCACAACATGAGCACCGGACACCCACCGAAAGGGGATCAGGCTAAGACACGGACGCGCTGGGGATGCTTCCGGAAGAGAGGGAGACCGATCAATCGATCGATAGATGGCACCGGGGAGAAGGGGAGAGGGGACCCCCGGCAGCCATGCTCTCGCATTTACTTCATGGTGGGCATGTGAACCGCAGCACGGGACACCTCCGCATCGGCCGAACGCCAGAGGCTGGTCACAGTCTTGGTCTGGGTGAAGAAGCGGATGGCATCCTTGCCGTAGAAGTGGGTGTCGCCGCGGATGGACCCGCGCGAGCCGGTGAAGGAGAACATCGGCAGAGGCACCGGGATCGGAACATTGACACCCACCTGGCCGACGTCGATGTCGTTGGTGAAGCGCCGGGCCGCGGCGCCGGAGTTGGTGAAGATGGCCGTGCCATTGCCGTACGGGCTGGAGTTGATCAGGGCGATGGCCTCGTCCAGGGTATCGACAAAGACGCAAGACAGCACCGGGGCGAAGATCTCCTCCGAGTAGCAGGACATGGCCGGCGAGACGTTGGTCATGATGGTCGGCCCGAGGAAGTGCCCGGCGGCATACTTCTCCGGCACGGTCACCTGGCGCCCGTCCAGCAGGATCTCGGCGCCCTGCTCGATGGAATCGGCGATGATGCCCTCGGCACGCTGCTTGGCCTGGGCGGAAATGAGCGGCCCGATGTCGGCATCGGCCTCCATGCCGCCGCTGACCTTCAGCTTGCTGGCCATCTCCACCAGCTCCGGGAGCCACTCACGCGACGACCCGACGAACACGGCCACCGACAGGGCCATGCAGCGCTGCCCGGCCGCGCCGAAGGCCGCACCAACCAGCTGGCTCAGGGTGTGGTTCTTGTTGGCATCCGGCATGATGACACCATGGTTCTTGGCCGCGGTGTTGGCCTGGACACGCTTGCCGGTGGCGGTGGCACGGGCGAAGATGTGGCGCCCGGCACGGTCGCCGCCGACAAAGGAGACGGCACGAATGTCGGGGTGGTCGCAAAGCATGTTCACGGAATCCTGTGTCACGCGCAAGTGAGTCAGATTGGGAGGGATGGGGAGGGGGGACGGGGAGGGGGGGAGAGGGAGGCGAAGGAGGAGGAGGAGGAGGGGGGGAGGCGAAGGAGGATGAGGGGGAGGCGAAAGGGGGGGAGGTCAGCAAACGGCGAAAGGGAGAGCACCAGAAGAAGGGGGAGAAAGGAGAAAACACGCACATGGGCACCGTGGACGATGTTCAGCAGACCCGGGGTGAAGCCAGCCTGCTCAGTGAGCTCAGCAATGCGCATGGAGGCGCCGGGGTTGCGCTCGGACGGCTTGAGGACGTAGGTGTTGCCACAGGCGTTGGCCATGGGGAACATCTATGTTGGACAAGGGGGGGAGGGGGGAGGGACGTGCACCAGTTAGTCCTGTGTGCAGACGACACCGGGTAGGAGGAGGGCAGCAAGTCACCGAGTAGGCTGTGTGTGGGGTGATTGCGGAAGAGGCAGAGGAGAGAGAGAGAGAGAGAGAGAAGCAAAAGAGAGGCAGGGGAGAGTGGCGCACCCAGAGAGGAATCATGGCGGGGAAGTTGAAGCTGCGGAAGTGTGGATCAACAGAGGAACGAGGAGTGAGCGGGTGTGTCCAGCAAAGGGGGGGGGGGGAAGGAGGCATGGAAGGAGAGCAGCAACGCACGGGGTGATGCCAGCGCAAACACCGATCGGCTGACGCAGGGAGTAGAGATCCATATCGGTGGCCACCGGGGTGAGGGTCTCACCCATCATCAGCGAGGGGATGGAGCAGGCGTGCTCAACAACCTCTGTGGACGTGTGCGCGTGCATGTGCATCGAGGCAGGCGTTTCCGCCAGCGAAGGAAGATAGGTCAGCCACAAAGGAATATGGGGTCCCCGAAGGGGGGGAGGGGGGGGGGGAGCTCATGCGAAAGCACGTACGAAGACCGCGGAGGACATCGCCACGGGCATCAGACAGGACCTTGCCCTGCTCCTTGGTGATGAGCTCGGCGATGTTGTCCTGCGGCAGCCCGGACCAGGTGGTGGATCGATCGATCGATCGACGGCGGTCAGCAAGGGAACCACAAGCACAAGCAAGACATGCGACAGAGAGAGAGAGAGAGGAGCCCGCAGCGCACCATGTCGTTGCGAATCAGAAGCTGGAGATCCATCATCTTGCGCTGACGGGTGAGGACAGTCGAGTTGCGCCAGTCCTTGTAGGCCTCAGCAGCCGAGGCGATGGCAGCCTCGTGCTCCTCAGCGGTGGCCTCCGGAACCAGGGAGGTGATCTCGCCGGTGGCCTATGCGGAATGTGGAGACATGGAGGGGGGAGGGGGAGGGGGGCGCAGCAGCGGCAGGAGCATGGGAAAGGGGTGAGCGACGCCGAAGAGGAGGCATTTCCCCGAGACAAGACGGGGGGGAGGGGGAGCCACGCACGGGGTTGTGAACGGGGATCCACTTGTCGGTGGAGGACTGAACAAACTGGCCATTGATGTAGAGGGGGACCTTGGGGACATTGGCGCCGACAGTCGAGAGGAAAGCCTTTCATTTTGCATGACCGAAAGAGGGGGGGGGGGGGGGGGGGACACGGGCGAGAGGACCCGGAAGGGAGGGGTGAGTGTGGTGTGAAGGGAGAAAGTGGAGGCCACAACAGGGGGAAGTACCTTGTTGGCGGCGGCGGCCATGGCCGGGCGGGCGGACAGAGAGCGAGACAGCATGGTAGCGAGGGACGAGAGAGGGTGCTCGGAGTGTGTGTACTGGGGGAGATGACACAGGAACACGGCTTCTGTGACCCCCCACCCTGAAGGCTGGGCTGGTCTGGCCAACCTCCCCAAAAGAGTTCACTGCCCGGAACACGAGCCCAGACGCCCGTGCGGACTTGCGCCCCTGGTCGTCGGGCCCCTCTGCCTGGTTGCTCCGTTGACCCGCTCGCCAGTCCCCGCCCGT
>NW_009242971.1:3026253-3029810 GCF_000388065.1 Fonticula alba | reverse complement strand
CCCCCCCTCCCCCTTACACACCCGCATCCCCTGCCCCGAGGCTCCGCGGTCGCCGCCGGCCGCCCAGGGCTCTCGGGCGCAAGAGCCCAACCAGACCCACATGCTCAACATCGCGTCGGAGCTGGCGCACCGCCAGCCAGGGATGGCCTCTAGGCCCACCGGGGCAGAGACACGGCGGGCACAGACACGGTATGCCAGGAAAAGCCCCTCGACGTGGTGGTGCAGGAGATGCCGAGTATGGAGGCACCGCACGCACATCACATCAGGCCCGGCACCCGGCGGAGCCCACAGAGGGGACGAAGATCGCACGCCGAGCGCGACCCACGGACTTGCCTCCGGTGCCAACGCATCATCGTGACTCGCACGGGACGCCAAACTCCAGGCGTGATCAGCCCCCGGCGACCAGACAGAGCGGCGGTAGCACCGCAGGCAAAGACGGGCACGGGGGGGGGGGGGGGGTGAAGCGGGGCGGGGGGCAGGGATCAGCCAGGCAGCGCGATCTGAGGGCCAAGGCGGCCCCTCTTTTTTCGGCGGCGACACGCCGAGGAGAGCATAAGTCCACGATCATCCCCCTTCTCCGCATTCCCCCGTCCTCCTCGCTCTTTTGCCCTGCCCTCTTTTTTTCGCCACTTAATTTGGGCATCCCCCTCCGCCAGATGTTCTCGCAGACCATGCGCCTCGCCCTCGTCCGGCAGGCGGCCTCCCTTGGACGCCGGCCAGCCACGACCCGCCGGGCCTGGGCCGCAGTGGGATCCCCTCGGCTTGCCATCCAGCCGAGCTCCCCCAGCCGGATGCACATGGCCCCAAGCCCTTCATCGATTGGCGCCCGGCAGTTGAGCTCCTCTGCGCAGCCGAGCCCCCAGGCCCCGGCGATCGATCACGACATGGATACACCGGCCGACGTGCGGGGTGCCACCTCCGGGCCGCTTTTTGCCTTCGACCAGTTGGTCGCCTCGGGCCAGTCGGCGCCGGACCCCTCGCAGCGGGCTGCCTGCATTGTGCTTCAGCGCGTGCACAACCAACTGAATGCGTCGGTCGCTGCCGCGCCCGCGGCTGTTGCTCCGGCCCCGGCCCCGGCCCCGGCCGGCGGCTGGATGGGCTCCCTTCGGTCGTCCCTCGGCCGGGTGGTGGGTCTTGGTGGCTCGGCCGCGCAGGCGCCCGCCCCGTCGACCAGCGGTGCCGGCGTCTACCTGTACGGTGGTGTCGGCACTGGCAAGACTCGCATCATGGTGCGACTGCCTTTACTTGAATGCCCTCCAGCCCGCCATGTATCCGGGGCCTTGCTCGGCCCGCTGACCACCCCTCCGCCGCTCCTCGGCCCTCGCCCTTTCGCCATACACGAAGAACCTCCTCTTTGATACGCAAGGACCCCACATCCCCAAGCAGCGCATCCACTTCCACGCCTTCATGCTGGACGTGCATGCACGTGTGCACCGTCTCCGGTCCGAGGAGCCGGCCACCGTGGACCCGCTGCAGGCAGTCGCCCGGCAGCTAGCCGGCCGCATGCGTCTTCTCTGTCTCGATGAGCTGCAGGTGACCGACATTGCCGATGCCATGGTGGTCAAGAATCTCTTCGAGACCATGATCAACAATGGTGCGTTTTCCCGCCGAGTGGGTCCCGTGGGCAGCACTGCTCTTTGTCGGCCCTCGCTGACGTCCCGGCTCTCCTGCTGACCGGTGTCCCCTGTCTCCACGCATGCATGGGCCTTCCCCCTCGTCCTCGGTTTCTCCTCCCCCCCCCCCCCGGCTCAGGTGTCACGATCATCTTCACCTCCAACCGTCACCCGAGTGAACTCTACCTACGCGGCATCAACCGCGAGCACTTCCTGCCCTTCATTGACATGGTCATCGGCCGATTTAATGTCGTGCAGGTGGGCAAGACAGGCCTGGATTACCGGAGTCTCGTTGCCTCCGGGGCTGTTCCCACACAGCAGGACGGCACCCCGGCGCCTGAGGCGCAGACAGCGCACCCGGCGGCCCCGGGCGCCGCCGAGCTGGAGCAGCTTCGCGCCCCGCTGTCCCGGGCGTATGCCAGTCGTGAGCTAGAGCACCTCGCCGACCCGTACTTCGAGGGCTTCGACCGGGCCGCCGGCCTGGCTGATGCTTTTGCCGCGGTGGCCGAGCGTGATCTTGGGACTCTGATGGCCGCCGGGCCGGTGGCCGCGGCCCTTGTGGACCCGGCCCGCCGGCCGGCTGTCCGTGCTGCCACGCGCATTTCCATCGGCGTCGGGCGCTGGCTCGATGTTGAGGGGATGGTTGTGTGGCCGGACCTGGCTGCCGACCTGGAGCAGTCCACCTCCAGCCTGGATCAGACGCACGCGCGTCGGCACCCGGCCGTCCTGGTCGATTACAAGACCCTCTGTGGCTCGGCGCGCGGAGCCGCCGATTACATTTCTCTTGCTCAGCGTTTCCGCCGGGTATTCCTGACGAATGTCCCCTCATTGACCGTGGAGCAGGTACGCTCAGAGTTGGTGTTTCTTCTGTTTGTCCCCCCCCCCCTGCCCATGATGCTCCGCGTCTTTCTCTCGCGCATATGCACACGATAGCGAGAGGCACAGAGAGGGTGATCGAGAGAGAGAGAGAGAGAGAGAGAGCGATAAAAAAGAAAGTCCTCTGACAGGTCGCTGCATCCCCCCCCCCCTCCACTCCGGTAATGTTGGTTCATGATCGAGCACAGAAGGATGAGCTCCGACGCCTGATCACCTTGATTGACGTCCTCTACGAGACTGGGTCCCTCTTGGTGATGCATTCCCAGTGCCCGGTCGAGGCGATCTACGTGGATCAGGGCCCGCCCCCGACGGCTGCCGAGCTGGCCGCCGCCCAACAGGCCGCCCCTGGGTCTGGCCATGAGGAGCGCTTTGCCTTTGCCCGGACGCACTCGCGTCTGACCGAAATGCGCAGCTCTGCATGGGCTCGGAGTGCCGCCCGTGAGTGGGCCCGCGAGGATTGCGATGCTCTGGCTGGCTCGAGCCAGCCATCCCAGCTGAGGTGATGGCCTGAACGAGCGATCTCCCCGTCTCTCCTTGTGTTCCCGGGTCCCCCCCCCCCCCTGCCTCGGCTCCTCCCCCCAGGCGCTCTTGGCTGCCCGAAAATAGACTACCAACAACCGGTTAATGTGCCTGTTAATTGATCTACCAGAACCCTACATTCCATCGAGGTCATGTGGGAGCCTGCCTTTTTGGCCAAGCTGCATTCTCTGTGCGGGGTATTTTTTTTCTCGACCCCACCAACCGATGGGGAGGGGCCACTGGACAGGGGGGGAGCAGCCGGACCGCTGGCAGTAGGCCTTGGATGACCGACGGAGGTACTAGGCCGTCGGGAGGCGCGGGCAGGGGAGGGGGGGGGGCAAGGGGACCCGGAGGAAAGGATGGCCTCCGGGGCAGGAGTGCCAGCGGGGCCGAATCAATCAATGCACGGGCGAAATCTCTCGCCTGCCGATCGTCAGTCTGGCAGCCTTTCCGGCCGGCACCCTGTCCTGTGAGCGGATTGCCCCGCGCAGCACCCCTCTTCCCCGTGCTACCGGCTGTCCTCGCCCATATCCCTCCTTGCTCCCCCCC
>NW_009242971.1:3022220-3023163 GCF_000388065.1 Fonticula alba | reverse complement strand
GCGGTGGAGGGGGGGGGGGGGGGGGGGGGGGGGGGTTTGTTTTTTTTTTTTTTTTTTTTTTTTTTCTGGCGCCCCCCTCCCCCCTCGACACTCTGCTTCTTCGCCCACTGACGACATTCATCATGCGGGTGGCCTTGCCATTTTCCGGCGGCCAGTGTACACGGCCTATTTGGAGAGCTACCTCGATACATTGGCCACCTTCCGGCGTGCGTGCCTGGCCGTGTCCCGGGGTGAGGATGTCCCGGGGGCCATTGGTGCGGATCCCGGGCGCTTGCATCCGAGCCTGCTGGGCCCGACATCCACCGTCGGCGGGCTCATCCCCCTGTCCAGTGGGCCGGCCGTGACGGTGGCTGCGTCGGCCGTGCAGACGGATGGCGCCCTCAAGCGGTCGGTCAAATTTGCGGCTCACGCGGTGGCCGCCTCCTCGGCGGCGGCGGCCAAATCCCTGGCCCACGCGGCCAACACGGCCTCCGAGCGCGTGGAGCAGCGTCTGCATTCGCAGCGGGCCGGCCGGTTCCTTGGCGGGCGGCGAGGCTCGACCATGTCCTTTGGCGAGGATCTCCCTGATCCCCTGTCGGATGGTCTGCTCCAGCCGTCGGAGGCCGGACGCTCTGGCAACATGGGCGTTCTGGGCGGTGGCTCATCTGGCACCGGGATGGGTCAGTCAGGTCGATCGGCTCGGACCTCGTCTTTCGGCTTCCGGGTAGCCGGGCCGGTGCCGGCTCCCGGGGATGTGGCCGTTCTGGCAGCAACCCTGGCCCTGTCGGAGGCGCGGTCAGCCCTGGCCAGCTTGTCTACTCATGGTGTTCCCATGATAGCGCGCATTTGCCAGCTGGTGATCGAGTCCCATGCGCTGCTCCGGCACTTCGAGGAGCTGAGTCTGGTGCGTGAGACGGAGGGACACACCAATCGACCCAATTTTTGCGACAATCGGGCTCGAAGG
>NW_009242971.1:3019889-3022210 GCF_000388065.1 Fonticula alba | reverse complement strand
CCCCCCCTCGCCGACCAGGCTTCCTTGCGCCTCTTGCCCTTGTCCTCAACCCCCCTGCCGCTCCCGCTGGTCTCCTGCGTCGCAGGAGGGCGCACCCATCACCACCCGCCCGCCTCCCTCGTACCTTCCTCCCTTCGGACATGATTCCTTCACGTCTCCGGCCACGGAGCTCGTCAATCTCGAGCAACAAGTCCGGCCCAGTTCTGAGCCCCCTGGCGATCGATCCTGCAATCGGAGATGATGGCCGGTCGGACCTCGGTGGGGAGCCCCCGCTCAGCCCAGATATGCAGGATAGCCCGGCGTCCTTCGCCTTTCACGGCCACTCCGCGATCGACACCTCCCAAACACATGCCCTTAGCGAGGAACTGCAACGCAGCAAGCAGCTGGCGGCGAACCTGGTGCGTTTGCATTCTGCTCGCAAGCCAGCGATGTACCTCTTCCCTCGCCTCATTTGCGCGTGCGCACACGCACACACATACATACATACATACATACACTTCTTGTGCTCGTAAAAGGTGCTCCTCCGGTCTCTCCTCCCTCTCCCCTAACGCCCGGCTGGCCAACCCCATTAGCTGAAGACGATCGCACGCTTCGAGCGGCGCCTTACCGACCTGGACAAGATCATCCAGCCGGTTCGGCTCCAGACCACGGACCTGGGCAACTTGCAAGGCAGTGCGTGCACTCTTCTCTCGCCGGCCCCTCGCCCCTTCCCTCCTGCCTTGTGGTCCTGTCTCCTCCATTGGCTTCCTTTGCCTCGTCGTAGCTGCATCCGCGCTCACAGCTGCCCTGTCCCTGCACATACTGCGAGCAGATCTTGCCGCCTCGCTCAACCGCCTGGCAGATATCCGCGACCACCTGGCACTGTCTCAGAAGTTAGCTGGTCTGGCCTCGGGGACCCTGCCCACGGGCACCCTTCCTCAAGGGGCGGACCTCACTACCGAGCATATCTTCACCTTCTCCAACACGCTGAAGACCATTTGGGACGCGGCGTCGGCCCTGTCGCAGACCGGCATCCTGGCCGTCAATGAGGTGGACGACTTGGTACGGTCCCGCCAGCAGCGCACGTGCACGCGCAATTCCCCCTCCACGAGGTCCCTTGCCCTGAGGTGAGATGCCGCTGACATTGTGGCACATGTTGTCTGTGTGCACATGCACACACACACACACACGCACGTACACAGCGGCGCCACTACTCCAGTGGCGTGCGCATCATCCGCAATGCCTTTTCCCAGACCCTCCAATCATCGGTGCGCACCGGCGATGACTTGATCGGAGAATTGGCGCGCCAGGCGATCCAGCATTACCGGACGGCCGATGCCGCGGCCAATGTTGCCGCCCCCGAGGCGCCCAGCGATGTCAATGGGAGTCCTTCCGGCAGCAATGATCTGGCGACCCCGGCACGACCGGGCACCGCGCGGCCGCTGCTCACCCTGCGCACGGATAATTTGGACACCCTGACCGAGGAGGAGGTTTCTTGGTTCTTGGAACACGACCTGAATGGCCTGGTGCTGGAAAGCGTGCCGGAGGACATTTCCTTCTGCCGGCTGCAGCCAGCCAATGGGGGGCCTCGGTCGGGGGTGGCCTCGACCCGGCGCCCGGGCGCGACCACCGGCAGCCCACCGCTCCTGATCCATGAACGATCAGTGCCGCTGGTGACGGCTCTCTTTGTGGCCCTGTCGGCCTTCGAGAAGACGAATGCCCTGGCCCTGGTGCAGTATCACAGCACCGAGCGCACGGCCCTCCAGGGCCCGGCCTCTCGGGGCCCGCTGTTTGGGTGGTTTTCCGGGTCCTCCGGGGCTGGGGCTGCCGGAGCGACTGACGGGGCGCCCGGCGCCCGGGCCATGCACCAGGCCGTCGTGCTGGCTGCGCTGGCGGCCTCCTGCAGTGACTTCCTCCCCAGTCCCACGCTATATATGCAGCACCGGAATAACCACACTCGGGCCATCTTCCTGGGGCTGGTCCACCACTTTGCGGCCACCGGTCCGGTTGTCCTTGGGGGGCATCTTGCCCCAGGCCGGCCGGATAGCCGCATGCCGGCCAGCATCAGCCAGGCGGACGCCCTGCTGGCGGACCGCGGACCGCGACACCTGGTGTTCCAGGCTCGCGCGGTGCTGGAGTTCCTCTTCCTCGAGCGGGACCTGGCCATCCTTTGCCTGGATCGGGACAACTCGCGCATTTGCTTTGAGAACATCTTCACAAACATCTCCTCCCGTGCGTTTGGTCGGCCCTCTCGCCGCCATGCTCGTCACCTTGCACGCGGGCCTCGCATCCTGTTGGGAGCGGTGGAGGGGGGGGGGGGGGGGGGGGGGGGGGGGGGGGGG
>NW_009242971.1:3016684-3018888 GCF_000388065.1 Fonticula alba | reverse complement strand
GGGGTCATGCGAGGGATGAAGCGCGTGAGCGACAAAATCCTGGCCCCAAAAGTGGCGGCCTTCCTTTCGCCGGGCCAAAGGCGATGGTGACTGACCATAGGAGCACTGTTCATGGCGCAGTTCTGTGGCACCTACCCCCAGCGCGTGTCATACCTCATGTCGGTGTCGCTCAAGCAGCATGTTCATACCTACTTCAACGACATCATCATCTGCATTGGCGTGCGTTCTGGCGGCCACCGGCCAGCCGAGCCCCACACTTGCATGCATGCCCCCTGGGGGAATCCCCTGTGTCTGCCCTAACATGTCCCCTCTTGCCTCAAGCAAATTGCCTGCAATGGTGTCCTGCCTGCGGACGGCACGGTCCACGAACATACCAATGATGTGCGCCCACCAGCCAGGGAGATGCACTCCTCCTTTCCCCTGTCCCTCTTCTCGACCGGGTGATGGGTGCTGCAAGAGATGCATGCCTCATCCCAGATGTCTCTGGCTAACGATTCTCCTCCGACGGCCCCCGATCGCTCCTCCCCTCCCTCCTCCCGCCCTTGCCGGATTGCCCCCGCCCAACAGCTTACCATTCTCCTGAGGTCGTTGTATGAGTCCGCGAAGCTCGTCGAGCCCGTGCTCTCGTCGCTGCCCCACCTGGACTTGCGGTCGAATGTGCGCGGTACGCCGGGCGTGCCGCTTGGCTCGTTTGTCGGTGCGTGTACTTGTTTGGGGCGGGGGGGGGGGAGGGGGGGGGGGGGCTTTTGCCAGGCGCTTTGCTTCCGGGCCGCCCGTTTGCTGCCCTCCCTCCTGGCATGTTGTTTGACACGACTCCGTTCGTGCTCCGCTTGTGGCCTGTCGGTCGGGGGGTGGGTGGGGAACAAAAAAAAGCCCTCTGTTCCCGACGCATGCTTGATCATCTTCAGACGGCCTCGCGTGCGTACGGGCGTCAATCGACCTTCGACCAGTTTGGCAGCGGCTTCGATGATCATGACGCACCGGCGACGGCTCCGGCGTCAACCGGCCGCTTTGGCCGGCTGGCTCGATCTGGATCCTCATCCAGCATCTCGTCGATCTCCTCGCTGTCAAGCGTGGCCGGTAGCTCGGGCGGTGGCGGGCATCAGTCAAGCTCGCACGCGCGCTCGGCCACCATTGCCTCGCTCTTCATCCTGAACAATGTCGACCACCTACGGCGCTTCATTCAGACGGTGGCCATCCCGGCGGTGGCCTCGCCGGTCGGTGGGGCCGACACCGTCGGCGGCAGTGGCCTCAGCACCGCCTCCGGCAGTCCTACTTTTGAGGAGGACGCCCTGACGGCCGAGGCTGCGGCCCCCGGCTATCGCGGGCTCTTCGCAGGGAACCCCTCGCTGGCGGCCACCGGCTTGGAGGAGTCGCTGAAGTTGCTGGACTCGGCCTTTGGCACACAGCGCGCGGTGTACTTGGCCTTGTACGTGGATATTCCGACAGCCTCTGTTGGCTGGTGGCACTTGATTACCGGTCGCCTATGCTGGTCCTTTGACCGGGCAGCGGGCTGATGTATCTGACCTCCCATGCCGCACCATGCGCGCGTATGCCCTGTGGCCACACACACACACACACACACACACACACACACACACACACACACACACACACGCACAAAACCCTACAATCACGTAGCTGGGCGCCTCTGGTGGAGCCCCTCCTCAATGCCACGTTTAAGGCCCCTCTCGCGCCGCCCCCGCCGGCCAGCGGGGACTTCACGGTCTTGGACAAGCCCGTGCGCAAGCGGGTGAAGGCCCTGTATACGGCCTTCAATGATCGCCTGAAGAACATGCTGAAGGTGCATGACTCGTCGATGGCTGCCCCGCGAGAGTCCGTTCGTCGGGCTCTGCGTGAGGACGTCCGGCGGCGGGTGGTGGCCGCGTATCGGGACTTCACCCAGTATTACCCGGCGCCGCGGTTTGTTACTTCCGGCAAAATGCGCAAGGACTACCTCATTCGGTACATTGAGTGGGCGCCGGAGTCGCTGGATGCTCGGCTGCGACAGCTCTTCGAGAAGAGTGTCGGGGTGGGTGGCGCGGCGGCCGCCTCGGCCGCCGTGCAGGACACTCTGGAGCCATTGTAACCCGGCCCAAGCCGCTGGACGGGCGTCCGTGGTCTCAATAGGGAACTCGCGTGCACTTGAACCCGGGCGGCAGTGTGGTATTTTTAGGGGGGCGAAGAACACGGGGAAGGGGGGG
>NW_009242971.1:3012913-3014034 GCF_000388065.1 Fonticula alba | reverse complement strand
CCCCCCCCGCCCCCCCTCGAGGACGGCCGCCGGGGCCGGGGCAGCGGGGATCTCACTGCATCGGCCGCCGGCCGGGCGCCCGAACCCCCGGCAGTGTGCCGCCGGCGTCCGGCCGCATCCGGGCGGGGGTCAAATCAATATCGGCGTGCCTTTTGAACCCGGCCGGGCCCCAGGAATGGGTGCGGCAAATGCGCCGGGGAGGGGCCCGCGCCAGGGCACACAGTCATGCCCGGGGAGGAGGGGCTCGATTGGTCGGCACACGCCGGCTCCCCGGCCCGAGGCGGCGGGCGGAGGGGGGGGAAGCGAGGGCCAGGGGGCCGGCCCCGGCAAGCGCGCCAAGACCCACCGCGGCGGCATAGGCGTTGCGCCGCCCTGCGCGCGCCGGGGGGGGGGGTCGCCCGCGGGGGGGGGGGGGGGGGGGGGGGGGGGCCAGCGCACGAGCAGACACACAAGGGTGACACCCGGGCAAGCCCCGGCAAGGTGCTGACAAGCGCGCGTACGCGCGCCCATGGTGCTCAGGGCAGGCCAGGCACGGACATACCTCCATGTGCCCTCGCGTTTCGCCGGGTGCGCTCATCAACATGCAGACATCTCCGGGAATGACTACCCGCCGGAGAATCAGCCCATCCTGCGCACCTCTTGGGCCGCGGGGCGCGGACCGCGGCGCCTGTCGCCATTGCTGCTGGATGACTGGGCGCCCCGCTGCCGCTGCCCGCCCCCCGGCCGGCAGCGGGGCAGATAGAGAGATAGAGGGACAGAGAGAGGGAGAGAGAGAGAGTGGCAGGGAGAGCAGAACCCTTGGAGAGCCGAGAGAGTGCCAGCGAGTTTGGACACCGGGGGAGAAGGGCCAGCGCGGCGGCTGTCAGGCCATTCTACAACACACTCCCCGGACGTCGGGAAGGCGCGGGGGAACGGGGCCGGGCAACAGCAACAGGAGCAGCAGCAGTAGCAGCAGGGGCATGCCGGGCTTTGAAGCGCCAGCACCATAGTCTTCCCGCCGTCTGGCCCCCCTTGTCTCGGACCCGCCTCTTGACTCGCCTCCGCCGTGGTCATCCCTCCCCCGGGCCTCCGCCCACGCACAGGCCTGTCTCACGGTTGTGCCGCCCCCCCCCCCCCCCCCC
>NW_009242971.1:3011658-3012903 GCF_000388065.1 Fonticula alba | reverse complement strand
GGGGGGGGGGGGGCGCGGACAATCGGGGTCCGGGGCCAATCAGTACACTCGGCCTGGCACACCGAGGCGGGGCGAGCCTGGCTCTGCCAGGCGGACACATTCGTGAGCGAACCTCGCCCGATGAAGGGCCAAGAACTGGAGGGGGGGGGGGCCATCTGGGAGCCCCTTGCTGGCTGGGTGGCCCCTGTTTGGCCGGGTGTTTGGAGAAGAGGGCGGCCTGGGCGGCATGGTGTCGCCATCCCATGGGTAGACACACGCACACGCACACACGCACACACGCACACACGCACGCACGCACGCACACACACATGCACACACACATGCACACACACATGCACACACACATGCACACACACGCACGCACACACACGCACGCACACACACATACACACACACACACACACATACACACACACATGCATGGGACTCCCAAGAGCCGGACATGGGCTCGGGCCCTTGTGCACATGCACATGAGTCGGTGAGTGGCACGTGGCTGATTATCATTCGTGCGCTGCAGTGTACGTGGATTATCGAGAGGGTGTGTGTGTGTTTGAATTCATTTGCAAGGACCAAGGTGCAGATCTCCCACGCCCCGAGGTGGGATGGGCCTTTGGGCAAAAAGCGCCGGGGGAGAAAGCCACGAAGAATGTGCATCTCGGCGGCCGTGGGGGTATGAACGCCCAGGAGCGGCACCGTGGCCAAGGGCACAATGTCGGGACCCGGGGGGCTGTCTGGGCTCCCCTCCGGGGACGTAATGCCCCTCACCTGGGTGCGGCAGGGCACGGGCGGGCCGCCGCGTCAGCGCACTGGTGATCGGCTTCGGCGCCCGGCCCCGGCCGTGGGAAGCAGGGACCCAGCGCCCTCAGGCGATCGCCCGGGAATGTGAACCGCCAACATCGGCCAGGCTGACTGCATGCAGCGCGGCTCAATGCCGCCGAGATCGCGCCCCGGGCCATCCTGGCAGATGGGCTGATACATCCCCTGGCCGCCGGAGCTCGGTGGGCGGCTGGACCAGGAGGAAAAGAAGGAAAGCTAAGCCCCCAGATTCACTGCTCGCACGCCGTCTTCTCCTCCCTCGCCCGGAGGGGCCTGTCGCCAGTAGCCGGAACCCCCCCCCCCGGCACACGGAGGCAGTCTCAGGGGCAACCAGAGAGAGTGCGTGTTTGGAGGAGGGGGAAAGTGGAGTCTGAGAGATCCGGACGCCTGGCTGTTGTTGCGTGGCGGGCCGGGGGCGCCAACAATCCC
>NW_009242971.1:3007721-3010413 GCF_000388065.1 Fonticula alba | reverse complement strand
CCCCCCCCCCCCCCCCCCGCGGTCAAGGCCAAGGGGAGACGTCAAGGTGACAGAAAGTTCATGGCGCCCCGGCTGGAGAAGAGTAACACAACCATCGCTGTTTGCAACTCCCCCTCGCCCCCAGCCTCCGGGGCGCCTCAGAGCCCTACTGTTGAATCCACACGCGGCCTCCCGTGTGGGCGCCGAAGACACGGTCCCCCTCTGCTCCGGCCACTGGCAGAGAAGGACCGCGAGGCCTGTCCTGGACACGCCCCCAGGGCCCTGGCTGTTACAAAATGAGAGCGCGAGAGAGAAAGCGAAGAGGCAAGAAGCATCGGACGCGGCGTTCAACTGGCGAACGTCCTCTCGCAGCGATATCCCCCGAGCTCCGTTTCGATGGCGCGTCCAAACACCCACTAGTAACTAGCCTCAACCAGGCGCGCCCAGCAACGCATCCAGCCACAAAGACAACACCACTTTGCTCTGGGCGAATGGCGGACGCGTGGCCCGCAGAGGCGCCCGCGCCCCGCCCCTTGACCCGCACCCATTTGGCCCTGGAGCATGCGGATCCCCCCCCCCCCCCCGCACCCCGCATCCCCCGGCCTTTCTCCTCTGGCTCCCCGGCCGCGAGGACGCATGGCCGGCCGCCCTCAGGGGTGAGACATTCTCTGATCGGGGCCCGAGCGCCCGGCAGCGCAGTTGGGCGGCGGTTCCCTGAAATGGCGGGCTGGAGGAGCGGGGGGGCGGGGGGCTGAAAGAAGGCCGCGACCAGCCGCATCCATCGGTCCTACGGAAGCCGCACGGGCCGGCAAGGCGGTCCTCGAGCCCTCAGGGCCGCCGAAGCGGAAAACAGCGAGAGTGTCGCGAAAAACCGCGCGCTATGATCCCCGGCATTATTTATTGGGCCCTTTCCTGTGCACCTGACACTCCAATCAATCGGGGCCACCGGCACCAGTGCTTCTGGGCTTAATCCTGCATTAGGGGCGCGCGCCGTGCATCCAGCGGCCTTTGCTCTCGCTGTTGTGTTCCCCGGGGTGGCGAAGGGGGGAACCCGCGGGCGAGGTGACTTGCCGGCCCTTCTGCCCCCCTGCCCCGCATCTCTCGCCCTGGATGGTCAGTCCATGGTGGAGCATTCCCTGATGCGCCGGCCAGGCGCCGACCATATTTCCGACGATCGAGACCTCCCCGCGGCCGGAAGCCCACCGGCCGGACTCCGGCGAAAAGGTCTCCCTTCCTCTCCCTCGCTCTTTCCCGGCAAGGGGGGGGCGGGAGCGCCGGTCGGGCCCAGGAATGGCCTGATGTCTCTGTCCCTTGATCAGGGGCCGGCTGAGCGTTGTCATGTCTGTCCCTTCCTCCCGGTGGGGGGGGGGGAGGCGGGGGCCGCCTGCCGGCTTCTCGGGGCGTTCCTCGCTTGCCCTCCGTGCGCGTTCGCGCGCCTGGGCCATGGGCCCGCGGACGTGCGACCGTGGCAAAGGGAGAAAATGGCCTGATCCTATGTTGGCTGGGACTCGCGTCTGTTTCTGGACCGGCCCGGGGGGGGGCGAGGAGCTTGTGCCCGTTCGCCGGAGCCGGCGGCGAGAAGGCTGCGGTTTCGCCACATCGCCAAACGCGGCCTCCCTTGAGATTCAAGGCCCTGTAGAGCCGCGGCACGCGCGCGCAGAGGGGGGGGGGGGGGGGGGGGGGGGGCGGAGATCAGGCCACTCAAGAAAGGCCGGGCGGGCGAGCATGCGGCGCGCCTCTCAGAGTGTGCGGGTGGGGCGGGGCTACCGGCCGGGGACGTCATCGGCCGTGGCCTGGCAGACGCCCTCCAGCTCAGCGGCCGTGGCTTCCGGGAATATGCCCGGAAGATGAGCCTGGGCCGGCGCGTGGCCGAAGGACGGCCGCCCCCGGGCCCCATGCCGCAGCTCGCTAACCCCTCGCTCCCCGGAGGCGGGAGAATCGATGGGACCCCGCGAGAGGGGGGGTTTTCGAATTCGAGGCATCAGGCCCCGGCGAGCCCCAAGGCCACCAGGCCTCGCTTTTTCCGGCAGACCGCCGGTTTGCCGGGGGGGGGGGGGGGTGCCGGGGGAATGAGTCTACCAACAGCCGCGGGGAGGGCGCAGGCGCGTCGGCGACACAATCGATGCTCGGCGCCCTCGCGAGCCCAAGTACCACGGGGGGGTGAGGTGAGATTCGACATGGAGCTACGCTGTCTGTGGGCGGGGGGGGGGGGGGCGGGGAATCGGGTGATGTGCACCGCGGTCGGAGCATTCGAGCTTGGGCATTCCTTCCCGGGCCGGGCGCTTGCGCCCCTGCGTTCCGACCGACGGCTGGCATATTTCCATGTCTCTGTGCCTGGCTTGCGAACGGGGGCGGGCCGGGCTGGGCCGGGGCAGAGGGGGCCGGCGACCGGGGGGTGGGGGAGAAATCGTACGATATTTCCCCCCCCCTCGGCTAGGGAGCACCCGCAGCGCGAGGCCGGGCTGGACCCGCCCCCGGCCGGGGGACGGACCGCCGGGGCATCCGATCCCCGCACACCGCCCGCGCCGAGACTCCCCCCCCCCGGCCCGGCCCGGCCTTCCAGCGAGGCGAGAGTGGGCAGCGGCCCCATTCTTCGATGGCGTTCGCCTGGCTCTCAAGCCGGTTCGGCCAGGCGCACCTGTGCCCCGCCGATCTGGACGGGATCGGCTCCCCCCCCCCCCCCCCCCCCCCCCCCCCCCCCCCCCCCCCCCCC
>NW_009242971.1:3007042-3007553 GCF_000388065.1 Fonticula alba | reverse complement strand
GGGGGGGGCGGGGGGGACAGCGAGGGAGGGGGCGCGTCCCCTTGGGGCTGGCTTTTTCTGGCTGATCCGGGGCGGCCCGGGCACACTGGCCCCGCGGCAACGGAGACCCCGCCACACGGGCGTGCCCGTGTGGCCGTCCTCGAGGCCGCACTCCCCAAGCAGGCAGAGAGATACGACGGCAGCCAGGGCACCCCCCCACTCCCTGCCTGGCGCCAGATGCGCCGGTTTCCCACACGGTTAGCCCCCCACCCCGTCCACAGTCCCGCGACTGGCTTCCCGGTGTCTGTCGGTTTTCCGCAGATCGGCCGTTTTCTTGCACGCGTCCCCACCGTTAGGCACCTGGCGCCTCAACCTGCCGCGGGCCCGGGGGATCCACCGGTCAGGCGATAGCGCCCTCCCCAGCCCGTCTTCCCTACCGTTGGCGAAGGGGGGGGGTCGGGGCCGAACCCTCTCGTTCCACCCCCCCCCCCGTGGTGGGGCGCACGCGCCCCCGGATCTTGCTACCCTCCCC
>NW_009242971.1:3003802-3006649 GCF_000388065.1 Fonticula alba | reverse complement strand
CCCCTCCCCCCCCCCCCCCCCCCCCCCCCCCCCCCCCCGCCCCCCCCCCCCCCCCGCCCCCGCCCCCCCCCCCCCCCCCCCCCCCCCCCCCCCCCCCCCCCCCCCCCCCCCCCTCCACTGCCTCGCACCACCCGCCAGCCCTCCCTTCCCCCCGACCATAATGTCCACCTCCGCCTCCAGTGATACCCTTCAACAGGGCCAGCCGATCGACCAGAACGCTGCCACGGCCCCGGTGTCGCCTTCCTTCTCGGCCGACGTATCGCCCTCCCCCTCGGCCGACGTGTCGCCCTCCCTGACCCCGGAGATGTGCGGCTCCTCGGTGTCCACTTCGCCGGTGACCTCCTTCGCCTCGGAGGCCATGGTTTTCGTCAATCCGGACACCTCGCGCGAGCCAGCCGTCCCCCTCCCCCCGGCTCTGTCCAACATCGGCACCCCCTTCGATGCATCGGCTGGCCGGCCCAAGGACATCGGCATCCTGGCCATGGAGGTGTACTTCCCCCAGAGCTTCGTCGAGCAGTCCGACCTCGGTGCGCGCGCTCCCTGCTTCTTCATCCCCACGCATACACACGCACACACACACACACACACAGTGTCTTCTTCTGGCTTCCATGGCCCCCTCCCTCGTCACTTACCCCTGTCTCCCGCCCGACTCCCTCCCCCCCCCTCTCCCCCCTCACACACACACACACACGCATGCACAGAGGAGTTCGATAATGTCAGCTCCGGCAAGTACACCATCGGCCTTGGGCAGTCGCGCATGGCCGTGGTCGACGACAATGAGGATATCAACTCCATCTGCCTGACGGCGGTCAGCCGGCTGATGATGCGCACTCGACTCCCCTACAGCGCCATCGGCCGCCTGGAGGTCGGTACCGAGACCATCATCGACAAGAGCAAGGCCACCAAGACCGTCCTGATGCAGCTCTTTGCCAACAGCGGCAACACCGACGTCGAGGGCATCGACACCACCAATGCCTGCTACGGCGGCACGGCGGCCCTCTTCAACACCGTTGCCTGGATGGAGGGGTCCTCCTGGTGCGGGCGTTATGGCATCGTGGTCGCCGCCGACATCGCCGTCTACGGGACCAAGGCCGCCCGGCCGACCGGCGGCTGTGCTGCCATCGCCATGCTTGTCGGGCCCAATGCCCCCGTCTACCTGGAGCCCGGTGCGTTTGCCGCTTGTCCTCCTCCTCTCCCTCCTTCTCCTCCTCTCCCTCCATTCACACGATCCGCCTGGCCACTCACACCCCCGTCCTTTCCCCTTCCGGTATCCCCCCCATTTCCCCCCTTCCTGCTGCTTGCCGCTTGCTGCTCGCCGGCCGTGTGCCCTCTCCCTCCCCTCCTCTCAGGCCTCCGCTCTTCGCACTTCGAGCACGTCTACGATTTCTACAAGCCGGACTTCTCCTCCGAGTACCCGGCCGTTGATGGGCGCCTGTCGGCCACCTGCTTCACCCGCGCCCTGGACACCTGCTACCGGCGCCTGCAGGAGCGCGGGGCCGCCCTCCGGCCGAATGAGACCCCCGTCGACACCGGGTCCCTGGACTATCTGGTCTTCCACTCGCCCTACCTGAAGCTGGTGCGCAAGTCCGTCAGCCGGCTGGCCTATCTGGACTATGTGGCCGCGGCGGCCAAGAGCCCGGAGCTGGCGGCCACCCGCTTCCCGCAGGTGTCGGCCGAGCTGCAGCAGCTCGTGGCCGAGAGCACCCCCGAGACCAATCGCGATTGCGCGGCCCTGGAGGCCGGCTTCCGCAAGGTCAGCTCTGGCCTCTGGTCCGACAAGGTGTCCCCGGCCACCCTGATTGCCAAGAACGTCGGCAACAGCTACACCGCCTCGGCGTATGCTTCCCTGGCCAGTGTCCTGGCCAGCGAGCCGCTTGACAAGCTGGCCGGCGCCCGGCTCATGGTCTTCTCCTATGGCAGTGGTCTGGCCTCGTCGATGTTCTGCCTGCGTGTGCGCGGCCCCGCCATCCCCGTCGGCCTGGAGGATCTGGCCGCGCGTCTCAATGCCCGGACCGCCGTCTCTCCCCAGCACTTCACTGATGCCCTGTCTCGGCGGGAGGCCGCCCATGGGGCTGCCTCCTTCTCTCCGGTTGCCTCGCACCAGGATACCATCGCCCCGAGCACCTTCTTCCTGTCTCACATCAACGACCGCCACCACCGGGCGTACGCTTACAAGCGGGCTGACGGCACCGTCGTTCCGTCGGTTGCGTCCTCCTAATCGCGTGGAGGCCATCGATCTCGCGCGTGCGTGTCGGTGTTAACGTGTGTGTGTGTGTGTGTCTCTCTGTCGGCATGTGACTCTTCTCCCCCTTCGTCTCTTTCTCTTCCTCCTTCCCCTCCTCTCGGTGGTAGTGGCGTGTGGGTCTGGATCTGGGTCCATGCGCGGGCGCCTTTCCCGCCCGTGTCTCTCCCTCTCTCTTCCCCCTCTCCCTCTTCACTGCAGACATCCGCGGCGCGAGCATCCAGCTTGCCGCTCCCCTCTCTCTCTCTCTCTCCCTCTCGCGACGCGCGTGTGCGCAAGTCCATTTGTGTGGTGTATGCTACATCGCATACGCACACCCACCCATCCACACACACACAAGCACACACGTACGCGCGCGCGCGCGCGCGCGCGTGCGCGCGCATGTGTATCATACCCGTCAACGTCCCCCATCCTCGTCCTTGTTTATCCCTCTCTCCTCCCCCCTCCACATCCGCTCCCTTCTCCTCCCCCGTAGTAACCCCAGAGAGAGTACGAGAAACTGGAGCCCCCTCCTCCTCTCAGAGTGTGTGTGTGTGTACTAGTGCCCTATGTGCATATGTTCTCTGGCTGTTTGCGCGCGCGTGCGTGCGTACGTATATGCCCCC
>NW_009242971.1:2992222-3003729 GCF_000388065.1 Fonticula alba | reverse complement strand
CCACAGGTGGCTGTGCCTGGCGGACGAGAGAAAGCCACCGAATGGGGCTTATTAATAGCCCTATCGACTGCCTGTCGCACCACCCTCCCCCTCCCCACCACCCCCTCCCACCCAGATCTCTTCAATATACTGTATTTTTATCACCTTCCTCCTAGTTGTGTCTCTGCCACGCATGCACCCATTGGCGATGTTCGAGGCGATGTGACCGAGGCTGCTGCGCCGTGCATGCCTCGGGGCCTGCCGCTTCAGGCACACGACGCCGATCATTTAGTGTGTGGTCGTGAAGCGAGCGGACGGCAATCTTCCAACACAGCCCGCTCATTCCCCGTCTCTCTCTCTCTCTCTCTCTCTCTCTCTCTCTCTCTCTCTCTCTCTCTCTCTCTCTCTCTCTCTCTTTCCCGCTCGCTCGCTCGCTTCCTCCGTCTCTCCTTCCTGCCACACAACTTGAGTCATATCGGTCAAATCGATCGCCAACAATTGCGCGGAGAGTTCCTGACTTTGTTGCGAGTGCGTGGTGTCACCCACCGTCGACTGCGGCACCCGACATGTATTCCCGGTCACGCTGCTCCCATTCATGAATTGACACACCAAGAGGCAATCCTTCGCGTTTGGTGTCCTTGCCGGAGGAGGGCGCGATCGTGGCAACCCACGAGTGGTGCTTGTCCCACCCTTGCCAGAATCCTCGACCAGATGCGGGTCCGGGCGAGAAATGGCGGAGGAACGGAGATCTTAATCTGTCGCAGGGCCGCGGCGCAGGATTCGCAATGACAAACAGCTGGGCCAGTAAAGAAAGAGAGCTAAGCAAGGACGGCCCCCCTTAACCGAGGGGCATTCCCAACCGGGGCCAAAGATCAGCCGATATGTCACGCCATGCGCCCAAATCACTGTACTGAATGCCAGCCCTCGCTGATCGAAATTCCCCTCCACTTTCTCTTCCAAAGTTCCAGTGCCTGCCTCGGCCCCTGTGGTGTCCCCACTCTTTCTCGCCCGGCCCCGTCCGGACCTACGGCCTCCCTGCGTCTCGACCCTGCCCAAGGGAGGAGGCCGGCGGCGCGAGAGACTCACGGTCCGAGCCTTGTCCTCCGGGCCGAGCTTCAGGGTGTCCTGAACTTAAAGGGGCCTCCGCCAGGGTTCCCGGCATGGCCTGGTGAGGGCACAGTCAGACCTGTCTGCATTTTTCCCTCCACCCCCCTCTTGATTGTTCTACCCCCCCTCCCCCCCCCCCCACCACCGCCACCACCATGCCGGTATGTTGCATCCCGTCCGGCCTGCCCATTCACGCACGCACCAGTTCCGCCTATTGGCCCTGACATGTCCCCCCCGCCCTCCTTGCCGCATGCAGAACCACTCCGACAGCGGTAGCGACTGGGATGACGATGTCCCCACCGTTCCGGCCCCCAAGATCCTGATGGTTGGCCGTGTGGTGCGCGATTACATTCCCGAGTCCAACAAGTATCTTACTCTCTTCCAAGGTACGTCGCATCAGGTGCCCGGCTGTCCGGTCTCTTGCGGCCATTCCCTTTTCGCCTCTTTCCTCTGGCATGGCTCGCCCCAGCTGGCAAGCGCACAAACAACATCGACAGCGGTGGCAGCCTCGCCGCATGGCCTGTCACCATGTGTGTGTATGTGTGTTTATTCACCCCCAATGCCTTTTCTTGCCTGTTGCGTCCCTCTGCGCCTTGTGTGGGGCACACAGACGAGCTGGTCTACGTCTTCAAGCAGTCTTCCGACGTTGATCCTAAGTGCTGGGAGGTGCGCGCCCGCCGATCGAGCGGAAAATCCCCACCACCTCTTTTCGACACACGCCCCCGTCTCACGCACACACCGCTGCCATTTTTTGTTCCCACCATGACGCCCAGGGCGAGACTCGCGGCGAGTACGGTGTTTTCCCCCCGGAGTACATTGAGAAGATCGCCACTTGATGGGCGTTATTCATCTCCCCCCCCCCCTCTCTCTCCCTGCCCCCCTTTCCCTGTGCGTGTGTGTGTGCATGTGCTATCAGGACGCGCCCCGCCCCGACCGGGAGCGATATTCCCTCCTCTCGTCTCCCAGTCTCCCTCAATGCTGGGGATATGCCATGTCGGCTTTCGCATTTTCTTCTGCGCCAACACAATGTACATTACCACCCACATTCGCGCCTGGTTTGTCCCGACTACCTTCCTCCCTCCCCCCCCCCCTCTCTCTCTCTCTCTCCCTACCCCTCCTCGCGCATGATCTCTCCCCAAAGGTTCGAGCAAAGCAGTTGTGTCCGGATTTTGTGGATTTTATTTGTACAAGGAAAGGCGTAGGGAGGGGAAGGAGGAGGAGGGGGAGGAGGTGTGAATGGCATGGGCTTTCCAAATGCGACAGGAGGAAGAGAGGGAGGGGGAGGGAAGGAAAGAAGTCCGGACCCGCATGCCGGTTTTATCGTGTGTACACGTGCATGTCGGTCCCTTGATCGCTCCCCTTTGATCGTGATCCCTCGCCTCCGCGCACTGCCCCAGGTACTATGTACAGTCTCCCTCCTCCCTTACTAAGGGTCTCCTGCTCTTCTGCGGCGTGGGCGCACACGCATGGCCCCGTGTGATGAAAAGGAAGCGCAAAGAGAGGAGGCCGCAAACGCGTAAAAGGGGGGGGGGGTAGGAGGGAGAAGGACCGAGAGCCAGCATGGCCCCCGACAATGCATTTAGAAGGGGTTGCTCGAGCCACCCGACTGGGGGGGGGGGTAGGAGGGAGAAGGACCGAGAGCCAGCATGGCCCCCGACAATGCATTTAGAAGGGGTTGCTCGAGCCACCCGACTGCAGGGAGGCCGGCAGGCTGTGCGGGATGGCCATGCCGGAGCGAACACCGCGGGCCAGGACCAGGGCCGCCACGTACTCGTCCTGCGAGAGGAAACCGTCCTGATCGGCATCACTGAGGAACCAAATGCGCTTGAGGGACTCATTGTCGAGCCCGGTGCGCAGGAGGACCTCCTTGGCCTGGCCACCGCTGAGCAGGCCGTTCGGCGGATTGAGCCGATGGAACTCGGCGATCAAGTTGGACCGCTCGCTGGCCGAGACAGCCCACGGGTCGGCCGGGGCCGCCGGGGCGGGCAGGGCCAGGGCCGAGCCACGCGAAGCCGACGGGCTGACCACAGCATCGCGGGCCAGGGGGTTCGGGTTGTTGATGCCGCCCTGGGTGATGCGGTTGGCAAAGCCCATATCTAGTTGGATGGCACACCGTGAGCATTGTGTGTTTGGTGCGTGCGTTAGTGTGTGTGTGTGTGTGTGTGTGTGAGAGAGAGAGAGAGGGGCTGGAGAGAAAAGGCGGCAGCTTGTGCCGAGAAAAAACACGCACCAGTGCTCAAGATGACATCAGCCGAGTTGCCGGCCTTCTCCCCGGAGAGAACCTCCGGCGGGAAGCGAGTCATCAGGGCAGGAAGGTCCTTATCGAGAACCTCGGTGAGGCTGTTGATCAGCTACAGAAGGGATAAAGAACGTGAGCAAGAGGGAGAGGGAGAGGGGAAAAAAAGAATAAGGGAACGAGCAAAGGTCAGGGAAACGCAATGTGACAGGAGGGGCAAGCAAAGAGACAGTTCTGGATTGGCCCCCCCCCCCCCCCCTCCCCCCCGCTGATGATGGCAATTTAAGCATGAGCTTGTGAGCTGCCCCGGCCACTCGCATACGTACCTTGGCATTGTACTTGTTGAAGTGCTTGGAGAAGTCCATGTTCCGACAGAGCTGGACAAACTTCTCCGGATCAGGGAAATCGCCGGCCGGGAGCTTGTTGGCCCGCTGGATCTCCTCAAAGACATTGCGCATGTCGGCCAGCAGCTCCTCCTGCTTGGTGCTCTTGCCAAACATGGCGGGCATCTGCTTGCGCAGGTGGCTGATGATGATGGCGTGCACGCGTGCTTGGCGGGTGCGCTTGACCAGCTCATTGACCTTGCGGATCATGGCATTGGAGGGGAGGTTGCGCAGGTCACGCAGGAGATCCGCCTGCTCGGCCTGGAAGAGCGGGGCATTTTCCGTGTAATGCAGGGGGTTGGCCCAGAAGGAGCCGATGTACACACGGGCCACCTCCGGCGTGCGAATCACCTTACCCAGAGACCACATGAGGGCACCATACACACGCATTAGCTGCTGGGTGTTGACCATGTCCGACTTATTGAGGACGACGCGAATCTTGTCATCATGGCCCTGATTGTTTGGGTGCCAGCACGGTGGGCGATGTCATTTCCGGTGGCGTGGTGGCGAGGGGCGTGGTGGCACCATGGTGTCAGGACAGGATGCAGAGGGAAGTGCCACTGTCCCAGCAGGAGGAGCACGGGCAAAAGCGAGGGGGCTGAGGAGCGCGAGGGAAGGGGTATGCATGTGTGTATATGTGGTGGCAATGTACCCGCAGACACTCGATGGTCTTCTTGAACTCATCCGAGATATCCAGCTTGTGGCAGTCGAACAGGAGCAGGATCAGATCCGCGCGTTCGGCAAACCACGAGGCCACCTGAGTGAAGTCGTAGCCACGGCCGCTGCGCTGCTTCTCGCCGGCCTGCACACCGGGCGTATCAATGAAGGTAATCTCCTCCAGCAGGGGGGCGTTACACTCACTGGCCTGGAATTTGCTGAGGAAACCACCGCCGAACATCTCCAGCCCGCGGAAGGGCTTGTCCGGCTGGACGGCGACAGCTGCGATGTACAGGCACGTCAGTATGGGAGGAGGAGGGGGGGGGAACAACGTGGAATCGAGGGGAAAATGAAGATGTGACAGCATAGCACACATAAACCCAGGGCACTAGGAGGAGCGAGAGAGAGAGAGAGAGAGAGAGGGAGAGATGAGGACACGCACCGTTACCCGGGGTCACGCGGTCCTCACGATTGTGCATGACGGCGATGAACTTGTCGGTGGTCGGCTCCGGGCCGATGTGGCTTCCGGGGAACTCGCGCTCGATGAGGAAGTTGATGAAGCTCGTCTTACCGGTGGAATACTGACCCAGCAGCAGGACCATGGGCTTGGCGTCGAAGTCCGAATCCATCAGACGCGTGGAGTGAAACTCCGTGAACATGTAATGCTCCTCGGTGGGCTTGACCTTATTCTTGTAGATGCCCTTCAGACCCTCCTGGATGTTCTTGACATCCCGGATGTCCATCTTGGGCTTGCTGCGGAACATGGTTGACGCTGTGTAGGGTGGTGGAGAGGACGGGGAGAGGAGAGGGCGGGGAGAGGGGAAGAGGGGGAGGGGGGAAGGGAGGGGGCTGCCAGCCCCCAGCGTTGCCAGGGGTGCCTGGCAAGGGGGCCCGAAAAAGCGCCAGCCAGTGGCGGCGTGAGGAGGGTGCGGTGGAGGAGCTTGGGGGGGGGGGGGGGCTGTGAAGGTGGAACACCCGCGTGCACCCAGCGACTACCAACCACGAGCGGGCTCCGTGTGTGTGTGTGTGTGTGTGTGTGTGTCCGCATGCAGCGGGGATTTCGAGTGGGGGCGGGGGAGCCGTATAGCGGCATCCTTGCCGGGGCGCGGACGCACCCGAGGGAACGGGGGCGGGAAACTCCGCCGCAGGGGGCGGCGCCCCTCATGGCTCGCAGGGCCCCCCGCACCCATCTTGGCTTGGGCGAGCGTTTCGGCCCAGGCGGCCCCGCTGCCCCAGAGGGCTTCTATGTGCGCCTCGCTCTCGAGGAGCCTTCCGAATGTGGTGGGGGGAATATTCTCCCCGAACCGGCCGCCCGGGTCTTCCCGGCGCGAGCCCCCCCCCCCCCCCTACTCGCGCCCCCAGAAGCGGGGAATATGATCGACCCGCGATTGCCAGCCCAGAAGGGGATTGCTTCTTTCCCGGGATGCGCTGGCCCCATCCTCAGATGTTCGGCCGCAGCCAGCCGTGGCCGGGGGTGCGCTGGCGTAACGACATTCGTCACTCCCAGCCTCCCCCCGGGGGCGCGGGGCGGGGGGGGGGGGGGGGCGGACGGGCGAGGGACACTCACTCTCCCTCGAGGACTGAGCCAAGGAACAGGAAAGGCTCTTGGGCCTATGTTCCGATGCTCGCCCCTGGCCCCGGGCCTTTTTCTCGCTGCCGAGGCGCAGGAGGAGCGCCCCCGGTCCAAGGCAGAAAGGCATGAGTGCCCCTGTTCCGCCCCCGCGCCCCCGGGGGGGCCCTGGTCCGGCAGACTCCTCGCCCTCCCGCCTCGGTGCCCAGACCCTGGGGGGCTGGGAGGTGGCGTATGGTTCCGTGGCGGCGCGCGTATGGCCCCCCCCCCCCGGCCCGGAGCCGGGCGCCATTCTTTCGGCTGGCCAGGCAGGAACCCTCCGTTATGCGAACTCCCACCGCAACCGGGGGGGGGGGGGGGGATCCCGGGCGCGGGGGATCAAGGAGCTGGCCTCTCGGCCCCCGGCCCCCCGGGCCTGCCTGTGTGCCAGCCGTTCTCCCCCTAGCGCGGTGCGCGCGCACATGCACGTACGATCGAAAACGACCTGCCCACTCTGCGTGGCTCGTTGCAGAGCCTGAGAAATCCCCCACCTTCCTGCCCAGTCACCGCGTGAGGGCGAGGGCGGCCGCCCCCCGCGCGCAGACACCGACGCGCACACGCACATACACACACAGGCAAAAACAAGACTGGCGCATGCATTAGTGAGACCCATTGCCCAGGCAGCATGAGCGTCGCCTGAGGACGGTGGAGGTTTGCTGCTTCTCCTACATGCAGGCATATGGGGGGGGGGGGGGGGTCGAAGAGGGGGACGAGTGAGGGCGACATTTGACCGTGGGCTCGGCTGGGGTGGCAGAGGGTTGGCATCTAATGGTAGGGCCACCCCAGCCGCGGTTCTTCCCCCCCCCCCCCTCACTCTCTTCCAAAGACACGTATGCGGTGCCTCTCTCGCCCATCCTTCTGGGACGGGGATGGCACCGCTCGTGCTTCCCCCCCTTGTGCTAGAGCTGAAAAAAAGGGGGGGGGGATCTCTCCCTCCCTTTGGCGTGCTCGACAAAAGCCACACGGCGTGGCAGGCGCTCGCCATCCTTTTCACGAGTGCGAGAGGTTGGCCTCCTGCAGCTGGCGGTACAGGCGCTCGGCCACAGGGCCGTTGGTCGTGCGCTCAGCCGCGCGCAACTTGGCCGACCGCGAGCGCGGGTTCATCATGACCTCCTCGTTGCTCGGGGTCACCACGCGGTTGGTCAGGCAGGTGAGAGACGGCTGGGCCATCTCCATCTCGGGGTCGGTGGACACAGACCGTGGGGCCGAGCAGCGCCGGATGAAGTCCTTCACCACACGGTCCTCCAGCGAGTGGTACGACACCACGACCAGCCGGCCGCCAGGGGCCAGCATGCTCTCGGCATGGATCAGAGCCTGGAGAAGCTCGCGCAGCTGGATCGCAGAAAAAAAATGTTGACATGTTGGGGAAGGGGGTGTTTTTGTCCTCCGGTCAGTAGGATGAAAAGGGGAGAAAGAAAGAAACCCCCCCTCACCGATCCCAAGTCGATACACCGCATGGCCAGTCGCCCAGAAAGGAGGCAGCCCGGAGCGCGGCACCCCACCACAGGGTGAAAAGATGCTCACACAGGAGCAGAGTCACCATGCAACAGACGCACCTCGTCGTTGACGAAAATCCGGATGGCCTGGAAGGTGCGCGTGGCCGGATCGACAAAGGCCTGGCGCCGGGCATCGGCCGGGTAGGCCCCGCGAACGATGTTGGCCAGAGTAAAGGTGTCCTTGATGGCACCATGGGTGGTCCGGTGCTCGACGATGGCCTTGGCGATGCGCCGGTGGTAGCGCTCCTCGCCGTACTTTGTTCGTCGTTGGAGCGTCAGCCAAGAAGCAGAGGGTGCATGCATGTGTGTGAGAGAGGGAGAGAGAGGGAGATAAACCAGGGAAGGCGAGGGGAGGAAAAGAAGAGAAGAGAGAGAGAGAGAGAGAGCGAGAGAGAGAGAGAGAGAGAGCGGGAGAGATAGAGAGAGAGATAGAGAGAGAGAGCGAGAGAGAGATAGAGAGAGAGAGCGAGAGAGAGAGAGAGAGAGAGAGAGAGAGGGGGGGGGGGGGGGGGGTGTAATGTGCGCGCTGTGTGGGCGGGGGCGGGGGGGACAGTGACGTACGCGGAAGATAATGTCAGAGATCATGGCCTCAGGCAGGTCATTGACCACATCGGCCGCCGAACGGGGCGGCATGGCCATCGACCTGATGCCCGAGTGGGCGCTCGGCTGCTCCGGGAGCTGACCAGCCGACATGCGCATGTCCAGGGGACCGTTCGAGCGGAAGGAGAAGCCCCGCTCGGCCTGGTCCAACTGCATGGACGACACGCCCAAATCAAAGACAATCCCATCAACACGCAGAGGCATGGGCGGCGCCGGGGCATGGTACCCCGCCATGCTGCTCCCCAGCAGGGACTCCAGCACCGGAGGGTACCGGCGCTCGTGCAGAGTGCGCGTCACGATGCTGGTCGCCGGGAAGGGATACAGCGGGCTCTCAGCCAGCAGGACATCCGGCACAGTCACCGGATCCACCAGGCCACTCTCGGCACCAACGACCCCGGTCAGCGCCGCATCCCCCATGAACTCGGCCATATACTGGCCAGAGAGGACGGTGTCCAGGTGCATGCTCAGGTCGGAGAAACGCCCAGCACGCAGGATCACCGGCGCGTCGGGCTCCAGATTGTGCATGTCAGGCGAAAAGACAGACGGGTCACGATCGATGCCGATGACACGCGCCTGCCCGCCCGTGGCGGCCAGGATCCCCCGGGTGTAGCCACCCGCCCCGAAGGTGGCATCCACATAGATGCCCTTCGGATGGGGGAAGAGATAATGCAGGACATCCGGCAGGAGCACCGGCGTGTGCGGCAGGCGCGGCATGCTGCCCACATGCTCCACATCGCGCGAGGTCACCGCGCCAGTCTTCTGGTCGACCACCTCCCGGACCACCGAGTACTCCGGCTGGCCGTCCTTGAAGCCATCCACATGCAGGGAAATTTGCTCGGCGGAGTTGACCCCATCCGCCCCCTCGGCGGGGGGACTACTACCGCCGGCGGCCGAGGCATTGACGCCGGAGGCCCGGGCGCCAGTGGCACCCGGAGCGGGACGCTTCTCCCCCGGCACAAAGCCCCAATTATCGTCGTTGTCATCCTCGGCGTCGGTGTCATCGATGCCGCCCTGGTCGCCGAGGCCCAAATCCCCGGAAACCTGGCCCAGAACAGCCAACACCTGATCCAGGCTCGAGTCCGGGTCATCCAGCAGCCGGACCACCTGGCGCAGGTCCTCCGGCAGATCGCGCAAAAGCTGCTCATTGTAGGAGATACTCCCCTCGGCCGGGACCAGGGCATCGGTCCGGGCACGCAGGCGCGACCGACTGGCCGCCAAGGCCGGCTCCAGATCGGTCACCATGCTGTCCAGGCGCTTCTTGGCCACATTGAGCTGCAGCTCCAGGTGCAACTTCCGAACAAGGATGTCATTCATGTCCTGGCTGTCCGGGTTGCTGAACATCTTCCGGGCCGACACATTGTCCAGGTTGCTCGCCCGGATTTCGGCATCCATGGCGGCCATCTGCGAGATGAGGTCCCGCACCGAGGCCGCCTGGTGGCCGATATCCCGAAGCCCATGCAGCAGGGCCCGCTCGGCGGCCGCGGCACCGGACAGCTCCATGCGCTCGATGGCACGCTCCAGCTGGGCCACATCAGTCAGGTCATCCACCGACTGCAGGAGATCCTCCACCCGAGCCGACGGCCCGGGACGGTCCTCGCGCAGATCCGATGTCAGGCTGCTCATGATGCCAGACCCGACGCTGGGCTGGGCGTCCGGATCAAAGGCGTCATCCGAATCGAAGGCCGCGTCTGACTCCTGGTCGGCGGTGGCGGTGGCGGTGGCAGCCTCGGCCGCCGGATTGCCGGTGATGCTCTTCAGGCTGATGGGCGCCGGCCGGCTGACGACCTCCATCACTTCGTCCAACTGAGCAAGATGCTCCTCCTGGCGCTCCTTCATGGTTTCGCGCATGATCTGGGCAGGGGTCATGTTCTGAAGCTTGGACATCTCCATCTCCGCCTGGCGGCCACCGGCCTTGAGCATGTTGAGGGCCGTGCGGCCGTTCATCTGCAAGCCGTCGTACAGATTGTCCAGGAAGGCCTCGGTCTGGCCCTGCTCGGTGGACAGATCGGGGAAGCATTCATCCGGGCGCAGGGTGCCGGCATCGGTGCGGCTGTATCGCATCAAGTCCCGATAGGCAAAGCGCAGGCGCTCGGCCTTCGACAGCTCCGGGAAGAGGAGCCGCGCCTCGGCCGCCGGCAGGGACAGGCGCTTGGCGTCGACCGCCGCCCGCAGGGACAGATAGGCCTCGACGGCCAGCTTGGGATTCATGGTGGCCGAATCGCCCTCCATCTGGGTGAGACGGGCCACGCGCTGGAGCATTTCCGGGCTCAACTCTTCCGGCTCGTCGAGGTCCGGATTCTCGCCGGCCTCGAAGCGCCGCTGGCGATCGAGAATGAGCTCGCGCAGTTGCGGCGCCATGCGGGCATCCATCTCACGCAGGGCGGTGGCCAGCTCGGCACGTTGCTTGTGCAACTTGGGCCGATCGGCCACGGGGACCTGCTGCTCCAGACTCACCAGCTGCCTGGCGCGGAAGTGGATGCGCTCCATCTGCGCCGCCAGGATGAAGACAAAGCGCTCGAAGGAGCCCCGGCATTCGGTCGGCAGGACGACGCCCCCCTTCCGGGGGGTGAGCCCCAGCAGGCCGAGAAGCTCCTCGGCGGTGGCATTCGGCGGCACATCGAACATGATGGGCAGGGGAACATTGTTGCACTTGGAAAGGCGCTGCTTTTCCAGCTCCTCCAGCTCGCTGGACACCGTCTCGGCGATGGCCGCCAGTCGCTCGGCCGGGATTTGGATTTGCCGCTGCAAGTCCTGGTAATAGAACTCCGCCTCCCGGCGATGGAAGGCATCTCCACGCCCGGGCAGACTGCGGCCCTCGGAATCCAGCATCATCTCGCGCGCCTGGCGCAGCTCCTCCTCCACTTCCAGCAAGCCGAGGGCATTCCCACGGAGGGTGATGCGATCGCGCTCGCTGAAGGTCTCCTGCACCAGCGGGTGCTTTACCTGCTTCAGCAGGGCATTCACCTGGGGGATTTCCATCGACTGGTGGAAGAGGTCCTCACCGACACTGGCCACCTGGGAGAAGGTGGTGCCCGGCGGAACGCTGGGAGTGGCGTGGGCGCCCGCTCGGCGCCGGCCATGTGTGACCTGCGGCTGGCCCATCCCGAAGAACGGGGACACCGGCGGAGGGACCGACTCATCGAAGGGCGACAGCTGGGCATCCGGCTCCGATTCAAAGTGGCCGAAGGCCGTGGCGGTGGCCGCGCTGCCGGACGGAGCGCGTCCATGTCGGCGGCGTCCGGTGCCGTACGCGCGCGCTGGGACAGCCCGGGGCTCGTCCTTGCTGCGCGCCACAAGGCCAACGAAGGTCGAGCGCTCGAGTGCCCGAAGCGGCTGAGACCGGAGGAACAAGCCAGGCAAGCGAAGCATGTTTTCCCTCTGCACCAATGATGTGAGCTCGAGCCAAGACCGGGCGCGGTGGAAGGGAGGACGGAGGGGGG
>NW_009242971.1:2991196-2991867 GCF_000388065.1 Fonticula alba | reverse complement strand
CCCCCCCCCCCTCACGCACACACAGGCCGGGCCCGGGCTGGGAATATGGGGGCAAGGCAAGCGTCGCCCATCGGCTTGGAGCACACGCAGCCAGCGGGCGACCGCGTGAGGGGGGATATGCCGACGGGTGCCGCGTGCCGGAGGCAGGATCACATGCGCAGGGCGCCACCATGACACCCCGATCCGCGGGCATCTCACCGTCTGCCGAGGCGTGTGGCCGCCGCCGCCACCAACACCACCCGCGGCGCGAGAGGCCCAGGAACGGACTGGGGCTGCGTGAACACATGCGCGCCATCTGTCAGTGTGAGTGGCAAGGACCGAGGGCGGGCAAGGCCAAACGCGCGAGTCGACCAGGAGAGGCCGAGCTGGGATGGGGACGGAGGGGGGCATTCCCTAAATTCGCTTCAGATCTGAAGGCCCGGCATGAGATCCGGCACACCGTTGGCGCCGTTGCCGGCCAGTGGTGGCCAGTGGTGGCCGGTGGTGGCCGGTGCTGACCTCTGGGCAGCAAAGTGAACGAGGCGCCAGCCGACGAGGGGGCCCCAGCCAGGACCACCATAAGTCATTGGTTGGGGGAGGGCGCCGCGGGCCAGGACCCGCGCGATCTGTGCACCACCACCGTTGGGAGCGTGAGCGTCGACTTTTCTTTTTCTTGGCTTGGGGGGGGGGGG
>NW_009242971.1:2983987-2990778 GCF_000388065.1 Fonticula alba | reverse complement strand
CCCCTCCAATATTCCGACGATCGAGCCGACCCCAGGGCTCCCGTCACACAACCCGCCTCTTCGGCCGACCTGCCATGGCCGCGCCCGGTGCGCTGACCCGACTGAGCATCACTGGCTCCCGTTGTTTGCCTACTTCCTCCCTTCCTCCTCCCCCCACCCCTCGCATCTGACTCCCTCTTCCTCCCCTCCCTGATCGGCGGACAGCTCCTGCTACCTGACTCCGATGACCGCCGCAGCTCGCCCGGAGCCCCCCCATGCTGGGGCCTCACCCGCGGAGGGCGCCTTCCGCCATGCCCCGGCCGGCGATGCGCGCGCGGCCCTTTTCTATGCCCCGCCGCCGGCGCCACCACCCCCCTTGTCAACGGCGCACCAGCCACCGCCATCGCCATTGCCCCATCAGCCGCAGCCGCAGCCGCAGCCGCAGTCGCAGCCGCAGCATCACCACCAGCAGCCACAATCGCCACAGGCAAACCACTCGTCACATCCAATGTACCAGCAGTTCCTGCCCGGAGAGAAGGTTCCCATGCAGGCGGGCCCCGCCTCGCCAGGTTGGGATGCTGGGGCCCCGGGCCCAATGTCCCCCTTCCCGGTGGACCGGGGCACAATGCCGCCGCCAGTGACTGAGGGCCACTTTGCCGGCGAACTGGACCACCTACCGGGGATATCGATCTCAATGGCCGGAGCCCCTGTGGGGAGCCTGCCGACGAGCCATCCGGCCCCTGGGCCGGCTTCGATCCCGGTCACCCCGGGTCCAACCCCGGTGCAGGACTATACCGACAGTGCCATCGACGAAATTGACCGGCTCTACTCGCGGGTACTGGGCCTGATTGACATGTTGAAATCCTCCCGGTCCGAGGGGGGGCCCACCTCCCCGGGGCCGGAGTCTGGTGACTCCGATGGTGGCGACTTCGTTCACTCGGAGGAGATTGCCTCAGTAATGGCCTACGCGCGGGCCCTGCTGGAATCCCGGCAGCAACTCCGCCAGGACCAAGCCGCCTCCAGAGGATCACCAATCGTCGGGACAGTGTCAATCTCCCCGCCGACGACGCCACTGCCTCCGGAGCCGGTGGCCATCCGGCGACCGGTCCCCCAGCGGCCGGTCTCTCCGTCTCCCGTCCCCGTGGATTTCACGGCCCCGGCCCCGGCCCCGGCTTCGGCCCCGGTCTCGGTCCCGGCTCCGGCACATGCTCAAGTACCTCCGCCGCCCCTTGCGCAGGATCCCCTACTTTTGCAGCAGTTTCTCCTGAGCGCCGATGTGCTTCAGCTCCTTTCCTCAGATGACTCCCTCTCGCCCATGCGGTCGAGCTCGACCCCCGGCCCCGGTCCCGGTACCGAGACTGCTTCCTCGCCCGGCCCGGCACCGGCTCAGCCACCCCGGCCAAGCTCCCCCTCTCGAGTGCCCGGGGCCCCGGCCGGCCACTCGGCAGCGTCGACGACGGCGACCGAGCTGAGCTGGATCGACCAGATCCTGGCTCAGATCTCCAACGAGCTGTTTCATGTGGACCCGACGTCGGATGACAGCGATGTCGGGCCGGGATTGGCCACCGGCGGGCCCCTCTTCGCCAGCGACAGCGACTCCGAGGATGTGGGCTTTTCGCCTTCGCCATTTGCGCCACCCGGGGGTTCTGGCGCCACGGCTGCCACGGCCGCGGCGCCACCTGGCAGCCCTGACTGGCCGCCAGCGCCCTTCTCCCCGGGCGACTGGATGCCAGCCTATGGGCCTGCTGACCACCCGAGACCCGGCTTTTCGGAATCCACCCGGCCGCCACCGGACCCGGGGCCGGCAGGCCCTGGCATTGGGAGGCCCCCCTGGTTTGGAGCTGGGAATCTTCCCTTTGCGCCGTTCCCGTCGGCTGGCCGGGTGCCGGGGTTCGACGCGGGATCGGACTTGCCTCCGTCTCAGCCGGCCTGGCCCGGGGATCCGCCCTACCACTATCCCGGGCCCTCGGGCGCGGGGCTGGGTGCCCAGCAATATCCCCACCCTCTCCATTCCCCGCATCCTGCCCACCCCCCCTACCACCAGTCCTTCTCGTCTCATGGCACCCCCCGAGCACCACCCCCCTTCCAAGAGACCAATGACGATCCACCTGACCCGGCCTTTTTGGACCCGGATCCTGCACGACCGGATGACCCGTTCGGCACGCATGGGACCTTCATCGGGGCCATCGAAGCGCGGGTGGTTTTCTGTCAGTTGAAATTGGACGCCATCAGCCGCGGAGTCCAGCCACTTCTGGAGTATCGGTGATATACGTAGACAGCGCCCATGTCGGAGCGCGCCCATCTCACCACCACCACCTCCTGGAGAAGGAGGCGAAGAGGCCGACAGAGAGAGAGAGAGAGAGCGACAGACAGGGAGGGTGTGCCCTGGGAGAATATACAAATACGTCTCTACCACACTGGTGGCCAGCCTGCGCACATGTGTCAGCGAGGCTGCCTTTTCCTTTGGGCCCCCTGGATGTCGGGTTTAAATGTGTGCACGCGCGGGGACCTCCCCACCGGGACAGAAGCTTGAGTGGACTTTTTGTTGGATTATTTTTTTTTGGAAGGGGATCGCCCATCGGCAGAACAAAGCCCCGACCGGAGGGAGGATGCCGCCTCAAGGGGAGGCCCGAGCTCCGGCAGCAAGCCGACGGGCAGTGGCGGCTAGAGTGGTGCCAACGCGCGCCGCGCCGCGCAGGCTACCCTCACTCAATGGGGCGTTGCCGTCGATGCCGGTGACGGCCACAAAGGCGGCCGCCGAGGCGGAAACCCCGGCCTGCATGTCGTCGTCCATGCCCCGGAAGCAAGGAGTCACCAGGAGCATGCCCTGCGTGAGCGAAGGAAGGAAAAAGCATCCCAGTGTGTTAGGTTGTTGGGGGGGGGAGGAATGGGGGGGGGGGGGCGAGGATGGACGAGAACAGCCAACAAATCAAGGGGAAAAGAGAGGGGGCGACCGGCCATCGGCGAGGGCGTACATGGTGGGCAAGGGCCGCATGGAGGCTGCGAATGGCCGTCTCGATTCCCCCGGACGGAGTGGCAGCGGAGAAAAGAACGGAGGCCGGCTTCGATGCCAGGGCCCCTGTGTGCGGAGGCATTGGGTGGGTTAGGGGGGGGGGGGGGGGGGGGGCGGGGGGCGAGCCAGATGAGAAGTACAGCGTGCCTGTGTGTGTGAGGGTGCGTGCGTTACGCCGGCAAGGAGGGACCCTCTCGGACTCCGGGGGGGGGGGGCTGGCATGGCGGTGTGTCGGGCTCGCGGGGCCTCGAAGGGGAGGGGGTTGGGAACAGCCCCCGATGGTTCGGGGCAGGGCGACAGACGGTGATGGCCGGGCGGGGCGAAAAAAAAAAGAAGAAGGAGGGAGCAGGGGGGGGGAGAGAGAGAGAGAGAGAGAGAGAGAGGGAAGGACACCCCAGTGGGCCGAGCCACGCACCCGAGGCGATCAGCGGCGTGGTTTGCTCCAGGAAAGCCTGCAGGGCGGCCGAGTGCCCGCCGACCGACACCGGCGAGGCCAGCAGAAAGCCGTCATACTCGGCCAGGGCCCGGAGGCCGGCATCGGTGTCGAGCTTGGGGGATACCACGTTCAGCCCGGCCGCGCGGAAGCCCTCGGCCGGGGTGCCCTCCAGGCAGAGAACGTCCACGGAGCCGGTCGAATCGAGAGCGGCGGCCGCGGCCTTGGCCGCATTCAGCACCAAAGTCGCGGTCTTGCCTTGGCGCGAGTGGCAAATGACGAGGATGCGGGGGGCCGGGGACATTGCGCGTGTGTGTGCGTGTGTGTGTGTGTGTGTCGTGTGTCGTGTGTCGTGGGGCTATGCGGAGGCGAGGGGTGGGAAATGCGAGAGGGAGGCAGGCGTGAGGGGGGGGGGGTGGGTGGAGAGGGGCTGGTGCTGCTGGAGGACTCGGTCAGGAGGGCAGGCGGGAGGGGGGGCGGCGAAAAAAAGGGGCAAATTGTCGCGACCCCCCTCTCTCGCGGGCGGTGTTGGGCGGCGGCAGGCCCGGCCACCGGTGGCACCTCGGCAAACATTGCATTGGCAATGGGGTTGTCATGCGGGAGCACATGTGATTCAATGGATGTCCGCGTGGACATACTCATTGGGTGCCCATGTGGCCAGGCTGGCACCATCGCTGGGAGGAGTGGGCGGGAATGCCGCGGGGCGAGGCACCGGGGGGGGGGGGGGGGGGCGGCCGAGGGCAGGTTGCTGGATTAAAACCCGCCCTTCGCGCATGCTTGGGAGCGGATGCGCGCGCGAACGACGAGCCGGCCCCCCTCGGGGCCGCCCCGCGGTCTCCGGTGCCGGCTGCTCTGCCGGAACATCAGTCGAGTCTCGGGGTGTTCTCCTCCCCTAGGGGGGGGGGGGGAGAGCACGCGGGGCCGGGCGCGGCTATTAACTTGTGACACTGAAAGATAAGCAGCCTTCCGGGCAAAGGGGGGAGGGGGGAGTGTCTGCCGATGGGGGGCGAGAACCTGCCAGAGGCCCCCCCCCCTCCCCCTGCTGGCACACCGATGGCGGGTGAGGTGTCCCCGAAAACGGAAGCCCTCTACGCTGGGGCTGACAGGCGCGCTTGCGCCGCGGCATGCAATGAGCGTGTATGTGTCCCCCGGGGTAACACAAGTGCACCGGGGGGGGGGGGGGGAAAGTGGGGGGGTCAGGGGGGCTCAATCAAAAGTCAGTAATTATTTGGTGCTTTATATTTTGGCCAATATGTGCTTGGGGGAGCTGGCCGTAAAATGCCAGCCACTTTTCGTGGCGCGGAGGGCCTCTCCGAACGGACGGCCGGGCATGCGTGCCCGGGCGAGTAGGCATGCTCTGTGGCTTCCCCTGGTCGCTCGGGGGTCGGCGGCGGCCTGGCCGCGCGGGGGCGCCTTTGTTTACGCTGCACGTGGTGTATTCTCGGGGTCTGCTCGGCACGGGCGGGAGCGCGCGTGGACGAGAGCCCCCGGCGGGGGGGGGGGGAGCAATTTTCGGCTAGCCCCAGCCTGGCTGCGCCCCTCCCACCGCGCCTCGCGCCGGCACTCGCCGCGGTCTTCCCTTTTCTGTGGCTGGCCTCCGGGCGTGTCCGACCTCCCTTGAGCCGGGCTCCCTTCCGGCGCAGTATGTCCCAAGAGCGATTGGTGTTTCAGACGGTCGGGTTTGCTCGCCGAGTCGCGCCCCAGGGGCCCCCGGGCGGAGCACGCCGGCCAGGGGAATGCCCCCGATGACCGTTGGCCCATTTTTATCGCTCCGCGTCACACGCCCGGCGCGGCCATTGTGTCGTCTGGAGGGAAACACGGGGGGAGGGGTGTGTGTGTGTGTGTGTGTGGCAAGAGCAGGGCAGGCCGCGTGAGGCCACCGGATAAGGGGCATCGGACGCCATGCCCCTGTTGCCTTTTTCTTGCGAACCCTCCGCGGCCCCAAGGCCCCGGGCGTTTGCCCCAGCTCCCCGGCACCCTCCACTCGGCCGCCCTGGCGCCCCCCCCCCTCCCCGGACAGGAGTGCCAGCTCAAGTCGGGGCGGGCGTTGTTCCGGCACGCCCCGGGCTCAACCTCTCTGTCCGAGGTCCGGGCGGGCTGTTCGTGTCTGCGTGCTCGCTTGATGTGCCACCAGGACGGACCCGGTTGCGGGCGCCGGCGCGGAAGTGGACGTGGGTCCGTCCATCGAGAGGGGGTACCCCCCCCGCCCCCTCCCCCCCCTCCCGGGGGTAGGTGGGGCCAGGCGCATTGTGGCATCCGGGCCTGAGACGCGCCAGGGCCCGGGGGCTGCCTGGTCGCCTTCTCGCGCGTGCACGCCCAGCCAGCCTGGGGCATGATGCATCAGGCACAGACGGGCAGGGCGAGTGCCTCGGTCGGTGTATGTTTATGTGTGTGCGACCGGCGCTGGGGGGAATCGGCCCCGCCAGCGTGAGAACGTGTGCGATGTGCATCGGAATATTAGCGGCGGCGGCGGGCGGGGCAGGCTCTTGACCGGTCCGCCCGGCTGGGGAGACGTTGCGACGTCTTTACACTCCGGCTTTCCCTGTGTGTCCTGTCCTCGGGCTTCCGCCTTGTGTCCCTGCTCGTGGCTGATCACACTTCCCTTCCTCCCGGGAGGGAGGGCCGGGGGATGATGCCTCCGCTGGCGGCCATGCGGCGAGGCAAGGTTTCGGGGGTATGGGAGAGGACGGGGCCTCGGCCGCCTTTGCGGCTGGGGAGACCGGGGCCCGCCAGGGAGGGGGGGGGGGACATTCGCCCCTGCGCACCGGGTCTTGACCCCATTTTCCGAGACCAGCGGTGCCCCGCCCGAAAGGCGCCTCCCTGCAGCCCAACATATGACCGTGCTAGCCGGACAACGGGCCGGCCGATGAGTAGCGCGGAGTTCGCCATCTCCCCCTCCTCCGGTCGTGGTAGGCTGGGCGGGTGAACGGGGGCGGTGCGTGCGGAGGGAGCCCTGGCCGAGGGAGCGACCGGGCCTCAGGGGCGGGCGGGGCAGGGCATGCAGACACGAGGCCTCCGCACCCACGCGTGCCGGGCCATCGGCCACGCACCGGGGCACGCGCGGCCGGCTGAGAGCGACGGAGCGAGAGCAAGCGCGGAGTCTTCCCATGGGCGACCCCTCATGGCCAATTCTCCCCCCAACCCCGGCCGGCGAAACTTGGGGGCGGCGGTCACGGACTCGGCCACCACGCTGGCGCAAAGGGCACCCCCTGGCGATCGCCACCCGGGCTCGAGCGCGGCTTCCTGCTGCCGGCTGTGGTCCGGGGCGCGCCGGCCGATCGGGTCCCGCACCTGGGACCCGGCGTTCTGCGCGCCCCGCCCGCCGGCGGCGCCCACATGAGCGCCTCGGGGGGGGGGGGGGGGGGC
>NW_009242971.1:2982658-2983909 GCF_000388065.1 Fonticula alba | reverse complement strand
CCGATGCGGGTGTAAAAGGTGTGAAGCCGGGCGGGCGGGGGGCAGCGGGGGGGGGGGTGGCCTCCGTCCCTGCCCCCGCCCCCATCCCCTGGGGGCAGGGGGGCGGGGGGGCGTCGGCACGGGCTGGACCGGCACGCGGGCGCAGCTTGGCGTGGCCCCGATGGCGGTGGGCGAACACCGGCGCAGCGCCCCAAGCCGGCGTGAATCCCCCAGCATCCCACGCCCGCCCTGGGAGATGCCCGTGAAAAGGCCGATTTCTCTGGCGTGCTGGTGGCGGCGGCGCACGGGCAGCCTCTGGCGGTCGCGGGCGCGACCGTGCCGGGTGATGGCTCCTCCCGCGCCCCGGCCCCCCCCCCCCCCTCGCCCTAAGAGGCAGGGGCCTTTCAGCGGATGTCGCCCCGGCCCCCCCCGGCGGGGTCGGGGAGCGGCGACCGAGTCACACGACCTCGCTCCCGGGCGCTCGCTGGCCTCACTTGCCTTGTTATGTAATACGCCTCATCCCCGGGTCCCGGTAATAGATAATGCACATTTCATCATGCTGTCCGACGTCCGGGGGCTACCGCCACCGGCCGGCCGGTCGGGGCCTCCTCCCGGGAGGGGAAATTTGGTGGGCCTGCTCAATTTTGACCTCTACGCCTGCGTGGCCGGGGCGCTCAGGGCGGCCCGGGGGGCCAGTCAGTCGGCTCCCGTCGCTCCACGGGGCCGCCGGGCAAGGAGGGGCGCACCGAGGCCGCGCCGCGGCCAGGCCCCCCTTCCCGGCGCTCGCCCCGCGTCCTCCGGTTGGGCCTCTGCAACTCCGGACCGGCAGGACGGCCGGCGAGAGGCGCGAGAGTGGCGGCGGCTCCGGGGCACTGGCCCGCCGGCGGGTGTCTTCGCTCCATCGCACCGATCCCGGCGCGCCAGAGCAGCCGCCCGGCCCTGCGCCCCGCGGAGGAGCCGGCACAACAGAAGACACCCGGCCCGGCTCGAGCCCGAGCTAGGTCCCTCCTCCGGGAGACCACGGGCGCCGCGCCCTTTTTTACACGAGCGCGCACCTACACACACACACACCACACATGCGCAGAGGCCCGAGGCCCGCGCCTGGCGGGGCGCGGTTTTTCAGGCGTGCATGCCTGCATCCCTTGGGGTGCGGGCCCCGCGCCAGACCGCCGGGCAGCGCGTGCCGGGCACCCATGTGCCCCGCGGAGCCTGGCCGCGTTCCGTCCCCCGCCCGGGCGTCCGCCCCATCTGTGACCCCCCGGCCGCGCGACC
>NW_009242971.1:2982006-2982648 GCF_000388065.1 Fonticula alba | reverse complement strand
CCCCCCCCCCCCCCCCCCAGGGCCGAGGGCCCCCTGTGCCCGAGCGGGGCGCCCCAGCCACCCCCGCCCACCATGTGTGAGGTCACCGAAGTCGCGCCAAGGCTGGGGATGTTGCCCGGGCGCGCATCCCCCACCCTCATCGCACAAGTGCGTGTCCCTTCCCGAGGTTGAATGTTGGCACCCCGCCCCTGGGGATCGGGTACGCTCCCAGGCTATTCACATGAATGTCCCGGCTGGCCGGGTGGGCACCGGTGCCGCCCTCCCTCTCTCTCACGAGGCGCAAGGCCTCGGGGGCGGCAGAGGGCGGGGGGGGGCGAGAGGTCTTGCGGGGGCACTGCAGGCCTTTGCGACGCGCGGCCAGGACCCCCCAACCCCCCCCCCCGCCTCCCGAGTGTCCCATATGCCCCCAGCGGGGGAACAACTTCCTGGGGAGGCACAGGGCGCGACTCTCGCGGGCAAGTGCCGGGGAGTGGCGCAAGGATATGCCTTCGTGCGAGAGCGCGCGCGCCCTGGGCGGTCTTCGCGCTGAGCAAAAAGGGGCACGCCGGGGCATTGGCCCCCCGGGCACGATTAATGTTTCCCGGCCCCCTGCGTGTGGCCGATGCGCGCGGGTGCATCTACACCCCCCGCCTGCACTGCCCG
>NW_009242971.1:2979996-2981176 GCF_000388065.1 Fonticula alba | reverse complement strand
GGGGGGGGGGCGAGAGGAGCCCCTTGCGATATCCCGACTCTGCTGGCTGGCTGGCTGGCTGGCTGGCTGGCTGTGACCATGCAGCTGGGACCCGAGCCCAACGGGCCGGCTGACCGGCCACACCCTACACGCGAGAGTCCTGGCAGGTCCCCCCCCCCCTCGACCACGCATGAGTCAGGGAGATCTGTTGGTGGCCGGCTGGCCGGCTGTCCCTCCCTGCGAGAAGGCCAGTCCTCGCCGTCTCCCCCCCCCTCCGCACCCGGGGGGTGAAGCGGGGGCCCGGGCTGTGCGGTGTCGGGGGGGGGGGGGGGGGGGGAGGCCGTTTGTGGCCGGCACTCCGCATCTTGGTCCGCCCCGCCCCCCCCCTCCTCGCCTCTCCGCCCGGGCCTCCGCCAGCACCTCCGGGCACGGCGCCAACTTTAAAGGCACACTTCTCAGGCTGCCATGCGGCGCCCCGGCCCTGGATCACCCACCTCATTCCCTTCTCCCAACAAAGGCCTCCTCTGTAGGCCGCCGCGGATCCCCGCCCCCCGCCATTCCCGCTTATCGATCACCGTCTGCCTGTGCTCCTCTCGCAGCGAAGGCCCGTGGCCTTCATCCCCCTCCCCTTTCTGGCCTCTGCCCAGACAGCCCCCGTTGCTGGTTCGTGTCTCCATTACTCCCCCCCGCTTTCGGGTCTGCCTATCCCCAAGCTGGAGAACACCGTTCAGCGCGTGCGTCCTCCCTCCGCCCGTGGGGCCTGCTGGCTCCCTGGTCAGCCCTCTTCTCCCAGCCCCATGTTCCTGTCCACTCCGCCCCCCCCAGCGCGCGCGACGCACCGCATGTCCTCTCCGCCATGTTCTCCGCCATGTTCTCCGCCATGTTCTCCGCTGACCCCCGCCCCCCTCCCCCCCTCTCCGCCCTGCCGTCCCTCAGAGTCATTATGCTGCCCTTCTTCTCCAGTGAGACCAGCAACCAGCTGATGGGCCTGCTGGCCTCCTCGGCATCAAGCTCCGCCTCCGAGGCTGCGCCCCCCCTATGGCAGACCATCTATGTTCTTGTTGTCGTGGCGGTTCTCTTCGTCCTGCTGGCCACCGATTACTTCCCCCAGGACTTCCTCATGTTCGGCGCCGTCATCATGACCGTGGCTCCGGGCATCATCTCCATCAATGAAGCGCTGACGGTGTGCCCCCCCCCCCCC
>NW_009242971.1:2974858-2979822 GCF_000388065.1 Fonticula alba | reverse complement strand
GATGGAATGGCAGAGCATTTAGGCGCCTCCAACCATATGTCCCTTCGCCCCCCTCCCCCGGACTCCCTTTTCGCGTGCAGGGTTTCGCCAATGAGGGCCTCATGACCGTCATGGTCCTATACATGGTGTGCGCCTCGGTCGAATCGTCCGGCGCCCTGGAGTACATCAAACGCTTCATGTTCTACGGGTATCGCCGGTCCGAGCCCTTCCCCCTGACGATGGGCCGCATGGTGGTCATCCTCGGTGTCATCTCGGCCTTCATCAACAACACCCCGGTGGTGGCCATCTTTATCCCGGTGCTGGAGCAGTTTGCCCGCGAGAATGGCCTCTCCCCCAGCAAGATGATGATGCCCCTGAGCTTCTGTGTCATCGTCGGCGGCACGCTCACCATCATCGGCACATCCACCAACCTTGTGGCCCTTGGCATGGCCAAGCAGCGCGGCATCGATGTGGACATCCAGATGTTCGATCTCGGCCGCATTGGCCTGCCGGTCTTCGTCTCCTGCTGCACGTACCTCATGGTCTTTTCGGATCTCCTGCCCTCGCGTGTGACCGCCAGCACCGTGCTCGAAAACCCCCGCGAGTATCTGGTCTCCGTGCATGTGCTCAGTGTCAACAACAACACCTCGGTCAAGTCCCTGGAGGGCTCGACCAACGGGGCGGCCCCCGCTGTCACGGCCACCTCCTCGGCCACCACCGTCCCCTCGGCCGTGGATCACCTCCGGCCCGTGCGCCCGGCCACCGATGCCGATGGCAACTCGACCGCCGCCGTCACCGCCGCCAGCCCCGCCGCCACCGCCACCGCCACCGCCACCGCCACCGCCACCGCGGTCACCCCTGCCGCCGGTGCCTCCTCCGCCAGCAACCCCGCTTCCTCGGCTGCCTTCCGCACTGTCGAGCAGGCCGGCCTCCGCCACCTGCCCGGGCTCTTCCTGGTGGATGTCGTCCGGTCTGGCCTCTCTCTGCCTGCTCCCAGCCCGGAGACCATCCTCCTGCCGGGTGACGAGCTGGTTTTCGCCGGCGACGTGTCGAATGTGGCCCAATTGACCACCCGTGCCCTGGCGCATGGGCTTGTCCTGGCCGAGGATCCCCGGCATCCGGACCTGGAAAACCTGCGCGGCAATCGCGAGCTGGTGGAGGTGGTCCTCGGTGCCGGTGGATCCTTCAAGGGCGGCGCCATCGTCGGGAAGACCGTGCGCGATGTCGAATTCCGCACTCGCTTCCAGGCGGCCATCATCGCCGTGCACCGTGGCGGTGAGCGTGTTTGCGACCGGCCCACCCCCTACATGAAGCCCCCGCAGCCCGGCATGAAGACCCTGCACTCGGTGGACTTCGAGTCCGGTGTCTTCCCGGAGTCCCCGCGCCGGTCGACCGGCATCAATGCCGCGGCTTCGACCCCGCTGCCCGGCATGCGTGGCCGGGCCAAGAGCTTCACCACCCTCCCCTCGGCCAAGGGCTACTCCTTCGATGGTCCGGCCATGGGGGACGACTATGCTGACAGTCCGCTTGTGGCCACCAGCGCCAGTGGGGCGCTGCTGTTGCCGTCGTCACCCCAGTCGCCGGCCGGGCCCCATGCTCTTTCCACCGAGAGCGGGGTCGGTGGCGGCAGCCGCGCCGGGGCCGGCACCACCAGCGGCGCCGACTCGGCCTTCTTCGATTCCGGCCGCAATTCCACCGATGGCCTGTCCGATGAGGAGGACTTCACCTCGGACCCGGAGGCCGGCTATGGCGGCCAGCGGCGCTTCCGTCGGAACCCCATTGCCGGGGGCGCGGCCTCCTTCCGCCGGGTGCGCACCAACACCCGCCGGCCGAATGCCGATTCCAATGGCGGCATCGGTGCGGTGGTCCTGCGGCCGGGTGACGCCCTGCTCCTGGTGGCCACGCCCAACTTCCTCAAGACCTACAAGGATGCCTCGCCCTTGTCTTCGCCCTTTGCCCTGGTCCGGCGCGTGGGTGCCTACCGGCAGCCGACTCCGGCCGAGCTGGACTCCTCCTCGCGCAATATCCATTCCCACCGTGCGGCCCTGCTGCAGGCCAGCGTCGTGGATCACTACAAGGCCATCATCTCCTTCCTGGTGATCTTGTCCATCATCGCGGTGTCGGCCCTGGCCGAGGTGTCGATTGCCCTGTGCGCCATGTTCGGCGTCGGGGTGCTCATGCTGACGGGCTGCCTGTCGGCGGCCCAGGCCCGGCGGTCGCTCAATCTCGAGGTGATGATCATGATCGCGGCTGGGTTTGCCCTGTCCGCGGCGCTCAGTAACTCCGGCGCGGCGCAACTCGTGGCCGAGGCCCTGATCGACTCGGCCTCCAAGGCTGGCTCCCATGTGCTGTTGATTTGCTTCTACCTCATTTGCGTGGTCTTCAACTCGGTGGTCACCAACAACGCCTGCGTGGCCATCATGTTCCCCATCGCCTACACCATCTACCAGAAGGGCTACTTCCCGATGGAGGTGATGCTGTATGTGCTGATGTTTGCCAGTTCCGCCGACTTCATGAGCCCCATCGGCTACCAGACCAACCTCATGGTCCAGGCACCTGGTGGATATCGGTTCCTGGATTACACCTGCTTCGGTCTTCCGATGCAAATTCTCTCCGGCTTCTTCTGCATCCTGGTGGTCATCAACCTTGATCGCTGGTGGGTCATCACCCTGTGGATGACGGCCGTCTGCATGGTGTTCATCATCGTCACCTGCATTTGGATCCTGGTCATCCCGGCCAAGTTCAAGGCGGTGGTTCAACAGAAGGTTGATCGGGTCACGGCCGCCATTGCTTGGTTCTTCTCGCCGGTCACTCGTCTTTGCCGGGCCATTCGTCGTGGCTTCATTGCCTGCCTGCCGTCGGCCTGGCGGAAGAAGTTCGACAATGATGACAACAACGGGGCCGGCTGCACCAGTCACCCTAACAGCTGTGGCGGGGGGTCTTCTTCCTCCCGGGGCGGCGGTGGCAATGGCGATGGCTCTTCCTCCAAGAAGTCCATGTCCGGCGGCGGCGGCAGCAGCGGCGGCGGCGGCGGCGGCAGTGGCAAGAGTGCCAGTGTCGACTCGCAGGGTGCCATCGAGCTGTCGGAATTCGGCAGCACCGCCGGCAACAGCGCCACCACCATGGACGATGACCTGTCCATGTCCAAGTCGGCGGCCACCAGCGGCCCGGGCAGCCCGAGCCTCTCATCCTCCTCTTCGCCCCCTCTGGCGTCTGGTGGCGACACGGTCGGCGAGAGCGCCCTCTCCGCAGGGGGTGCCATTCAGCTGGAATCCATGCCGGTGGTGATTCTGCCGCCGCCCCCGCCGCCGGCGGCCGTGGGCGTGCCCATCATCCTGCCTCCTCCTTCTTCGTATGAGCAGCAGCCCGTGGCCGAGTCCTACCGGTCGAATGTCAGTCATCTGACGGAGATCTGACGCGCGGCAGAGGCTGCCAAGGCGTCTGCACCCGTGTGGCTGGCTGCTGCATCTCCCTCCTACCCCCCCCCCCCGTCTCGATGGGGAGCGAACTGTACCATATCTCCTCTCTCCCCCCCCCTCCCCCCCACTACCTCCCTGTTGATTGTTTTCACATGCCTCGCGCCGGTCGGCGACTTCCCCGAGTACCGTATTTCAGCCGCCCCTACGAGACGCTGTTCAGCAATACTACCCCCTAGACTTCCCCCCTCTTCTCACACCTTACATTCAGCCCCTTGTGTGTGTGTGTGTATGTGTGCATCTCATGGTTTTCTTTTTTTTTTCTGCCCTCTGCCTTACGCGCAGCTCCTTGGAGCAGGGGGTAGACTCATGGACAGTTGTGAGGGCCCCTTGTTTTTCCGCGGCTTAGGCATATGGAAGCGCAAGGCGCCAGAGGCGCCGGTGCGTCGTGTGTATGTGTGTGTGTATGGAGGGACAAGAGAGGCACCCCCCCCCCCCCCCCCCCAGTCGAGCCATTCCTCGCGTACGAGCAGCAGTCTATTCGGTCCCCCACATTTTGTGTGAGGGAGGGGGGGGGGGAGGCTAGTGAAGGGATGGAATGGCAGAGCATTTAGGCGCCTCCAACCGTGGCTGGTTGAGCATGCGCTCCTTCAAATGCGCATCGCCACATCCGAAGCAGAGGGAGCCACCGGAGGGTCGAGGGCCGGCGGCCAGGTAGCCGACACGGCCGTATGGAACTCCGGCTTCACCCAGAGGAGGTACTCCTTCAGGAGGAACTTCGGCTGGCGCAGCCAAATCCGACGCAGAGCCTGCTTCGAGTCGACCTTCTCCCGGACCAGGGCCTGGACAAAGTCCACAGACCGCGCATGGGTCCACGGCTTCTGGATGACCAGCGGCTTGGTGATAAGGCGATCGGCGGTCGCGTGCTCCCGCAGGCCGAAGGCCACATCACCCTCGAGCAGGTGCCGCGCGAAGAGCTTCATCCGGTCCAAGCCAGCCGGGTGGGGGATCTCCACCACCGGCAGAATCCACCTCCGGGGGCCGTAGAGACCCTCGCAAAAGGCCACCAAAGTGTCCCGCTCGGGGACATACCGCGCCGGCGGGTTCTCCAACGGGTCCGAATACTGGCAGAGGCCGGCGCCCAGGCGCGCGAGCCATGTCGGCCGGACTTCCGTACAGGTCTTCATCTGGACGCGCTTGGTCGTGCGAACCAGGTCCAGGAAGACCAAGAACGCCGGAGCCGGGCCGCCAGCCCGCCGGGCCACACACGACGTCGGGTGAATGTATGTCAGCTCCTCCTGGAACATGGTCTGATAGGGCCGGCTGGCGGTGCCTGTCCCACGAGGCAGGCCATTGGGGCCGGCAACGGCCGCCGCGGCCGCCGCATCACTCAGCGTGGCCACCTGGTCCACAAACCCGCAGAAGAGGGCCTGGCACAGGAGCTGCTCCTGCTCCGGAGACGGCAGCGGCATGGTCAGCGGCATGGTGGCCCCGGCGTGACTGTCCACCGAGTTGACCAGGTTGGTCAGCTGCCGACGAAGCTTGCGAATCTCGTTCATGGCCTGACCA
>NW_009242971.1:2961095-2974636 GCF_000388065.1 Fonticula alba | reverse complement strand
GGGGGGGGGGGGAGAGGGGCGCATGGCACGGGTGTGGCATTCCGCTCCAGGGCGTACCTTCGGCCGGAGGAGATACTGCTCACAGAAGGCATCCGGGTCCGCGGCCTCGTCATAGGCAATGATGGCCCGCAGGTACTTGAGGGCGTCGCTGCGCAGCGTGCCGGAGGTGAATTTCTGCGCCGGCATATGGGTCAATGTTGAGCAGCCGGCATCATGGGATGAAAGGGGACAGGGATCCGGACACGCACCGCCTGAGCCTGGAGATACTGCACCCGGCGATTTTTCTTCTGCGCCTGGGCGATCTGCTTGAGCAGCTGGGGATTGACCTCCTCACCGGTGCTGGAAGCCTCCTGGACCATGGCGTCAAGCTCGTCATTTCCGTCTCCCTCGATGAAAGTCTCCTGGATGAAGGGGTCACCCACGGTCAGGGCCGCCACAATGGCAATTGCATAGGGCAAGCAATTCCGCTGCTTGGAAAGGATGAGCCTGGACGACGCGAAGCACGATGGCAGGGACATCCCAGGGGTATCAGCAACACAGGCACAGCCACACAGCAAAAATGCATCTTCAAGGAGGCCAAGAGAGAGAGAGAGAGGGAGAGCGAGAAAAATCGAAAGGCAGAACAGAAGCCGGGGGAGGAAAAGAAAGCCCCAGCAAGGGGAGAAACACACGCACATTTTGGCAAAGCGCGGCGAGATGGGGAAAGAGGCAATGACTTTGCCGGCCTGGATGATCTTCTTGGAGGTGGCTTCCAGAGCACCAAGGTACACCAGGAGCTCTTCGGCCTTCTCAATGGCCCGACGGGCCGGTGGCGTTGGGAAGGGGAAGTTGACGATGTTGTCGATGTTCATGGACTTCATCTGCAGGACAACATCTGCCGCCAGGAGACAAAGCAAGAGGACCAGGGACACGGGTCAGATGCCGCGGCAGGGGCCATTTGCACGCGCACACGTGTGCCAGTGTGCCGGCGAGCATGCAGGGTGACATGTATGGGCACCGGGGAGGAGCCGATGTGACGCACTTTCGATTGGCATGCCGACGATCTCCGGGTCGGAGAACTGTGGGAAGTGGTTGTCGAACACGGCCGAGGAAAAGAGGCGGTAGCAGTGGCCCGGGCCGGTACGGCCGGCACGACCGGAGCGCTGGTCCGCCGAGGCCTTGGAGATCCAGCTCACGTTGAAGGTCTGGATGCCGGTGTTCATGTCATAGTTCCGCTGCTTGGCCTTGCCGCAGTCCACCACGTACTTGATACCGGGAATGGTAATCGACGTCTCGGCGACGTTGGTGGCCACCACGCACAGCCGAGTGCCGGCGGGCGGCTCCTCGAAGACAAGCTACACCCGGTGCGTCGGGTCAGGGCCAAAAGTCAGCAAGATGGATCCGAGCCAAGACCACAACCCCTCTCCCGAAGTGCGATCAAAGGGGCCCAAGCTCACGTACCATCTGCTTCTCCGGGGCCAAAATCGAGTAAAGGGGCAGGACGTGGAGGGGGGCTTGAAGGGGGAGGACCCGGGAGAAGGAGCAAACGGCAGCTGTCAGGAGCGGATGGAGGGGGGGGGGGGGTGGAACATGGGCTGCACAAAGATACACGTGCAGCATGGGGGACAAAAACGCACTGGCCTTGCCATCCGGGGTGATGACCTCTTCCAGGAGCTCGTCATCCTCGTCGCCGGACTCCTCCGAGTCGTCGGCACTGTCGAAGGCCGTGTCGTCATTGGCATCATCAAAGTCATCGCGATCATCGGCGAAGTTCGGGTTGAGCTCGACTGTGAGGGGGGAGCCCCCCCCGGCAGACAAGTGCGCACGCGTTAGGGCCATTCGTCCGAGGAGCGATAGGCAGCTCACGAGGATGAAAAGGGGGAGGGGGGAGGGGGGGGGGGGGGGGCACAGCACGCACTTTCATCGAAGACATCACTCGATGCCTGACCCTGATCGGCGGCCTGGGCGTTGGCCGAAGTGGTCGACTCCTCAGCATCGCTGGTCAGAGCCTTTTCCGGGAACTTCTTGCGCAGCTTCTTGCACAGATCGGTGATCTCGTCCTGACCAGTCAGGAACACCAGGATGCCTGTGTACAGGGAGGGAGGGAGGTGGAGGGGAGGGGAGGCGGGGGTGGTGGAGAGAAGAGACATTGAAGGGGGGACCGATGCGTGAGTTGGCACCGGCAAGAGAGGAAAGCGGCTGCAGATGTGGGAAGGCATGGGAGGAACGCACCGCCTGGCGGCAGGCGCCGGTTGATCTTGCAGATCTTCTTGAAGGCCGCGTCGACATGGCCGTCGAGGGGGGTACGGCGGTTGAAGTGCACGGTGACCTACATGGGGAGGAGGTCAGCATCAGGTCGCAGGCGGCGGCGGAGAGAGGGGGCAGGGCAAGTCGCACCGGGAATTGGCGCGCGTCAACGTTGATCACCGGCGGCGGGGTCTTGAAGAGCTGCGTGTTTTCGGTGAAATCAGCCACGCGCATGGTAGCCGACATGATGATCACCTTCAAGGGCTACGGGGGGGGGGCGGAGAGACGTCAGGAGGGGCGAGAGGGACCCATGTCAGAGATAACGCCCGGGATGGGGCATCATGACAAGAGAAAGCCGAGGGAGGAGGGTGCCTGGGAGGGGGAAAAAAAAAAGAGGCGAACGTGTCAAGCATCAGACGCACCATGATGGTCTTCTTCAGGCCCATTTGGCGCTGCTCCTCCATCATCTTCCGACGCAGGGGAACAATGCGCGAAAGGAGGCCGATCAAAATGTCGGTGTTGAGGTTGCGCTCGTGCGCCTCATCGATAATGATGGCCGAGTAGCCAGTCAGCAGGAAATCCGTGGAGATTTGCTTGAGCAGCACACCATCGGTCATGAAGAGGATGGACGTCTCGTCGCTGACCGTGCCCTCGTAACGAATCTATCGAGCCCCGGCCGGAGGTCGGACAGGAGGCGGAGATCAGCAAAAAGAAGGCCCTGGTGCGAAAGAGAGGGAAGGAGAAAGGAGCCGAGCGAACGAGCGAGCCAGCGAGAGAGAGAGAGAGAGGGCACCCATGGGGCCGGGCCAGGGTGGGCCGGGAGCAGGGGGACGCACCTGGTACGAGACCTTCTTGTCCGAGAGGCTCATCTCTTCGGCCACGCGCTTGGCCATACTAACGGCGGCCACTCGGCGGGGTTCGGTGATGGCAATTCGTCCGGGGCGGTCTGTGGCCGTGTGGCAGGCATTCGCACCGAAGGAGAAGGCAGCACATGGAGTCGGCGAGGAGAGGCAAGAGAGGAGCCAAGCCCGTCAGTCCCAGGCCGTGAGTCTGGCGAGAGAAGTGGCCCAACGGGGCCGGACAGGGGCGATGTGTGGACGTACCGCTGTCGGGATGGCCAAAGCCCGCCTCATAGAGGAACTGCGGGACCTGCGTCGTCTTGCCGGAGCCGGTCTCACCGGAAATGACCACGATGTCATTCTCCATGATGCTTTCCATGATGGGCTGCTCCTCATGGCAGACCGGCAGCCGCATGCGGGCCTCCTGAATCTCGGCCTTCCGGTTGACCGTCACATAGAAGGCCTTGCCGCTGCTGTTCCGGTGGGTCTTGCTGCTCATACCCAATATATGCAAGGGAGGCCGCGGGGCGGCAGCAGCACCATGGCAGTCAGCACGGGCAAGCGGGGGAGGAGCAGGAAGCATTCAGGCAGGCATGCGGAGGGATGCCGTACGTAGAGGAGATGAGGCGTGGCGCCGCGACGACCGGGGCATCGGTGTCCATGGGGGCATCGGTGGCGGGGACACCGGCCGCGGGGACAGGCGCCGGGGCAGTCGCCGGAGCCGGGGCAGGGGTAGGCTCCGCAGCGGTGGCCGGCTCTGACCTCCGAGCGGGCGCCGGCTGGGCCGACGCAATCCGGGCCACATTGACCGGACGCGCCCCGGCAGCCGGGGCAGCTGGCGTCATGGCGAAGTCGGCCACCTCGCGCGGCGCCGACACAGTCTCCAGATGGACGGTCGGCAGGGCTGGCATATCGTCCTCCGGCTCGTCCTCCGACTCGCTGGCCGAGTCGATTTCCCCGAAGGCACGCTTCTTGTCGACCTTCGGCTTGAGCTTTGCATGGGACGAGGGTCAGCACAGGGAGGAAGCCCAGAAAGAGGGGGAGAGAGAGAGGTGGCGTTTGGGGTCCCGCGCTTCGGCGCCAGAGCGCCAGAGGGCAGGAGAGGACGAACCATACGCGAAAGGTGCTTGGTCTCCTGCAGGGTAACCCCGGCAGAGCCCTGAGTGGCCGAAGCACTGTCGAGTGGGAGGGTGAGCGAGCGATCAGGCACAGGCCGCGTGGGGCAACGGGGACATGTGCCGAACGTACGAGAGCTTCTCAAGAAGACGGCCACGCTCCTCCTTCTTCAGTTGGGCTTGCTGTGTGTGTGTGTGTGGGGGTGCATGCGCACAGGCGCATGGATATGGCAGGACGGCGGCAGAGACTTGTCAGCAAAGACCATCGAGGAGGGGCAAGGCAGGCAAAGGCGAGGGCGTCGGGCCTACCGACGCCAGGAGGAAGACAGCGCGGGCCACGTACCACATACTTCTCCATGCGCTTCTTTTGCGTGGAGGTCATGCGCTTCTCGGGAGGGAGGTCATTCTGGGCATTCTTCTTTTGCTGTTCCTGCTTGACCGAGGTCTGGCAGGGACGAGGAGCAGCAGGGGGTCAGTGAATATGGAGAGAGGGAGGATCGGCGAAGAAGGAGGCAGGGCCGCACGTTGATCAGATTGGCGTCGAGAACCGCGGCATTCGAGTCGATGGTTACCTTGGCGCCGGAGGCGGTGACCACGACACCGTGCACGTCACCGCGCTTGTGCTGGCGGCCCTTGACGTTGTGCCGCTTGCGAGGCTGCGACATGGCCGGAGGAGGAGGAGCAAGTCGATGTGCTGGGGCCGCGGGGAGGGACGGGCAGGGGGTGGAAGATGACAAGGGAAAGCGAGAGGGCAGACAAAGAAAGGGAAGGGGGGGGGGGGAGGCTAGGAGCATGGGTGGATCTTCGCCGCGTTGACCATGCTCTCTGGGATGGTCACCAAAGAACTGTGGGGCCCTCCCTCTCTCTGCCTTTCTCTCTCTCTCTCTCTCTCTCTCTCTCTCTCTCTATCTCACACACACACGCATACACATTCACATTTACACAAAGGGGACGAAAAGCAGGAGTGGGGCGAGGGGCATACGGGTCGATCCGGCGGAAGGGGTGGGAGCCGGACGGCAGTGCGATCCGATCCACGGCGGGAGCCATGCAAGCGCGCGGGCCCATATCACGCGCGGGCCCCAGGCCACGCCACCATGTCGGATCACGCCACCCCCGCTCGCATACCGACCACCGGTGGCAGTTCGCCTGTCCCACTTTCTCCCCCGGAGACGACTGGCGTGGCGTAAGCAGACGTGGCCCAGGCCTGCGCGGCCGACTCCGAGCCCCACCCCCGGGCGCTCTCACGCGTTGGGGCCTTCTTTGCCCCTTCCCCGGCCCCCCCCCCCCCCCCGGTGCTGGTCAACACGCGTGCGTATTTTTTTGCCGGCACCCTGGAATCCGATCGGTGCTCCGCCCCCTCCTTGTTTTCCCTCACTGGATGACTGGATTGCGGGTGGTCGCGCATGTGCATATGCCCGGAAACACATGCTGAGCCTGCAGGGCCTGGGCCGGGGGAGGGGGGGGGGGGGATGGTCTTGGTGCCGGACACCAACACCATGACTGTGGCGGCCACGCAGTTGCCAGCCTCCCCCGGAGGAAGGGGGCCGCCATCTTCACTTCAGGGGACAGTTGATGGACAGGCAATCCGCCGCCCCTCCCTCCCCCCCACCCCGCGGCACCCCGCGGATCCCCTGCTGCCCTCCCGGGTCCGATATTCCCCTGGGCGCTCGGAATGCCCCGGTATGGCCCCCGGCGGGCGGCAGGACAGTCTCTGACTGAAGGGGCGGCCCTCAAAGGCGCCAAGTCCCTCCCCAGGCCGAGGCAGCCCTTCTCTCTTCCTCCCTCCCGGCCTATTTTTTGTCCTCTCCTCCTTCCCCCCTCTGCCCGAGTCTTTTTCCTCCAATGTCCGATATGCGGCGCCTTGCCGCCCTTCTCCTCCTGGCGGTCGGCCTGTTGGCCGTGTCGGCCACACCGGTCGCGTGCATCAGCGTCCCGCGGCCCTCCCGTGTGCCGGTCACCCTGCACGTCATGTCCCAGTGCCCTGATGCGGTGCATTGTGAGAATGTCTTCGCCGACGTCCTGACCCAAGTGGGTCGAATCACCGACATCAACACCGAGTACATCGGCAGCCCGAGCTCCGACCCGCGGTATGAGCCCCACGGTGGTGTTCGCTGTATGCATGGTGGCGGCGAGTGCCAGGGGAACATCCAGCAACTTTGCGCGCACAGCATCTACTCCGGCTTCAACCCCAATGGCTGGTTCGACTTTGTTCTGTGCCAGAGTGCGTTTGCTCCATTTGCCCGCCTCTTGTCCCCCCCCCCTCCCCTCCCCTTTCCCTTGCCTTCTCAATCTCTCTCTCTCTCTCTCTCTCTCTCTCTCTCTCTTTCTCTCTTTCTCCCACTAACCCATCCTCCCCTTCGCTTACGGTCTGACCTCCCCTCCAGGCGAAAACATCGGCGCCATCCCCGGAAACGGCCTGGAGTGCGCTAACGACCTCGATCTCAATATGGACGCCTTCCGCAACTGCACCGAGCCCTACGGCTACGGTGGCCAGCTGCTGCATGAGTCGGTCATGCGCACCAAGGAGAGGGGTATCACGTGCGTAGAATGGTGGTTTGATTGTGGACAAGGCCCGGCATTTTGCAAAGTTCCCCCGTCCCGTGGGGGTGGCTGGCTGCGAGGGGGGGGGGGACATAGCCACCAGTCTGCGCGCCTGGGCGGGCTCGCGCGGTGGCGACCGTGGCAATCGCCCGACGGACAGGCCGGGGGTGAAAGCTCGGACGTGTGCTCGGTGCAGAGCAAGTTCTCGGGGGGTCCCATTGTGGGGAGAAGCGTTTTCTCACACACACACACACATACACTTTGCTCCTTCCTGTTTGGATCTCTCATGGACCGGGGAAAATCCCGACAAAAAACCGCCGCCCACAGCAAGTCCTGCACCGTGGTTATCGACGATGAGATTGTGTGTGTCCGCGACGGTGGGTCCTGGTACAACTGCCCCAACGGGTCGACGGTGGCGGACTTTGTCCGGCAAATTTGCCAGCGCTATCAGGGCCCGCGGCTGCCAACGGTCTGCGCGAATATCCTTGACGCCTGAGGCCGCTCTCATGCTGCCGGTTGTGGCTGATTTTGCCGGCCATGGGGGCGTTGCATGCCGCGTGTTATGTGCACGCATGCACACATGGTAGTCCCCCCACTGCACATGGACCGGCGATTGGGCCCACCATCCACAAGGCCCAGCATCGACAAGACCCGAAGCCAAGTGGTGGCCATGCAAGAGAGAGTGTGTGCTTGTGTGTCGCCATGGCTCCGGATGTCTCGCCTGTCTGCACTTCATGGAATACATCATTAACTTATCCTTATCTGCCTATTTTTCTTTCTTTCTCTCTCTCTCTCTCTTGCCGTGTTTTCCCATTCGGTCTTCCTTCTCTGGTCGTGTGTGGGTGTGTGGGTGTGAGTGTGTATATGTGTGTCGGGGGGGGGGGGGGCGGCCGAGACGGGTGGCGGTCGTGGAGGCCATTGGGCTGGCCCATGTGGCACATGCATCCTGTGGGACAGGGTCGGTTGGGACCCGCGAAGGAGGTGGAATTGTGGGCTTGAAATGCCATCGGGCGGAAGGGGGATTTGTTTTTTTCTGTCCCCCGTCGGGTGGCCCCCTTTGCCTGGGCCGGCGAGAAGGAGGAGGCCGGAAGCAGCCCAAGAAAGTGAGAGAGACAAACGAGCAGGAGCCAAGAGAGAGTGGGAGAGAGCGGCAATGCCCTAGATCGGAGCGCCGTGGCGAGGAGCCCCTCCTCCTCCAGGTCGATCTGGCCCATGCATTGCGGCCATCTATCTGTCCTTGAATCGACCGTGCCGGTGCCCCGCACGTCTAATCACCATGGCCGCTGATGTCAGTGCGCGTGCTGATTCCGGGCGAAAGCCTCGGGCAGCCGAGGGCACACACACGGGGGGCGACCGGAGGCGTCCCGGATGACGAGCGTACACACCCCCCTGCATGGCCCCCTCTGCCGGTGGGCCGATGACTCCTTCTCTTTGCTGTGGCATGAGTGCAGGGGACTGGCACTCGGGGTGCGCGCCCCTCCCCCCCCCCCCCCCCCCCCCCCCCGCCTCCGCCCCTGGCTCACCTCACCATGACTGGTGGGGCTGTGCGCCCGAGCAAGAGCCCGGGTGCCCTTCGTTCTTGGCTCGTCATTGTCTGTCCGCCAGTGGAGGAGAATGCCGGTGGCTGGTAGAAAGCCAGGACCGGCCTTCAGGTGCCGATAACATAAAAGCCGCCAGCGGGCCGCCTCCCGGGGAAGGGCCAAGGGAAAGACACTTTTGCACTCCCATCGCACACTGTTCCGCCCTGGCTTCCGCCCTTCGTGTCGCGACACGCCGGTATACTGTGTCCAGAGACGCACATCCCTCCATCTAGATTGCCCCGTGCGCAGGCTACCCCGCCCCTTTGCCTTCCTGTGTCCCTACTCGCCATGCCAACATCCACCCTCCCCGAGCTGGCTATCCCCCATGCAGCCTGAGACACCCCCGTGTGCCGGTGCCGGCAGACAGGCGCCGACGCTTGGCCCCTGGCCTGCCGGCCGAGAGGTGGCCAAAGGGCAGTCCCCGCCGACACACCCTATCTGAATGTCCTATCGGCCGTGAACTTACCATATCTGCGCCTCCTTTGCCTCTTTTGTTGGACCTCGGGCCGGACACGGACATCTGGCTGGCCGGCTGCCCCCTGCAGAGCGCCATGCTCCGGAAGCTTGTCATCACCGGCGGCATCGCAGCCGTGGCCTCGGTGGCCGCGGTGTCCGCCACGGCTTCCCCCCACATGGACTCGAGCCCCAGTTCGCCGGCGGTCCTGAAGCACCTGGCCGAGGAAGTGGCCCGCAACAACATGCCCGACCCGCAGGACATCCAGGAGACCGTCCAAGATGCATTGGAATCGGAAGAGGCCCAGCACATCGCGGACTTGGCCCAGTCCGAGCTAACCAAGCAAGCTGTCGGGGCGCTGGCCAACCTGGCCCGCGAGCGCGCACCTCGCCGTGATGATGATGATGATGATGATGATGATGAGGACGACGACGAGGACGACGAGGACAACGACGAGGACGATGACGAGGAGGAGGAGGAGGAGGTAGTCGGGCGGGAGGCCGGTGACAACCACCGAGCCGGCCCTGGCAGCGTGATCCGCTGCGGGACGACCGTTCCCTCGACGGCTGGCGGCGCGCGGCGGCCCCGGCGCGAGGATGCCCGTGAAGATGACTCCGGCTGGTTCGATGCCGCCGGGGACTGGATTAGCGATGTCGGTCGCGATGCCGGGAGCTGGATCAGCGGGGCCATCGACGACGCCGGGAGCTGGCTCGGCGGTGCGGCCAGCGATGCTGGCGACTGGCTGTCGGACGCGGCCGACAGCGCCGGCGATTGGGTGTCCGGCCGCCTTGAGGAGCGTCTCGAGCGAACCACCGAGACGGTCACCCTCACGCGCGGACGCCGCGACCAGCTCCGGAATGGGTGGGATTCCCAGGAGGAGCCACTGGCCGCGGCGCGCATGGAGGCCGATGCGCTGGTCCGGCTGATGCGGTCTCGCCGTGATGTCCGGAGCTCGGCGCCGCCAGATCTGACCAAGGACGGGAGCTTGGCCGGGCATCAGTCCTCGGACAGCCTGCCCGCTGACCCATCGAGCGGCGATGATTCAAGTCCTCCCGGCCACGGGGCAGGCGACGGTGCCGTCGATGGTTCGGCCACCGAGCCCGAAGGCTCCCAGACGAGTGACGCCCCGAGTGATTCCGAAGGCACCGACCTTGACCCGGAGAGCGGCCAGCAAGGGGGGCTGACCGACGGGGATGCTGATAGCGATGACGATGCCGATGGCGATAATGATGGTGGTGTCCAGGTGCCGTCGGCCCCGATCGCGGATCTACCACCGCACGAGGACCCAGGCCGCCTGCGCGGCCGCGAGGAAGAGGAGGAGGAGGAGGAGCACCGGCGCCATGGCGGCAACAGTCGGAAGGCCTTCAAGAAGGCCATGAAGCACGGGGACTTCGGCGTCCTGCTGCCGTCGGTGCCGGAGCCGCCGCGTCATCCACTGCCGCCGCCGCCGCCGCCGCCGCCGCCGCCGCCGCCGCCCCCCAAGCCGACCAGCCCGGTGGTGGTGGTGTGCCCGTGCTCCTCTTCGGGGTGCGGATCATGCAACCAGTCGAACCAGGGGTCCTCCGGCTCGTCTGGTGGTAACTCGCAAGGCAACTCCACCTCCAACTCCAATTCCAACTCCAACTCCAACTCCAACGCCAACTCCAACGCCAATGCAAACGCAAATGCCAATGCGAATCCCGGCGCCTCGGCCACCGCTCCGGCCGCCGCGAACGGCTACAACTCCCAGTCGCAATATGTCTTTGTGACGGCCAATCCCGCGGCCAACGGGCCGCCACCGCCGCCCCCGGTTGCCGGCCCGGCATACCAGCAGCATTATCCCCCGCCGGGCGGCGGCTACCCGATGCACATGGCCGAGGGGATGGCCCCATACGCGGCCCCGATGCCGGTGCCCGCCGGCCGGTATTACCAGCAGCCGATGGCCCACAGTGCGGCCCCGGGTGCCCAGTTTGCCGGACCGCCCTTCGGCGGGGCCACCATCATGCCCAACACCGGCGGCGGGGCTCTGTACTTCCCTCCCGGGCATCAGCCACAGGCAATCTTCTTCCGCAGCGACGATCAAGCCGATGTCGCCGATGAGGCCCAGGTGGAGGACGCCCAGGAGGATGGCCAAAAGAACAACCACCCGGAGCACACGCATGAATCGACCGACGGCCGGGCCATGGCTCGTCGGTCGGACTCCCCCCCACGCGACGCCACCACGCCCGATGGGGCCGCCAGGGTGCGGTCGCGCTTCCCCACCGAGCAGCTTGCCGTTGGGTATGCCGGCTTCAATGGTGTGCCGGATGACCGGCTGGCGCAGCGCAGTGCGTTTCCCATGGGGTGGCATGGTCGCATGTTTGGGGGAGGGGGGGGGGGCGTTCCTTTCTTCTGCTCTCTCTCCCTCCCCAGTGACCGGAGTCCAGAGGGGGAGGGGCGTGGGCGGCTATGTGGCGCGGCACTCGGGGCAATTTACTTGCCGACTTCTCCCGGCAGCTGGCTCCTGAGGGCTTTGCCGCCGCCAGGGTGGATGTCTGACCCCCGCCGTAATCCGTGTGTCTACGTGTCTGTGCGCCTTTCTTTTGGCCCCCCCCCCCCCCGCTCCCGCGCGGCGCTGTGCTTCCTCTTGGCTGTGTGTTAGCCCGCATGCGCCCGGCCGGCCGGCGGATCAAGATCTCCGATGAGCAGCTCAACATCAGCAGCTTCAAGCAGGACGACCCGAAATCCTTCTCTCGGCGGATGACCTTCACCGAGATGGTGGCCGTGTGTGCGGCCTCCTGCGCGTCGGTCATCGCCGCGGCCTTGATGGTTCTGGTGGTGGTCACGCGTCGGCGCCGCGACACGGAGGATCGCGAGGCGGGTGTGCCTGTGGGTGGCCGGTCGGACGCCGGGAGTTCCGGGGCCCCGGGGCCCGGTGCAGGCCGCCAACCGGACACCCGGTCGTCGTCATTCTCGGCCTTCGCCCATGTGACGACAACGGCACCGGCAGCGCCGGCCGCCAACAAGTCCGCCTTGAGCCTGGACGAGTCACATGGCGATGATGGCAGTCACAAGTCGGACCTCGACCACGGCTACAGCATGCTGGGTCGCGCTGACGGACGAGGTGCCATCAGTGGCGATGAGGATGACAGCCCTTCGGACCAAGAGCTCACCCAGTACATCCGCAATGCCTCCCTGCCGGAGGCAGATATCCCTCCCTTCTAAGGGAAGTAGGCGTCCGAAGGGACCCCCACGGACATGCGTCCAGAGGCATGTCCACATTCCCCGAGAAGAGGGAGAGGAAGGGGCCGAGTGCAGTGGGCTGTAATGTGGCCACCACGATCTCCGGGGAGGGCCTTTCCCAAGTGACGTGGTGTGTTGTGCATTGTCCCCCCCCTCCCGCGCTCTCCCCTCGCCCCTCGCGCCCCCCTGAGCGCCCTGGTCATCCATTTGTACACCGCTTCACCATGCAGGTGCTCGTCCAGACGCCTCAGCATGTGCCGGGCTGCGTGGAGCCAGCCAGGGTCTCGGCAATGCGGCATGCGGCCCTGCTCGAGCAGCATGTGTGCGTGCTCTCGAGGCAAAGCAACGAGAGCGCGGCATTTCTGCGCTCTTTGCCCATGTACGCGCATGCACCCTCCCGCGGGATGGCGCAACAACACTTTCCCCGGGGAACACCCCAGCTCCTACAGCCCATTAGGGTATGCGGAGATGTGCCATTCCCCCCCCCCCCACCGCTCACTTTGTATCATATTAAACAACTCCATCATTGTCTGAGCCGCGCCCCGAAAGGAGGAGGGAGAAGGACAGGGGGGGGGGGAGGGGTTGCGACGAAGTAGGGAGATGTGGAAATAGGAGATCTCGGATGAAAGGCGAGGGGGGACGGTGTATTGATGGAGAGAGGCAGGGAGAAAAGCGAAGGCGGGGGCAGGGGAAAAGGAGGAGGGAGAAACAAGATAAAGCAAGTGGGGAGGGACGGAAAGGGTGCCGGATTCCCGGGCAAGTTAGAGGAGAGGACCCAAGGGGAGGGGAAGGGGGGAGGGGGAAGGGGCGAGCGTAATCAGAAGAACAAATGGGTCAGGTCAGTCTGACGGGACTTTTGGCGGCCAATCCGTGCCGCCGGAGCGGCAGTACGGCCGCTGCTCGGGCCGCCAGTGCCGACGTCGCCCGGATCCTCGGAAACCGAGTCACCGTGTGGCCGAGGGGGGCCGCCGGGTGCCGGATCCACGCCGGCCGCCGGGTCCGATGCCCGGGCGCGGGCCTTCCAAACCCCGGCCGCCGGACGGGGGCCCGATGGGGGGGCGGCCGTCGCGGCGGCCCCCCTCGAGCCCGAGGAGGAGCCGGCACCGGGCTGGTCTCGCGAGGAAAGGGACTCCCACTGGCTCATGCGTGCGCCTGGGCCGCGTGCCAGCAGGGCGTAGGAGCCCTGTGAGGCCACCAAGGGGGCGGCCACCGGGGCAGAGCGCCCACGCCCGCCGGCCGATGGCGACTGCCTGCCAAGGTGTTCATGCAGCGTGTCGGGGAAGTCCTTGTCCAGGGACAGGCTCGAGGCAAGCTGGATGGACTCCAGGACCTCCGAATACCCGGGCATGGCTTCTTCGAGGGAGATGAGCGGCGCGTCGCGCGAATGCGTCGGCGGCGGGCCGTCAGCACCGCCATCACCCCCCAGGGCCAGGCGCTTGCGAAGGGATAGCTTTTGCGCCTGCTGCATGCTGGGGATAAGTGAGTGGCGATTCTTCTGAAGAAAGGTCGACAGGGATCCTGCGTGCCGCGTGCGAGGGGCCCGGGAAGTGGGCAAGGTCAGATGGGATACCGCGATGTAAAGGGG
>NW_009242971.1:2957934-2958605 GCF_000388065.1 Fonticula alba | reverse complement strand
GGGGGGGGGGGGGGAGCCGAAATGGCCAACACAGTGACACACCTGGCCAGGAGGCGGTTGTACTTGACATTCTCGATGGGCTGGTGGCGGCTCCGGTGCCTCGACCGGGGGGCAGGGTCGCCGGTTGATGGACGCCCGCGCGTGCTCGGGGCCCCGGCGCTACGCAGCGACCCGGTAGAATCGTACACCGGTCCGGCCCGGCCGAAGGGGACGAAGTCATCGGCATCGAAGAAGTCCCCGGACAGGTCATTCACGAGGAGCGCGCGCTCGGAACGCTGGCTACGTGCCCGGGAGGAGCGTTTGGCCTTGCCGGCCGGGGGATTGCTGGTGGAGTGATCATTCTGTGTGGATCGGTGTCCCGGAGCAGGAGGGCCAGCCAGCCAGGCAGCCAGTCAGCGCGTCAGCCAGGGAGCCGGTGGGATGTTAGGACATCGAGCGGGAGGCCCACCGGGGAGCGAGAAGCGGCGGAGGGGGCGCACATTGAGACGGGACTGGGGAGGCATGGATCAGGAGGGAGGGCGAGGATGGATGGGACACCGCGAGGCAAGACCGAGACGAGGGAGGGGCCGAGAAGGTGCGATGGCGACGGCAGCGGAGGAGGGGGAGGCCGACGCGGAAGACGACTCGGGGCCGAGAAGGAGGGGCAAGGTTGGCGGGGGATGGGCGGGGGG
>NW_009242971.1:2955395-2957924 GCF_000388065.1 Fonticula alba | reverse complement strand
GGGGGGGGGGGGGTGCCTTAATCGGCGTGCCATACCCTGGAACGGCCGGAGCGCAGGGAACTGTATGAAGAGGAAGCGGGGCAAGTACAGCCCGCAAGTGTAGAAGCTCGCGCCGTAGGGCAAGTGTGCGAGGTTCTTCAGACGGTTGCGGGAATCCTGCATCCAGATGGAAGCAGGTAAATGCCCCAGGGAGGATGCATTCGGGGTCAGAAGGGAGGCAAAGACTTCCGGAGGAGGCGGAAGGGGGGGGGGGAGGTGGAAGGTGGCATGGCAATGCACCAGGCCACAGGGAAGAGGATGAGGAGGCTGGGAAGCCGGCGCAGGGAGGGCAGGGCCCCGTCACGCACATAGGTCTGCGACTGGTGATCCACATGGGAGACAGGCACAAGCAGCCGCGGGGGAAGCTGGGCCGGGTCGCCACCGACGACGCTCGTGAGCGCGGCGAAAAAGAGCCCATGCATGAAAATGGGCCGACCACAGGAGCTCTGGTAGAAGTACAGGGTTTCCCCGTCACTCGAAGAGCCAGCCCCCGCGGCGATGGCGGCGGCACTGGCGGAGGTCACAGCATTGGCAGCACCCTGGCGCCGGGGCTGCCCCGACGCCGGCGGGGCTGGCTCCCCCCCTTCGGGGATCTCCGCCGGATGGCGGTGAGCATGCTCCAGCAGCAGGCCACCCAGGGTAGCCACCGTGGAACGGCTGAATCCGGGCCCGAGATTGGGCGCGGGATATTCCAACGCCTCGGCATCGTGCAATGCCTCCCGCACGTGGGCCATGGCGGCGTTGGTCAGTCGCACGGTGTCCGGCAGGGCGGCCAAGCTGTCATGGCAGCCGAGGATGTCCATCAGCAGGTAGTCCAGGTCCCCGGCTTCGAGTTCCTGCGCTCGAGAACGCGTGCGCATGTGAGAATGATGGGAGAGAGAGAGGGAGAGAGGGAGAGGGAATGATCATTCGAGTGGGGGATCGGAGGACGGTGCGAGGGTGTATGGTACGAAGGGTGCCCCGGGCACGCACAAGCATCTGCTTCAGGGCCAAGTCGGCCAGCTGGGTGTTGATGAACTCGTCCGGGGTGCCGGCAGACTCGGCCAACAGGGCAGACAGATCGTCCAGGTCGCGCGCCAGGCGGGCAAGGCGCATCTCCGGCGAGGTGATCTGCATTTGGGCGAAGAGCCGTGCCTGGCCGAAGCTGCGGATCCGGTAATTTCGATCGGTGGGGGCATCCCGGTGGAGATACGTATTGGCGTAGGGGAGGCGATCTTGCTGGCGCTCGTAGGTAGCAAGGCTAACAGGCAGGGCTTGGCGATTGTCCTGACGGAGGAGACGTGGAGGAGACGTGGAGGAGACGTGGAGGAGACGTGGAGGAGGCGTGGAGGAGACGAGGTGGAGATATGTGGGAGACATGGGGACCAGAGAGGGCACAACCATGCATTGGTGAGTGTGAATACAAAGGCGAATACGTGTGTGTGTGTGTGTGTGTGGGTGTGTGTGTGTGTGTGTGTGTGCGCGCGTGGAGGGGAGAGCGCATGGTGAGGACATGATCGCGCACCCGATGCCGAGTCATCAGAGTAAATTCCACAAGCGGGAAGGCTGGCAAATGGGCCGGGCGCTTGGGCGAGGTCTCCCTGCTCGAGGTGCCGGGCTTTGGGGCAGGTGCATGGGCCATGGTGGCAGACGCATCGGTCTCCGGGGCAGATGAAGGAGAGTCGAGGGCAGGCTCAGGCGACTCGGTACACGGGGCGAGGGGCGCCGCGCCATGTGCCGAAGTATCGACACCACCTGGAGCAGCATCGTCATCGGCAGGCCCGGCCATGGCCTCGGCAGGGGCCTGGCCATCAGGGGTGGCAGCATGTTCGGAGGGGAGACCGGAGGGGGACAAGTCCTCGGTGTGGCCGGAGCTGGCCAGGCCGGATGCCGGCGTGGCGAGGCCCGAAGAGGGGAGCAGCCCGGCCCAGTAGGTTTGGGCGGTGGGCAAGTCCGCCCCATCGGCCAGAGTCCCGGGCACAGCGGGCGGCGGAAAGACATCCGGCGCCTGGCGGACCGGACGGATGTCCCCCAGAGAAAAGACCTGCGAGCAGACGGGGCAAAAGCAGGACACCCGCTTGGCAGCCCAGGCGGCGTCGGCCACCGGCGACCGGAAGTCGTCGCCAGCGAAGTAGCCATTTTGGATGAGGAGCATGCGCAGGAGGCAGGTATAGCAGAAGATATGCCCGCAGGGGGTGATGCGCGCGGCAAAGGGCGTCGACAGGCAGATGACACAGGTTTGCAAGAGCTCCCGGCCATCATGGCGATCCTCGACCAGGTGCTCGGCCAGGGCCGACGGGGCTGCCGGCATGTGCAGCACCAGCTCATCTACCAGGTCCCAGTCCGGCGGGGTGTCGAAGTCCTGGAACCACCCGGCAGCCGGGGCCGTAGACTGGCAGCGCCGGAGGAGAAACCGGTAGCTAGAGCCCGAGACAGAGGGTTGAGGGGGGGGGGAAGGGTGAGGAACAAGGGAGGGAGGGGGGGGGGGGGGAGCCGAAATGGCCAACACAG
>NW_009242971.1:2947766-2954609 GCF_000388065.1 Fonticula alba | reverse complement strand
GGGGGGGTGATGATGCAACAGCGAGCACCACGGCCCGGGGACACGACGGACACAATTATTTTCCCACAATCACCGGCCCACCCCTGCTTGCATCGGGTGGGTGTGTCCGTGCAGAGACACTCAGGCGGGCGGGCGGGCGGGCGGGGGTGGGCCAAAGGCGCGCATATCCCGCTCCCCGGCAGCCGGGCGGGGGTGGACCGGTGACGCGTGCGGCTGGGCCCCGATCTGGTGTGCTCGGGCGAGATTGCTCCCCAAGCCCCGCCAAGGCGCCCTGCCAAGAGGGAGCCCGGCTGGATCCGGAGCCTCGCCATCTCTCCCGCGCCCCGAGGGGCAGGAAAGACGTGCCAGCGCTGGCACACCCACGGCATCACCATCGGGCAGAGTGTCCCGTCGGGGGCCGTTCCCCCGGGCTGGGACGCGGGCGGTGTGGCGGCGTTCGATCTCGGTCCGGCCCCTTTGCCGGGGGGGGGGGGGGGGGGGGGGGGGGGACAGCGAGGGGCCGGCGGGGGGACCGTGTCTTTTCGTGTGCTTTTTTGCTTGCCGGCTTTTCCGAGGGGGACAGGAGGCCAGATCCGCCAGCCGATCGGCCCGGGGGTACACAGCGCGCCCCCCACGCCCCCTCCCCGGACGAAGGGAGGCCGGGGAAGAGCTGGGACCTGGAGAGGATGCTGCCCCTCCCCCCTTGTCCCCCTTGCCCCCCCCCCCCCGGCGCAGCCTCCACCACAGTTAGCTGCCGGCTGGCCGGGGCGCGCATTTCCGGCCGGCCCGCACGAGCTTCCCGTTCTGGAGCGCCAGGAAGTTGGCGTCGCCCGCTCTGGAGAGATCCGGCTGAGGCCCTCGGCGAAGTGACAGCGCGGCCCCGTGCCGAGGGGGTCACGAGCGGCAAAATGTCATTCATGATCTCATCTCGAGTGCCACTTCTGGCGCTCCGCGGCCTTTCCCGCCTCGGCAGGGCGGGGACTGACCTTGTTGCGGCTCTGCGGCAGGGCTCCGGGCACCGGGAAACGCGGCGAGCCCTCCCCAGGGCCCCAGCCCGATGCTGTTGCTGCTGCCGCTGCCTCGGCTCCCGAGCAACTGGCGGTGGCAGGGGTGGGGGGGGGGGGGACACAAGAAGGGCGTGGCAGAACAATCCGAACACCACCGGGTTTCGCCGGCTGGGCTTCCTTCTGTCCCACCCTTCCCCGTTCAGGGACTAGACCGTGCCTCGGCCGTGAAGGGGACGCCCCACCCCCCGGGGTGGGCGCAGGTGCCATGAGTCGTCACTCCCCCTTAAGAGGCTATGCAGTAAGCGGAATGAGAGAGGGCCTGGAGCGTGCCAGCCCGCGGTGTTCCCCCCGCCACCGGGCCGCTGGCGGCCGCCGGGAGACTAGCTCCCATTGACCAAGCCGGGGCCGAGGGTGTGGGGGCCAGCCGGGGGGGGGGGGGCGGTCATCCACACATCTGTCCTGCGACACTCACGCACAATATACACGCACGGGTGGGTCGGGGCTGTGCGGGGCGAGGCGGGTTGGGGGCCTGTCTCCCGCGCGGCTTTTGGCCGGTGTGCTCGGTCCCCGGCCCGGTGCCCTGTCTCCCCGCTCGCCCGCGCCCCTCTCCGCCGGGGGTGCCGGCCCTTTCTCAGGTACCACTATAAAAGCCGGTCTCCGAGTGGCCCGGCCACCTATGTTTCTCCAGGGGTCCCCGTGCCTCCTCCACCCCTCGCCGTCGCCGCCAGCAGCCACAAAAGCCCCTTCGCCCTCCTCCTTCGCCCTCTCCCCCACGCCGCCGCACCCGCACCCGCACCCGCGCACAATCCCATCCGCGTAGCTTGGATCTCCTTCCTTTTGTGAGTAAGAGCAAGCGAAAGAGCACGCGCCAGACACATCGCCTCCTGTCCCGCCCGCCCCCCCCAGCAACCACCACCCTGCTGTGTGCACACAACCCCAAGCGTGCGTGTCCTCCCTGGGGGTCTGCCCTGGCAGCATCGTCCCATAGCCAGCCCGTGCCCTGCACACCTGTCCCCTGCCACCTGGCTAACGCCCATGTCCTCTTCCCCCCGCCGATGTCCGTCGACTTGCGCAGCCTCGATCATGACCTCCTCGGAGTCGCCGCTGATGGTGTCGCCCGGCTCGCCGGCTGGCACGCCGAAGTTGTCGCGCCCGGACCAGCTCCGCTCGGACCCCTCATTGTCCGATATCCCCCCGACCGCGGGGGGGTCTCCCCTGCTGGACCCGCCGCCAGCGGGCGAGACGCGCCGCGGGTCACTGGACCAGCGTCGCGGATCGCTGGACATCCGGCGCGGGTCGCCGGATGTTCGCCGGTCTTCACTTGCCGCGGCCGGCGGGCTGCCCGGCTCCGCGCAGGACATCCGCCGGTCCTCGCTGGCGGATGTGCACCGGCCTTCGCTGGCGGAAGTGCACCGGCCCTCGGCCACCGACACCACCGCCAGCGGGCACTCCCTCGGGGGGCATCCCTCCTCCCCGCGGCCGGCTGTCACCAGCATCGATGAGATCACCGCCGAGCTGGAGGTGGTGAGCCTTGGTGGCGGGCCCGGCGACGGGGGCCCGGCGCCCGGCGAGGCTGTCGTCGATGCCGACGCCGATGACGACCCGGCCGGCATGGTGGCCCACATCACCTACGACACCCAGCGCAACACGACGGCCGATTGCTACGACGGCGAAACCCCCCGCGAGGACACCATCATCCACCTGAACAACGTCCACAAGACCTACCTGATGGGTGTCGAGGGTGTGCCCGCCCTGCGCGGGGTCAGCCTTTCCATTCGCCGCGGCGAGTGGGTCGTCATCTATGGCACCTCCGGCGGCGGGAAGACCACCATGCTGAACCTCATCGGCACCATCGACAAGCCCACCAAGGGCGAGCTCTGGATCGGCGGCCGGCTCATCAACCCCAAGACCCCGGACTCCGTGCTGGCCGACATCCGCCTCGGCACCCTGGGCTTCGTCTTCCAGACCTTCAACCTCCTGTCGTCGATGACCGCGCGCGAGAATGTCGAGCTGCCGATGATCCTCAAGGGCGATCTCTGTATGTTTCCCCCCCCCCTCCCTTCTTTCTCGCTCCCTCTCCCCCCCCCCCCCTGGCCCTATCGAAGCCTGAGGTCGAGGAAACGCTCCACTCGTCCTCGGGTCAATGTGTGGCCGACATTCACATGCTCCGGGCGGCTGGTGTTGGGATCCACACACGATGTGCCCCCGCCAGGCCGGGCCGTGCTCCCCCTTCTCCCGGGGGCCGATCCACCCCGCTCGGACCGACATTCTCCTTTCTCTTTTCCTCCCCCTCCCCCCTCCTCCCCCTCCCCTCCCATGCCTCCTCCCTAACACGCCTCCCCCTCCCCCCCCCCAGCCACCAGCGAAATCCGGGCCCGTGCCGTGGCCAGCCTCGAGCGCATGAACCTCCACCACCGGATGGACCACATGCCCAACATGCTGTCCGGCGGTGAGCAGCAGCGTGTGGCCATCGCCCGCGCCATTGCCAACCGGCCGTCGGTTTTGCTGCTTGACGAGCCGACCGGCGACCTGGACACCGTCAACACCAAGTCCGTGGTGCGCCTGCTGCGCCAGCTGAATGAGCTCGATGGCATGACCCTCGTCATGGTTACGCACGACGTGTATCTGAAGAACTTCGCCACGCGCGTGGTGTGGATGCGCGACGGCAAGGTGGCCCAGACCGAGGTGGTGTCGGCGCAGACCCGCGCACGGGCCTTCCGCGGCCTGGACGAGCAGGACCTCGCCTTCACCCAGCTCCTGGCCGGTGGCACGCCGGTTGGCGGCCCGGCTTCCACCACCGCCTCCACGGCCCCGGGCTCCCCGCGCTCCCACCCCCCGGCGGCTGTCATGGTCAGCTCCCCGCTTTCGGGCTCCACCGCCAGTGTGGCCCTCTCCCCGGGTGCCGGCTCCCCCTCCTCCTCCTCCTCCTCCTCCAGTGGCAGCATGAGCAACAGCACCGGCGCTGTCCCCACCAAGAGCTGGTCTCGCACGGTCATCCGCTCGGACTCCGACTACGAGGCCCTGAAGTATGGCTTCCAGGCGGTGGAGTAGGGGCGCGTGCGCGCGCCACCTACGTGCGTGTGGGAAGAAGAAAAGGCCTTTGACCGGATGCTGCTGCCTCTCTCTCTCTCTCTCGGGGCCTGGGGTGTCTCCTCTCTCCGCCGCGTGCGCCCGCGCCCGCGCCCTCCATTTTTTAGACCTCGCTTGGAGGGGGGGGTGCGCGCGCGCTGTGTGCGCATGTTATCTCCTCCTCTCTCCCCGTTCCTCTCTCCTTGCGCAGCCTGTGAGAATGATGCGCACCCGCTGCCCAGAGCCAGTTCCCTTCTGTGAGCAGGCATGTGCGCTCTTTCTCGCTCGCGCGCGCGCGCACGCTCCGTGAGATGATGCACGCAATATGGTGGGAGTGTGGCGGGGGGGCCGGGCGGAGGATGTATGTGTTTTACGTTATCCGAAGAAATCCCAGAAGTAAATTGAATATATTTCTCTTTTTTTTTTCCCCCTTTCCGGATCGCCACATCGCCTCGCCAGTGTCACCGCCATGGCCCGGGGTCGCGCAGGGGGGGGGGGGGGGGCCGGCGGCGGCGGCTGGGCGAGAGAGTGCAGACCTCTGGCAGGAGAGCAGGGCCGGGCAGAGAGCCAGCAGAGAAGATGCAGGGGGGGGGGCCGGAGAGAGCGATGTCATGGCACGTGTATGCCCGTGGTTGGATCGGCTTCCCTGGGCGGCTCTCTGCCGCATGCATCCCCGCCTCCCTCATCCCCAGGAGGACGCACACGCACCCACGCATGCACGCCCGACAAAACCCAGGGCAACATGGCCCACATATGTGACTCGGCAAAAAAAGCCATTCATCTATTCCAGCTGTCTGGGGCGTCTGCACACGAGGAAGAGCCAGGCGGGAGCCGAGGGAGGACGGCCAAAAGGAGGAAGAGCGCTTCGTTACCACGTACGCCGAGGGCCGTAGTCAGAGGGAGAGGGAGACACCCAGAAACGGGGGGCTGCGCAGGGCCCCATGGCAGAGCCCCCCCCCCCCCCCCCCCGCCCCCGGGCTTTACACGGTGTCCAGCAGCTCCTCCAGCTGAGCCTCACGGTCGCGCTTCTGCAGTCGCTCCACGAACTGGTCCAGCATGTCGCCATCCATGAAGCTGGCGTAGTTGTGCAGGGACTCCTCAATCCGGTGGTCGGTCACCCGGTCCTGCTGGACATTGTACGTGCGGATCTTCTCACTCCGGGACCCGGTGCCGATGAGCTCGTTGCGCGCGTCGCGGCGCTCCTCGGCCAACCGCTGGCGCTCCAGGTCATACAGCCGGGCGGCCAAGATCTTCATGGCCTTCTCGCGATTTTGATGCTGCGACCGCTCATCCTGGATGGCCACCACCACCCCGGTGGGGATGTGGGTAATCCGCACCGCCGAGTCGGTGGTGTTCACATGCTGGCCGCCAGCCCCGCCGGCGCGGTAGACGTCAATGCGCAGGTCCGACTCGCGGATCTTGATGTCCACGTCCGAGGCCTCCGGCAGCACGGCCACCGTCATGGTGGACGTGTGCACGCGGCCCTGGTTTTCGGTCTGCGGAACACGCTGGACCCGGTGCGTGCCAGACTCGTACTTCAGGATGCCGAAGACATCGCGCCCGGAGATCAGGGCCGTGGCATCGCGCAGCCCCCGGGTCGAGTGCTCCACCGTCTGCGACAGGATTTCGAACTTCCACCGCCGCCCGGCCGCATAGCGCTCATACATGCGCAGCATTTCCCGCGTGAAGATGGCCGCCTCGTCGCCGCCGGTCCCGGCCCGCACTTCCAAGATGGCATTGGCCACATCGTGCTTGTCCTTCGGCAGGAGGTCCGTCATCAGCGCGTCCTCCGAGGTGGCCAGCCGGGCGAGGGCCTCCTCGCGCTCCTCGCGCACCATGGCCAACATGTCGGCATCGCGCTCGGCCTGCATCATCTGGTCCAGCGAGTCCAGCTCGGCGCGGATCTGCAGCGTGTTCTGGTACCGCTCGATGATCGGCCCGAGGGTGGACATTTCCCGGCCGAGGTTGGTCCGCTCGGCGGGGGTGATGGACTCCTGCGGGATGGATGTTAGCCGGGGGGGGGGGGGGGGGGAGGGCCCAAGCCCAGTGCGCAGGAGGCAGCCCCCAAGGGCCAGGGACCACGCACATCACTCGACGCCAGGCGCTCCATCAGGTACTGCTGCCGGGACTTGATGGACAGCAGGCGCAGCTCCAGCGCCTGGGGAAAGGGCTTCCAGGAGGAGGAGGAAGAGGACGCCTCGGCGGCATGCGAGGCAAAGGCCCGCATGGCCATCGGGGCGCCGGCTCGCGCGGCGGTCCGCGTGCCCAAGTGGGCACCAGCAAACCGCGCGGCCGTAGACAGAGTCAGCCGGAACATCCGAGGGGAGGGGGGCCAAATGGGTCGTCAAAGACCGCGCACGCTGGCGTGTGTTCAGGAGGACCGCCAAGGGGGGGAGGGGGAGGTGCAAATCCGGGGGAAAGGGCAGACGGAGGGCGAAGCACTGAGAAAGAGGGGGAGAGAGAGAGAGAGAGGGGGACAGGGAGGTGCGCGAGTGTGTATGCTTCGGGAGGGGGGCTTGTACAGGGGCGAGGCCAGCCACCGCACCGCGGGGGTCCCCGAAGAGGGGGCTGGCCTTCCCTCCGTGCCGTGAGGCGACACCCGTTGCGGAGACCTGCTGGCTGATCGTCAGGCCTCGTCGACAGGCTGCCCCCCCTCCCTTCCATTCGCGGGTCGCGGAGATCTGGACACATTGCCCTCGGCGTGGATGCGAGCAGGCCCGACGACGGGGGCTGGGGCTTTTTGCGGAGGGCGCACTAATGTCTAGACTCCGGGGGGGGGGGGGGGGGG
>NW_009242971.1:2943997-2945121 GCF_000388065.1 Fonticula alba | reverse complement strand
CTTCCCGAACCTGTTTGTTCGGTCGACGCTGCGCGTGCGTACGAAGGAGCAAGGTAGGGGGCCGGGGGGGCCGGGGGGGCCGGGGGGGCCGGGCGGGGGGGGGTGGGAGGGGACACCTGCTCTTGCCTGTGTGGCTGCTCCTGCCGGGCACTTTCTCCACCCGGGCATTCCTGTTTGATTGACTCTCGCTCCGACTTGCGACTCTTCTTCCTCCGGGCGCCTTGTGGGCGCCGGCATCTTCCGCTCCCCCCTGGCCTGCATTGTCGCCTCTGCCTTTGCTGTGCCCTCGTGGGGTGCCGCCCTTTCTCCCTCCTCCTGGGCGAAACGTGTCCAGCTTACTCTCTTCGATGGTGGCACCAACTTGCTTCTCCTCCCGCGCAGCCAGTACCAGGGCCGTCCCATGAGCGATTTGATGCTCGGCCACATCTGCCATGTCACGGGCTTCCAGCTGACGGGCCCGCATGATGCGGAGCTGATTGCCTCGGGTGAGGTGCCGCCCGGGCTACGTGACATTGTCCAGCCCTTCCTCGCCGAGTGCCATGCCGTGCGTGGCCGTCACTTCCCCGCCGCCGCCGCTGCCGCCGCCATCATTGCCACCACGACATGCCATCCTCCGCTTGCCTGCCCTGCCCCTGCCCCCTCCAGGGGCCTCGCCCCTGTTCGCTTGCTGACCGTGTGAGGGGCAAAAATACTCCACAGTTCCTGTCCACCTGCTTGATCTACCTGCTTCAGAACCGCGGTCGCGCGCTGCACTCCCTCCGGCGCAGCATCGCCGAGAGCGACGGCCTCCGGCGGATGGCCGTCCAAACGGACGCCAAACTCCAGGCCGCCCTGGCCAAGTGGCCGCACCATGCAACGGTGGCCGGTGATGCCGGCTCCCTCCCGGGCACCGGGTACTTCCAATTCCTGCACAACTATGCCGTGCACTTGAAGTTGTCCTTCATGCGCGACTTCCTGGCCCTCGGGACCGAGCTGCGCCTGTACAACCCCCACGAGCTGGCCTCGGTCTACTGGTACCAATCATACCTGGCCGCCAGCATGCAGAACCTCCACCGGACCATGGCCGCTCGGGTGCAGCAGATGGCCGCCATTCGTGACGCCGCTCGTGCGTATTCCCCCCCCCC
>NW_009242971.1:2940286-2942438 GCF_000388065.1 Fonticula alba | reverse complement strand
ACACAATGTCCTCCCGGTCGACATGTGTTAGTCCGGGGCCGGATGGCAGCTGGCCCAGGCGTGCCACACACAGCGCGCCAACATGGGCCGGCGCCCGCGCCCCGGCGGCCCTCCCCTTCATCGCCGAGCCTCCGTTTCGGTCTCTTTCTCTCTCTCTCTCTCTCTCCCGGTGCATGCGGGGACCGCGTGAGGGCCGGGCGAGGGGGCAGGCGGGGCGGCCCCCTGTTGGTGGCTCGGGGCGTCAACATGGCGGCCCGTCCGGCGGCACCCGCGGGCCAAATGCTATTCGCGCGTACGGAGGGCGTGCGCCTTGGGTTGGCACCTGGAGGCCGCAGATCGCCGCCGACCGGCGGGCATGCCCCTGGGCCAGGTGGGAAATGTTCCGAGAGGGAGAAGAAAGCCCGCACACCCTGGGGAACGGGGGGGGGGGCGGCCGATCGTGCCCCGGGTCCGGGTGATCCCCGCCCGACTGCCGCCCTCTCTTGCATGGGCAGCAGAATGTGAAATGGCGGCTCGCCACCCCACCCCCCTCCGCCCCAGTCTCGGCCTCCTGCCTCCTCCCTTGTGCCTGCTCCTCTTGCCCCCTGCGCCTCGCCCCTCATTCGCCTGCCCCCCCCCCCTCCCCTCTCCTGCACATACCTCCCGGAGGCGCGCGCATACACACACACACACACACACACACACACACCTCCCCCCCGCCCCCGTTCAAGCCATGGCCGACCTGAATGATTGGCCGCATGTTTCCCACTGGGCCGACGTCACGGAGGTCTTCTTCCGCGGGTGTGACGCCCTCAGCCGCGATGGGGAGCTGCTCTCGACGCCGGACTTCTGCCTTCGACAGGTGATCTCCGCCGTGGACGTCATGCACCCGAAGATGGACTCCGGCTACATGGCCGAGGATGAGCTGCCGGCCGCGCTCGGGGTCTTCCGCGCGGAGTTCCCCCCCACCTCGGAGGCCGAGATCGCTCGGCGCTCGGCCGGCGCCGACCCCCGGGCCGCCTGGCAGGGCATCGACCAGGCCTTCGACGCGGGGATGCTCCGAACCGAGGGGTTCTCGGCGGCCGAGCTGGTCGGCATCATCGACGACCTGCTGGCCGAAGAGGTGCGCCAGGGCCGGGGGAAGGAACGGAGCACGCGACAATGCGAGCCGAACGGGCTCGCCGGCGCCGATCCTGTCCCCCTTTGCCTCGTCTCAACGCTTCCTGCTCGCCATCCGGTCCGGCCGGGGAGGGCGTCGACCATGCCCCCTTTCCTTTTCTGGCCCACCTTCTCCGGCCCCTCGCCCGGCCGCCACCGAACCCCAACTGACCCCCCGCGCGCCCGCAGATGGTCCTGCATGCCGGCAACTCCCTGGCCCCCTCCCTCGGGTCCAGTCTGTACCTCCAGCGGCCGGACCGCATCAAGTGCCCGGTTTTGCATGCCTACTGTCACAATGTCCTCCGGTGTATGGATGCCGTGACGCGTGCCATCTCGGCCTCGGGCATCGGCACCGACGAGGAGCCCTCCTCGTCGGATGCCACCTCGGCCGCGGTGCCGAACTTTCTGCAGGTCAACCTGCCGGCCTTCCCCACGGCCCGGTGTATGTCCATGCTGGAGGCCTGCATGCAGGCCATCCAGGCGGCCACCCGCCAGTGTCTGAACCCCGCCGGCGCCCCGGCCACCGCGCAACACCGGTCCATCTACACCCTGCATGCGGATGACACCCCCCGGGCTCTGACGGCCCTCGGGGCTCGGCTGTCCCTGCGCCTGAAGTTGCTGGACATCTACCACAACTCGCCGCACATGCGCAACCTCAACATCTGCAATGTGGCCAGCCTGCAGCAGACCCTCCGCGCGGTGGACCTCTGCATGCAGACGGTCGACCAGGGCGCCACGCCGCCGGCGCCGGACTTCGCCCCGGCCGCCGCCGGCGGGGTGTACGCCTTCGACCGGCGCATCGCCCGCAAGATGTTCAGCTTCCCCTCCTCCACCGCGGCACTGACCCCCACCCGAGAGGAGGCGTATGCCCAGATGGCCGCCATGCTCCGACACCTGGTCGACGCGTCCAACCTCCTGCTCATGACCTCCGAAGTGGGGGAGTTCATTTTCTCCCTCAAGAGCTTCCTCTTCACGGCTCCCTTCCCGAACCTGTTTGTTCGGTCGACGCTGCGCG
>NW_009242971.1:2934616-2939406 GCF_000388065.1 Fonticula alba | reverse complement strand
CCCTCCCCCCCTCTCACCTTCTGAATCCCCATGCTTCGCCTCCCCTTGCTGACGTCCCCCCGCCCCCATCGCCGGTAGACGCCGCTCGCTCGGCCGCCTCCCCGGTCCTGTCCCCGGGCGCCGCCAAGAAGGGCGGCAAGAAGAAGTCCCCCCCTGGACCGCGACGCCCGGCTGCCTCGCCGCCGGCCAAGCCCCTCCCCCTGCCGCAGCTCCTGTCGAACCCGGATGAGCCGCTCCAGCGCTTCGATGCGGCCGAGGTCCTGGCCCAGCGGGCCATGCTCCTGGCCCTGGCGGCCCTGCAACATGCCGGGGTCTACTTCGACGGGGCCCCGGTGAACCTGCATGCCGGGGTGGTGGGCGACAGTGTGTCCACCACCGGCGCCGACACCGCTGGCGCTGACACGACCGCGGTCGCCGGCCCGGCCAACTGCGTGTCGCATGCCTTCGACTGCCGGTTCCGGCCGCTGCTGGCCCAGGCCAGCCCGCCGCCGCTGGAGTTCAAGCACTTTGCCCTGTCGACCAATCTCCATCGGCTGCTGGCCCTGTCGGGTGGCTTCAGCCAGGCGGCCCCGGTGCCGGAGGCCGATCTGGCCGCCTGCGCCGGGGTCCTGGCCTCCGGCGCCGGGACCACTCGGGGCCAGCGCCGTGCCGGGGTCCTGCGGGTCCTGGCCCGCGCTCGGGTCCTCCTGCAGGAGGCGCATGCCCAGCTGGCCGCCCTGGCTGCCCTGCCGAAGGACACGGCCACCGTCAACCCCGGGGCCGACCCGCGGGCCCTGTCGGCTGGCATTGGCCGGATCCCCCTGATGGCCTTCCCTGCCTGGCAGGAGCGCTGCGCCGGCCTGCAGGCCACCATCTCCGCGAATGTCGAGGTCATCAGCACCCTGGTGGACCTCGTCACTGCCGCCGGGGCCGCCGCATCGCCGGAGGACGCCCTCTCGGAGCCGGCGGCGCAGTTTGGCCAGTGCGACCTGCCGGAGGCCCTCTTCGATACCCGGGCCTCGCGCGTGGGCGTCCTCTTCCAGGATTCCCCCCTGGTTCCCATTCTCAAGGTGACCAGCCGCCAGTGATGTGCCATGCATTGCTGGCCCCCGAGTCCCTGGGCCAAGTGGGTGCGTCCAGTTGCCTGAGCAACGGGCCTGCCGGCCTGGCAGACATGTAAATACAATCACCTGTGTGTGTGTGTGTGTGTGTATACGTGTGCCTCTTTCTGACCGACACCCTGGTGGTGCTGCGGCTGGTCAAATGTCCGGGGGAGGGGAGGTATATTTCGAATTCGAGGGTAGGCGGATGAGAAACGCCCGGTCTGGGTGTGGTCACCTGCTGCGCTCTGCCCTTTGGGCACTCTACTGCGAGCAGGGGATCGTCATGATCACCCGGCGGGGAGGGAAGAAAGGATGGGGGCGCTCGGCCGCACAACATGGGGACACTACACTCGCTCCACAGGGGTCAGGCCAAGCAGCAAGATGCCATTGCTCAAGGTGGCGCGCGAGGCGCGGAAAAGATCCTTCGACGTTTGGAAGAGGAACAGGTTGGCCAGGAGAAGGGGATAGGGAGAGAGAGAGAGAGAAAGGGATCATGAGCCGGGAGCGGCGAAAGAGACAGACGGAGTGCATGTATGTATGTATGTGTGCGTGCGTGCGTGCGTGCGTGCGTGCGTGCGTGCGTGTGCGTACAAATCGCCACTGGGCCTCGGCTGCAGGCGCGTCCTTCACCTTGAGCTCCTGGTGGGCGGTTCCGATGCACCGACAGAGGCCGAGCAGATACTGAACCAAAATGCTGGGCTCCGAGCTGCAAAAAGGGCGCCCGGGGTCAGATGGCATACGGGGCAAGGGGGAAATCGAAGCAGGGAATGTGGCGGGGCCCCAGCAGCTCCTGATCATACCTGGCAAGCGACATGCGCAGCACCTCCGGGAAGCGGCTGACTTCCATGGCCAGCTGCACGGCGCACTCCGGCACCTCCACATCATCCGGCAGCCGGTACTGGCCTAGGTCCTGCCCAGGGGAAAAGGCCCCGGACTCCAGGAGGTTGGTGTTCGTGCGCTCGATTCTTTTTTTTTTCCCCACCCCCAAGTGCAAAGGGCAAAAGGCAATGAGTCAGCGATCTGCTGCTGCTGCACGCGCGCGTGCGGCGGAAAAAGCCAAAGGGAAATGGCCAAATGCCAAGCGAAAAGGGACGCACCCGCACAACCGCGCATGGGTATACTGAAGCAACATTCCCGTGTCGCCCTTGGGATCGGTCGCCTTGGCCCAGCAGAAGTTGTAGTTCTGCAGGAGGACAGAAGCCACGACCATGGGGTGGCGGTGGTGGTGATGGAAGTGGCCGGGGTGAAGGTGGCGGCATCGGCGGGTGAGTGGTGGAAAGGAGAAAGGCCTTGGCGACAAGAGGAGCGACGGGACCCCTCCCCCGGTCAGCACGGTACCTTGATGCGCCGCGAGGTCAGATCAGCCACCACCACCGACGACAAGCCAAGCATGGCGACAGTCGCGGCATCCGGCGGCCCGCGCGAGCCCCACTCCTCTCGGGCAAGGCACTGGCGCCGGGCCTCGGCCAGAACATCCTCCAGGAAGACGGCCGTCCCCTCGCGCGTGGACATGCCGGCCACCCGGCCAAAGCTGATATGCTCCAATCGGCTTGGAAGGTCCGATGGCAGGCCAGGCAGCAGGCCGGCAAGTTGGAAGAGCTGCTGGAAGTGCAGCTCCTGCTCGCTGCCGGCCACATACACCAACCGGTCGAACGTGTGGCTGGCATACCGGCGCATGATGGTGGCTGGGTGGAGGCCGCCAGACAGGCAGGCAGGCAGGCAGGCAGGCAGACAGGCAGGCAGGCAGGAGGGGGGAGAGTGATGGCGAGTGTTGGCGGGAAGGGAGGCAGCCGGGCAAAGGGATGAGGAGTGTTAGGGAACCCGAGGCTTGGGGCATCGGGGAGGAAGGGGCCAAGGGGAAGGGAAAAAAAGAAAGGCGAGCAATGGCGGAGGAGGCCCATGGTCTCCCCTCGAGGACCAGCAGGCAGGCCAATTGCAGGGCCACATACCGAGATCCCGCGACAGGTAGATCGAAGCACCATCGGCCTTCTGTAGGACGGCCACCTGTGGAGGCGGATCCGCGCCATCGGGGCCGGGGTGGGAGTTCTTGGCCGGGGGGACATCCACCACCAGCGCGCCATCCGATTCCCGGAGGAGGCCCTGCTGCTGGAAATGCTCCAGAACTAGCCAGGTAGCAAGGCAGAGGGTCAGCCAGTGCGAGGGGGAGGGCAAAGGGAAAAGCGGAGCTCGGGCGCGCAAGTGTGTCGCACCACGCGGTACCACCGCCTGCGATTGGGACTCGCCCTCGTAGCTGTGGAAGCTGACGCCCAGATCGCCATACACCCGCTCATAGGAGACAATCGACTGCGAGCGGAAGAGCTGCCACAGCCGGAGCGCCCGGAGCCCGTCGGCCAAGTCGGCCTCGGTCAAATGCTCCCCCTCGGCGGCCGCCTGCCGGAGAGTGGCCGCCAGATCCGAGGCATCCGGATCCCACGCGTCCACACTCACACCGCACCGGTCCGCCAGCAGGGCCGCCACACGCTCCATGGTGCTGAAGTAGCGCCGGGCCTGGGCCGCGAAGTCCGGGCACTTGGCCACCTGCGCCTGCGATGCCACATACACCTGGAACAGGTGGCGGATCGGGTCTTCCTGCAGCTTCTCCCTGCAGCCGAAGTGCTCGAAGCCGAGCGCGAGGATGCCTGCCGAAGCGCGAGCGGAAAGAAGAAACACAGGGTCAAATGGACAGCCCACATGCGAGGGAGTGGAAAGCAGCACGCACCATACTGGGTGCCCCAGTCGCCGAGGTAGTTGATGTTCAGGACTTGGTGGCCCTGGGACCGGTAGAGATTGCTCAGGATGTTGCCTGGGAGAGGGGGGGGAGGGGGGGGGGGGGCAAAAGAGGGTCCAAGGAGACAGGGAGGTGAGAGGGGAACAGAGGGGGCAGGAGGGAAGGCCGAGGTTGAGGTGACCAGAAACACACCAATGATTGTCGAGCGCAGGTGGCCCATGTGGAAGGGCTTGGCGATGTTCGGCGAGCTGAACTCCAAGAGCACCAGACTGTCAAGGACTACGACGTGCTGTGAGTGAGGAAGAAAGCAGGGGGGGGGGGGGGTATTCCTCGAGAGAGAAAAAAGGGCGACGCCGATGCCGCTGCCGGCGACAAGTGCGCGTGCGAGGAAGGAGACCGGTCGTACGCTGTGGTGAGTGGCCAAACATGGACCCCTGTTCGGCCACGCTGGTAATCACCTCGGCCAACATGCGGCGCTCATTGAGGCGGAAATTCAGATACGGCCCGGCGGCCGTGACTGTTTCGATGAATCCGGCCCCGGACTGACCCAGACTGTGGCGCATCTGTAACATGCCAACACCGGCAGGCCCGAGCAGGGCAGGGGAGAGGGTGCTCGATTAGTAGACCGCCGGCGGGTGGGAACCGGTGCCCACGGCAAGGGGCGCACCCTTTCGGCGAGCGTCGCAGCGGCTTTTGGCGGGGGGTCAAGCGGCGCAGCGGCATCCGAGCTGGCGGTGCTCCCGTCGAGTAGCAGGCGTTGATAGAGCTGGGTGTCCGTCGAGCGGAGGCGATGCAGCGGCAGGGCCCAGTGCGCACCGACCAGCCGCGTGTTTTTAGGCCGCTCCATCAGAGGAGCCAGGGCATCGATGACCGCGGCTCGGGGCGCAGGCTCTTTGGCATCGTCCGACAGTAGCTCGGCCAGAGCCGCGCCAAGCGCTGGCCAGAGGCCGAAAGAAGGGGGAGCGAGGGAACAGGACGGG
>NW_009242971.1:2926819-2934286 GCF_000388065.1 Fonticula alba | reverse complement strand
GGGGGGGGGGGGGGGGCGCCGGGCGGGAGGAGAAGGGACGCATGTGCCCACAGCCCGGTTCTGCGAGATGCCCGATCGAGAGTTTCGGCTCACCGATGCGCGTATGTGTGTGTGTGTGTATGCGTGCGTGCGCACACATGTGTGTGTCTGTGGGCCCCGGCCAAGAGCCGAGATTGCATCGAGGCCCGGCAGGTCGATTGAGACGGACCATCCGGAAGCGTGAGTGTGGAGTGCGCAGGAGCGGGGACCAACAGGCCAACACGACCAGGTACCCCACATGCGAGACAGAACCACCAAGTGCCAGCGCATCGCGAAGAGCCTTTTGCCCGTTCTCCTTTGTTAAGAACGCCTGCTCAAAGTGTCGGTGCACTGGGGGCTGTGCGCCGGCAGCCGGCGGCTGCATTGCCAGCCTCCTCCCTCCAGCCTCCGCCGGCCCGGGGAAGCAGGCCTCTCAACGCCCCCGTGCCCGTGGTCGAGCGGGAGAAAGGCGTGGCGGGGGGGACCAAGCCCCTTGGCGCGACGAGGGGGCAGGGCGATTGTTGGCCAACATCCGTCGGGAAAGTAAAGGGTCGGCACTGCCGGGCCGGCAGATCGGGTGCCCATGTACGTGGATTCCTCACGTTCTCCCCCGGCTCGCTCCCCCTGCCACACCAAGCTCTCGCCGCGCCTGTCTACCCGCTGGGCCCTGTCCCCCCCCTCCCTCTCGCCCCCCGTTGCCCCTTGCCCTCTGCTCCCCCCTCCTTTCCCTTCCCCCCCCCCCCCACCCCCCCAGACGCTTGGACACTTTGTCGCTGATCTTGGCAAGCACTCCTCCTCCTCCTTTCTGGACGCCATGTCACTCCGGGTACGTGGCAGCCCCCCGCTCTTGCCTCTCCCAAGCCTGGCCTGGCCTGACCCCCGTCGTACGCGCCCGCCCCCTCTCGCCTCGCGCTGGCACATTGCTCAGGATGAGATCGTCACCTGGAACAAGGCCCTCGAGCACTTCGACCAGAAGCAGTGGCGCGAGGCCATCACCAAGTTCCAGGTGCGTCCGCTCGTGCCCGCAGGCATGCCATTTATGCATCGCCGGGCCGGGGCATTTTCTTTTTCCCACTTGTCCCCCGCGAAGAGACATGCATCCATGCGCCCCCTGCGCGACGCCGCCCCTCCGACCGGAGTAATCACTCACACCCCCGGCTGGCCAGCTGATCGACGGCATCGGGGCCAAGATCTGCTACAACATTGGTGTCGCCCACACGATGCTTGGCCAACACAACGAGGCGGTTCGTTAATTATATCCCCACTGGCAGCACGCACGCACGCACGCACACACACACACACACACACATGGAAACATACTCCCTGCTTTCGGAGCCTGACCTTCTCTCCGATCCCCTCCCCTGCTCTGTCGCGCTCCTCTCCCCTTCTGCTCTCTCTCTCTCTCCTATCCTGTCTGGCCGGTGGGGGGCCGGGGCCGGGCTCTCGGCTGGCGTAGGCTGCGGCCTTTGCTCGGGCCACCAAGGCTGACCGCTACCTGGCCATCGGCTTTGCTCAGGAAGGTATGGTGTACATGGAGCAGCAGCGCTGGGCCCAGGCCGACCGAGCCTTCAGCGATGCGCAAAATTGCTTCCGCATGAACTGCTTCATCGACTACACCCAGCTGGGGCTGCCCATCCGCCTGCTGCTGGCCCAATGTGCCGCCAACCGGGGGGTCTGCCTGGCGGCCGGCGGGTCCCCGAGCGCCGGGCTCAATGTCCTGGCCGAGGTGGCCTCCTCCGAGCTGCTGGCCGACACCGTGGCCGATGTGGCCCAGCAAAGCCGCGAGCTCATCCAGCTGGCCACGGCCCGCATCAATGCCCGGTCGTACACGCCCTTCCCCCTGCACACCGGCGCCCCGGCCGTGTATCGGCCCTCGGTCGAGAAGGCCGGCAGCACCCAGCGCCAGGATCTCCTGGGCAAGTCCAAGATCGTGGCCAGCAGCGATCCCTCGGACAACATCACCGGCTTCAAGGCGGCCTTCCTGCGTCGGCAGCAGCTGGCCGCCAGTGGAGTCGCCACGCAGGTACATGTGCCCCAAATGCGCCGCATGTGGCAGCTTGGCTATCCCTCCCCCTCGCCTGCCCCTTGCCGCCAGACGGCCCCCCGGTCACTGACGCACACCTCGACGATGATCGACACCATGCTCAGCCGCCGCCGGAATTGACGGCCATCAGCGGGCAGTCGGCCGCCGTGCCGGGGGCGTCTCCCCGGCAGGCCGGCGGCCCGCCACCGGTGGGCGGCCCCCCGTCCAGGCGCGCCGGACCGCCGCCCGTCGGCGGGCCCCCTTCGCGCGCCGGCGCCGCCCCGGATGCCGGGCTTCCCAGCAACTTCACACTGAGTGCCACGGCCCGGCTGGATGCCGGGCCCGAGCGCGACATCGATCTGTCGGCCTTCGCGGCAGCCGGCACCGGACGCACTTTCGGGCGCCTGCGCGACTTGCTGGCCGCGGCTCTCTCGGTCCCGAGCCAGGCCGACAACTGGCGTCTCCTTCGCCAGGATGCTGTCGGGGACTTTGTCCTGATGGTTGACGATGAGGATGTGGAGATCGCCATCCAGGACGCCGTGCAGGCCGTGCGCAACCGATCCCCGACCGAGCGCCACTGCACCATCGACCTGTGGGTCCAAAGTCTCTCCTGAGAGCGAGCACGCGCATCTTCTTACTGAGGGAGAGAGCCGCCGGGTCAGCCCTCTCTGCGGGAGAACCCGCCTCCCCTGCGTGTGGCCAATGTGTGCAACTATTCGTGGGCCTTCTATGTGCCCCCCCCCCCCCCCCCCCCCCCCGTGTTCCTCCTTAGAGCGGACTAGAAAATGCGGCGGGGAGAATAAAAAAAAAACCAGCGATCATACATGCCACGCCCGTGAAAGAAAACCACCAGGGGGAGGAGCGCCCCCTTGTCACCACCCCGCCGACCGTGTCAAGACCCCCCTCCTCCTCCTGTGGGAGACACACACAAACGGGCCCTGTCCCTGCCCCGCCCTGCCCGCCAAACAGACACACACACACACACCCAGCTGCCGCTAGTCCCCGTCGGTGTCACGGCCGGACGTCGACCCGCCGCCTCCCCCCGTTAAGACGAAGAAGGCGACACAAGATGCGTTCAATTATTAAAACGGGATGATTGGCAACCGGAAAAAGGGACACAGGCGTCTGTGCTGGCCCTCTGGCTTTCACTCGGCCCCCCCCCCACGATACACACACACCCAGACACACAAGAAAAAAGGGACAGCCACTCAAACACACAAACAACGCACGAAAGAAGGGGGGGGGGACCCACTGGCGGTCAGCAGGACGGGAGGCAGCAAGAGGAACGCCCGCTCATCCCCTCGTGGCACTCCTCCACACGACTGCCCGCGCCCCGCCAGCCCCCCCCCCCTCTGCGCGCACGCGCGTCTCTCTGTCTCAGGGGAGGCCGCCACCAGCCCCGGAACTGGGGAGGTAGGCCGCGCCGGGGGTGCCGCCGGGGACACCACCGCCCACCATGGCGGCGGCAGCGGGGCCACTCGTGCCGGCCGGTGGCGAGGCCGCATGCCGGGAGGGGTGCATGGTGGCGGCCAGCTGCCGCGGGGAGCGCGACGGCCCGCCGGATGAGGAGGGGGGAAATGCGGCAACGCCAGCCACCCCGCCGCCGCCGCCGGCCCCGCCAGCAACTTCGTGGGGGAAGGAGAAGAACTGACAGGAGAAGCTGTCATCGATGAGGTCCAGATAGGAGGGGAACTTCAAGCCCCCGGCAGCCAGGACATCCTGCGCCAGGAACATGTACCGGATCAGGACCGGCAGCTGGGACAGGCGCGGCCCGAGGGTCAGCGACTGGACCGAATCCCGGAGGAGCTCCACCAGCCCCTGGCGCCGGGCCAAATCCAAATAGTGACTGGAGGGCGAGTCGGCCGGATTGTCGAAGATCAGAAGCAACAAGACCTGCTCCAAGTCCGCCAGGAAGTGGGAATTGCTGCATGCCCGCGGGGCCAGGTCCACCTCGGCAAAGCGCAGCGCGGCCACCGTGTGCCCGGCCCGGATGAGCTCCACCAGCTGCTGCAACTGCAGCTGGAAGAGCAATCGCGGACACCGGGAAAAGAGGTCCATCTTCATGTCCCCAATGAGGGCAAAGGCCGCGGCGATGTCCCCCCGGAGGATGGCCTCCGAGATGCGCTTCTGCTGGGAGAGGTACGACAGATCGATGTTGAGCTGCAGGCCCACCTCCCGGCAGAAGAGCTCCGCCACCTCCTGGTGACCTTCGGAGATCAGGTAATTAAGGACGAGCTGGTCGAGGTCACTGTGAAGGGCAGGATGCACATGGAGAGAGGGGAGGGTTAGAGGAGAGGAAGGGGGAGCGAGGGAGGGAGAGAAGCAGGGACAGAGGCAGAGGGAGGCACATCGAGGCATCGAGGAGAAAGTGCTTCAGTGCAAGATTACCAGTGTTGGCGATCGTCATTGAATCACTAAGAGAGATTCCCATTCTTGCAAAGAGTTCATCACTAGTACTCGCTCACTCGGTCTCTCGACATGCGCTCCCCTGTCTTGCCGCCACAAAGGGCGAGAGTGCGGAGCCCCTGGCAGGGGGGGGGGAAGGATGCGGGGCACAACGAACCTGGAACAGAGGGGGACCTCGGAAATGAGCCGGGACCACTCAAAGAGACTGATCATGCCGGAGGAACCGGAGTCGTCGGAGCGCCGCATTCTTTTGGAGGGGAAGCGGAGGCGCAGCCTGGCGGTGAAGGGCGCGCTCGCGCAAGGGCGCGCAGTGTACGTGGCGGGCCGCGCGGCCGAGAGGGAGGGGGAGGGGCAGCACAGTGGGGCTCCACAGGGCGCGGCTGTTCCGTCTACTCCCGATGAGAGACGAGGAAGGAGCGGCAGAGAGAGGGAGAGAGAGAGAGCAGGCCCGAGCGCGAGGGGGGATGGGGTCTCTCTGCAGGGAGGAGAGGCCTTTGCACGCGCACAGAAAGGAGATGCACACACACACACACACACACACACACACGGTCGCAAGGAGAGGCGTGTGGAGGAGGAGAGGAAGGGAGGCTCGGAAAACGGCGTGATGCTGCCGGCCCGATGGTGGTGGCCCAGTCCGGGCCCCCTTAAATACTCGGCCTGTGTGCCAGTCCCCGGGCCAGGCCCCACCCTCGGGGCGCCCGGAAGAAGGGAAGACACCCGGCGGGGGCCGGAGCGCAGAGCCCCACCGCCGAGAGGGCGAACGCGGGGAGGCGGGCCTGCCACTCGGACAAGAACGGGCAGCGTGCGGCTGTCCTCCGGCCGGCGCAGGACGGGCCCCCTCCTCCCCCCGGCGCCTGCCCCGGTGTTCTCCAGCCATCAATCTGACCGCGAGACGCAGGGAGAGAGAGAGAGAGAGAGAGAGACCAAGAGAGAGGGCGAGAGAGAAGGAGGGAAAGCCGGGCGCGCGGCCACAGCCCCACACGCCATCGCCCTTCCCCGCGGGCAGCGACGCGCCCGCACCCGAGGGCCACATTCGACCTTCAACGGCCCGGCCCCCCCGGGAGACACGCCGAAAGAAAAACACCGCGCCGGTCGCGCACGGGGCCGTCGAGATGTCTCGCCCTCTCCGCGGCAGGGGAGGGCCCATAAGGAGCTTCCCACACAACACAGCCCATTACCATGCCGTTCCGGGCACGAACCGGCTCCCCCCCCCCTCGGGTGGCCAGGCCGCAGTATCGTCATCCCGTCCGCCATCAATACCCCCCCCCCCCCACACCATCCCTGGCGGAGAGAAGGCCGGGGAAGGGCGCGCGGGAACCCCATCTCGGGAATTGACAGTCCTGAACATGGAGACACCGAATGTCATTTCGAGTAGCATCCTCGTGTCGCCGTGATTCGCTGGGGGCGTGAGCCCCCGGCCGGCAGCCGCTCGTTCTGGCAGCACTCACGTTCGGGGCAGGGCGCCCACGGATAAACCGCCCCTGGGCCGCCCAGGGCCGTGCTGATTCTCGTGCTGCCAGAGTCGTCGCCAGCCCCGGGGCCCCCGGTCCGGATTGCTTCAGATTGCGCCACGAGCACCCGGGCCCGCTCACTGGTTCTCCACCCTCTTGTGATCTGGCTCCAGCCTCGGCCCTGCCGCACCCACGCGCACTAGGGTATTACGCTTCCCCGGCTTGGTCTCGTCTCCGGGCACAGGAACTTTCGGCCCGCCCAGCAGGGAGAGAGGGCCCTTTACTGTGTGACACGAGAACGAGAGTGGGCACAACAGGGCATCCGAGACGCCTCGCCCTTGTGGCCTCCATCGCTCCCGGAGGCCGCCGGCTCCGCGCGCGCGCGCCGGACGTTGCAGGCAACAGGCCCCCTCCTTCCCGCCGGGCGGGGAGAATGCACGCACGGCCGCCCGCTCGCCCGGGACCCGGACCGTGCGCATCCTCCTTATCGCCAGGGGCAGGCGCGCCCCCGGACACCGGGGTGGGGTTGGGGGAGCGCAAGCCGCGCTCCACTCCCCGGCCTTCCCAGCGGGACAAAGGGACAGAGCGCGCGCGCCTTGCACGTAGGCCGGACCGGCCCGGGTTGGCCACCCATCTTCCTCGTACACCCGCCCTATCTCTCTCTCTCTCTCTCTCTTTCTCTCTCTCTCGGCCTCTCGCTCTAGCGTCCAGGCGAAGTGGCGGCACCGGAGGGGGGGGGCCACCGGCGGGAACCGCGGGTCGCCCGGAGGCTCCCACCGCGTGTGTGTGTGCGTGTGTGTCTTCCGGGGGGTGGGGGGGAGGGGGAACTGTGACGCGGCCCTGGGGGTGGGGCGCACGCGGTCCAGTCCATCCTTTTCCCCGAGTCCCATCCAACGCCTGCCGAGACACAAGAGGCGCCGGCGGGCTGCTCCGCCGGGTGGCACCTAGCCACCCTCCCGAAAAAACGCTCTCGGCGATCTCCCTCCCTTGAGCTCCTTTATTCCTCCCTCCCCCCGCCCCCCGCACCTTTTGCACCTCCCACCTCCCCCAAACGCACACTCGCTCGAACTCCATCATGAACAAGAAGGGTGCGTTTTCGGCCGCCGAACGAGGCCGCCCTCCTGCTGCTACGCCCTGGGCCCCGTCGCGCCCGCTGGCCCCCGTGCACCTGGATCGGCCATCCCCTCTGCCTCATGGCGCACGCACACCCTCCCCTGCCATCCACTCACACCCCTCTGCCGCTCGCCGTCCCACCGCCCTCCCCACAACCGGCCCTGTGCAATGATGTCGCTCGTCCGCCGCCGCCGCCGCCGCCGCCGCCGCCGCCGCCACCACCCCCCACAGGTAAGGGTGGTAAGAACCGTCGTCGCGGAAAGAACGAGAGCGGCGATGGCATGAAGCGCGAGCTCATCCTTCGCGACGAGATGCAGGAGTACGCCCAGGTCACCAAGATGCTTGGCAACGGCCGTATTGAGGCTTTCTGCTTCTCGGATGACGGTGGCAAGACCCGCCAGTGCCACATCCGTGGCAAGATGCGCAAGAAGGTGCGCGCCCTCCCCCCCCCCCCCC
>NW_009242971.1:2925577-2926704 GCF_000388065.1 Fonticula alba | reverse complement strand
CCCACGCACACACACACACACGCTCGCACACATGCGCTCCCTACGTCCCTTCGCGCCGCCGCTCCCAGGTCTGGATCAACGTTGGTGACATCGTGCTCATCTCCCTGCGCGACTTCCAGGACGACAAGGCTGACGTCATCCTGAAGTACTCCGTCGAGGAGGCCCGCAAGCTCAAGCAGAACAAGGAGATCCCCGACGCCATCCGCATCAATGAGGCCAACGTTGGCGCTGACGAGCCGGATACCGACGAGGACGTCGACTTCGACATCGACTCCGACGACATCGACGACATCTAAGCACGCACGCACTCCCCTTTGCCCCCCTGTGTGTATGTGTGTATGCACGCGCGAGACGTCCCCCCTTTCGGGCCCCCAGAGAGGGGAGAGACCCGTGGGCCACGCGAGAGTGGGGTCTTCTGCATGCGGCCCGCTTCCCCCCCCCCTCCAGTCCCCCACCCGCCCGCGCGCAAGAAGGCACCTCTTGCTGTGTCTCGCACGCTCGCTCTGCGTCCCTTGTGTTTCTTCGTCCCCTCCCCACCTCCCCTCCCTGCGTGGGTCCGCTGTCCTTGCACGCCCTCTTCCCCTCTCCCCGTTTGCGCGGGGGATGGGAGGGTTGTGGGTGCGCACGCGCATGCAAGCGTGTGCCCTCCCGCCCCCGGATGCGGGCATAGCCCACCTGCCATGCTGGCCACGTCCCTTTGCGCCCGCGCGGGGCCCGTCCGGGAAACTGGCGCCCCCCGGTGTCCATCATTCACCCTGGCGCCACGCCATCTTCACGGGCGCGCCTGGTCCCCCGCTATGCCTCAAACGCCAAATACACAAATCTCCCCCCTCCCCATCCCGGAAGAAAACTAGATCCCAAGGAAAGGATTTCCGCTGATGCCGCCTGGACTGTGCACCCCCACCATACGCGCACAGGCGAGCGCGAAGGGAGGGGGAACATACATCAATGGCGCACCCGTCCTTTGTCCCATCCATGTTATCCCCCCACCCCACCACCCCCCCCCCCCCCCCCGAAGACCTGGGTTCTGCTGCCCGCTCTGTGGATGGGGGGAAGAGGCGGTGTAGCCCAGGGGGGGCTTCTCTTTGTTTTTTTTTTCCTCGGAGGGAGGGGCGAGAGGAGGGGGG
>NW_009242971.1:2919613-2925526 GCF_000388065.1 Fonticula alba | reverse complement strand
CCCCCCCCCGAAGACATGGGGTATGCTGCCAGCTCAGTGGATGGGGGGAAGACAGGGAAGCAAGTCGTGGGGTTTTCTTTTCCTTTTTTTTTTTTTCCTCGGAGGGAGGGGCGAGAGGAGGGGGGACACCAACAATGCAGCATATTCTATTATCGTCTGCGCTGCAGGCAGATGTCAAGGACTCAGGGAGGGGGAGGTGCACGAATGTCTCCTCGCTTGCTCGCACGTGCGCATACATACCTGTGCGCCGAAATGTGGCGGCGCACACACGTCCGGCCGAGGGAGGGAGGGACACCGAAGGAAGGGTGGCAAGGAACCCACACCCACCCTCAGGAAGGCGGGGGCAGGAAAAACTGGCTAACCAGATACTCATACAGATCGTCCCGCTCATCCAGGTGCATGGAATCCATCAGCAGCCGGGGGACATTCCGAGCGCGCTTCAACATGCCATCCAATTCCCCGGTTGAGGGCTCCTTACGCAGGGGCGAGTGTCGCAAGTGCACCGCCTGCCAAATGCCCAAGGCTCGCGGGTGGGCCAGCACACCGAGGTCCAGCGGCTCGGCCTCGGGGACCAGCTCCCGATCTGACCGGAATCGCGGATTCAGGAAGGCATGCGGCCCGCCATAGCCCGCTCGCACCGCATCCACCAGCAGGGTCCACACGCTGAGGGAGCGCCCGGGCATGCCGGTTTCCGAGTCGGCCATCAGCTGCGACGACTGGCGCGAGAGCTCCCGCGCCCGGCTGCAACAGGCCCCATGCGCCGGGTCCAGCCGGGCCATCGGATCGGCCTTCTGAGAATGGGCGGTCGAGTCGCCGGCGCCACTGCCCCCGCTGCCGGCCGCAAAGCCCCCAACGCCACAGCCACCAGCAGCCTGGTCGGCATTCGACTTGCCGTCGGCCTCGCTTCCGGACACCGACGCCGAGAAGGGACTCAGGCAGAAGCGCTGCCGGAGGTTGTCCTGGCGGAAGGTCCCCGTCCGGCAGGCGTAAATCTCCCGCTCGATGGCCAGCAGCGCACGCTCGGTGAACTCAAACCGATCGGGATAGCACCGGACCAACTGGAACACCGCGTCCAGCCACTGCAGGAAGATCGGGGCACATTCGGCATCCGTGTAGGCGCCCTCATTGGCATGGCCATTGCGCAGCTCAAATTGATGCCCGTGCCAGGCCCACTCGCGCTCGACCAGCACCGCGAACCCCTCCAACGTCCGGTGGAAGCCATCCATCGACAGGGTGGCCAATGAGGAAACCTGCGGCGTCCGGTCCCACCCGTCCGAGCAATGGACCAGGGTCGACCGGCCGCGCAGAATCCGCCGCTGGACCTGGTGAGCCGAGGCCAGGATCCGCGCCATCAGAGCCAGCCACGGCTCGGCCGCCGACAGGACCTGCTCAAAGGTGGGGGCCTTTTGCAAGGCCGCCAGGCGCATTTGCCGGTATGCGCCGGCCACTACCTGCACATTGCCTGCAGTGGCGCATGCACACATACATGGCCGGCAGCAGCGGCCGCAGCATCCCGACAAGCATTCATCGCGGAAAGGTGAGTCAGCAACGGGAAATGGCGGCTCCGACGGCAGTGGCCTGAAGGAAGGAAGGAAGGAAGGAAGGAGGGAAGGAATGGGGCAGGCGGCCAGAAGAAGGCCAGCCGGCACAAAGACCAGCACAAAGCCCCCCTGGCCTTGGACCGTGCGCCCCCACAACATTGCCCCCCGAGGTGATGTCACGCACCAATGCCCCCGAAGACCACATCCGCGCCGTAGTACTGCGGTGACTCGGCTCCAAAGCCCTTGGCACGATGGAAGTACATGGTCAACATCGGCCGCGCGTCCAAAATGAAGAGCCCGGGGATGGGAGTCGCCGGCACGACCGCCGTCTCGGCCACCGTGGCCGCCGCCATGGCGGTGGCGGCCGTTGCGGCAGCCGCCGCTGTCGAATCTCCGGGGATCGCGCGCACGCCCGCTTCCCCGAAGGGCGGCTCTACCGATGCCTGTGGTAGGCGCCCATGCGGCGAGTAGACCACCCGCTTGGCGGCCTGTGTGGAGGCCGAGCCGCGCCCGGCAGCCGACCCGGCCCCGGTGGCCGATCCGGCCGACGAGGTCAATGACGCCAGCGCCCCACGCAGGATGTTGGCCGCCGATGAGTGCGACGACGGGGCGAAGTCCGAATTGTCAAAGTCCAGCACCCGGCCCGGGGCCGGGCCAACCACCAACCGCACGGGGCCGAATTCCTGTGGCCAGGCGGCCCGCCGGTCGGCCTGCGCCACAGCCGCCGCATCTACCAGCGCCGAGCAGAGAGCCTCGTCGCCGACACTGCGCGACGCAAACATCCCGGACATCGGCTGCGACGCTCGGGCCAGGGCCACACCGGCTGGCGACACCCAGGTGACCACGGGCAGGCGACCACGCGAGCGGAATTGCGCCGCCGAACGGGCCATCGTTGCCACGGACGCCAATTCCGGCAGGCCGGACGGATTCCCCGGCGAATGGAAAGCCGGCGAGGGGGCATTCGAGGGAGGGCCCCCAGGGGTGCCGGGAGCACTGGACCCGGAGGCCGCCGAACCGGCCCCCGAGCCGGCCGCCGTGCTGGCACCCGCCGCCAAGGCTGCCGGGCTGAAGACAAACCCGCCGAAGGTGACCGCCTGGTCGCCGGTCAGTCGACTGCCCCGGCCGGCCGCGGCGGTTGGCGTGAAGTGCGGCCCAGTCGGCACGAAGGACGGCAACACCACACGCGGAGGGTACGTGTCACACAGGGACACACGACAGTCGGCCGAGTGGGGCTGCTGGAAGGAGGTCTCCGCCGCGGCCAGCAGCTGCGAGTCCGATGCCGAAACCTTCGGGTCAAGGCAGTCTGCCGGGGCTGACCCCGGCGCGGCGAGCACAATCGGGCCACCGGCAGAGGAGGAAGAAGAGGCAGAGGAGCCGGCCGAGGAAGCGAAGGAAGGCGAAGACAAGGAGGAGGAGGCGCCGCCCGAGGAGGAGGAGCCCCCGATGGAAGCCGATATCCCTCCCGGACCGGCCAGCATGCCGGGGGTGGTGGTGGTGGTGGTGTCGGGCGCCCCATTGGCACCGGCCTCCGTCGCAGTCGGGGCAGCCGGCTCGAGAGCCGCATACTCGATGCTATGCAGGGCAAAGCGATTGTTGGCGTGCGGCGGCACGCGCGAGAGCAAGCGATTTAGCTCGCGCTGGGGATTGTACAGGCGCCAGCCATAGTCGCCGGGGGCCCCGCGCCAAGGGTCACTGCTCGGGGCGTCCACCGATTCCAGGAGCTCCAGCGGCGGATCTTGGAAGTCGTAAATCTGGTCCAGGACCGCCGGATGCCGGTCCCCCAGGTCCGGGTGCTCCTCCAGCAAATCACGCATGCAGCCCGAGCAGGGCCGGTGCATGCAGGCCGTGCACCGGTAGTCCGACGCTTCGGCCACATCCGGCGACCAGCAACTGCTGAAGCTGGCCACCAGCAGGGCCTCGCGCGTGGTGGTCACCGACATGTAGGTGACCAGCCCCGGCCGGTCGGGGTCGGCCCCGGGGGGAGCCGCCGCAGTCGCGGCCGACCCGCCCGCCGGCCCAGCCAAGTCCACCCCCAGGAGGTGATTGTTCTGGCCGGGATGCGGCGCCGGGACCGAGCAGGCAGCCGCGGCTCCGGGACCTCCGGATCCGGGGCCACCAATTCCACCACTGCCCAGGAAGGGCCCCGGCGAGGCCACCTGCTCCCAATACCGGAGGATGCCCATCCGACAGTAGAGGTAGGCAAATCGCAGGTCGAAGTTGAAGGCATCCTGCTCGAAATGCAGAGAGCTCCGGTGGGCCAGGACATCGCGTCCACCTGGCAGGGTGCCCGTTGCCAGGGCGGGCAGGGCTCCAGGCAGCTCGACAAAGCAGTACTCCGACCCTGGGGCCGGATCTTGGGCGAACTGCGGCGATCCGAGGGACATGCCGCCGGAGGCGCAGCCGCCAGACCCCTCCCCGCCGAGAGGTGCACCCGCGCCAGGCCCGGACCCCGGGACATCCGCCATCATGTGGGGACTGCCGGCTCCGCGGGCCCACACACCGCCGGGACCGGTGCCGGCGGGCGTGCCGCTGCCGCCACTACCACCACCACCACCGAGGGACGAGCTGCTTCCCGGACCACCACCGAGAGACCCCCCGGCGGCGGCACCGACGCCGGTCGCCGGCATTTGGGCCAGAGCCGGCCGCGTGCCGGCTTGGTTGAAGGCCATCTTGCGCAGGTACTGGAGGATCCAGTCATTCCCGTGGGACATGATGAAAAAGCGCCGCGAGTCCACCAGCCGGATCTCCCCCTGATCCGACACAAAGCGAATCAGCGCATGCGGAATGCGCCGCATGCTGCGGTTGATCAGGATGGCCCGAGTAGCCTCGAAGGTCCGGCGGTTGGGGAAGTGCATCGGGTCCAGGGCCGAGTGGATCAGCTGCTGGCGGGTGTCGGACTCGGCATCCGCGAAGAAGAGATGCACCGAGGAGACATACAGCTTGCCCACCTGGGTGATTTGCTGGTTGAGGTTCTGGAAAATGACCGAATGGACTGTCCGTTGTTGAGGAGGAAAGGAAGAAGGTGAGCAGGGAGGCGGGGCATATGGAAAAGAAGCACCAAGGCGAAGGAGCCGGGGAGGGGTGCGGGCGAGGGGAGGGGATGGCTGCGCACGCTGGACGATGAGATACTCGCCCGGCAGGAGATACGGGCCGTCGAAGCTGGTCGGGCTGCGCATCAGGTGCCGGTAGAAGATGGCTTCGGCCAGCTGGGTGTGCTGGTGCTTGCGTTCCGGCAACCGGCATTGTGGCCCAACGGCAGCCGGGCGCTCGCCGCCGGTGCTCGAACACGCGGCGGGGGGCAGATGGTTGTCATGAAGGAGATGGTGCGGACTTTGATGGTGACTGTGGTAGGCATGATGCTGCTGGCCGGCATACGGGTGGGCGTTGGTCAGGTGGAGAGTAGAGGCATCGGGCTCGGCCAGACGACCGGTACCGGTGCCGGTGCCGGTGCCGATGCCGGCACTGGTGCTGGCGCCCGAACTCCCGGGCCCTGGGGTCTGGGTCACAAAGGGATTGGTCGGCCTCGGAGGCGAAGACCCGAGGACCGTGCTGGTGGACAGCATATCATTCGGCTCGGGGTTGGTGCGGAAGAGGTCGCGTGGGAATGACTCCTCCGCTGGCGGGGAGGGGAAGCTCGAGCTGGACAGGCCCCCGGGGGGGCCGGCTGAGCCAAGCACATCGGATGACGGACTGATGGAGAGGAAGCCCGGCGAGCCGGCCCGCTCGCCGGCAGACTGAAGGGACAGCTGACTTGACAGACGCGAGGAGATTTCGCTGAGAGCCGGCGAGTCGCCGCTCGGAGCGCGGCTGGAGCCAGATCGCAGGGCCGAGGAGCCGGAGCGCGAGCGCGCCGGGCTTAGACCCCATCCCCGAGGGGACGTGTGCAGGCTCAGCATCGACTCCGAGTATGGAGCCTCCGGCTCATCATCGAAGCCGCTCCCGGGGCTGAGGCTGTCATCCGGCAGCCGGGGATCGTGCGTGGCCACGGATGACCGCGGCAAGCCTGGGCATGGTGGGGGGGGGGGGGCATTTGCGTGTTAGACAGGGAACCATCGGGGGGCAGAGAGCCCGGGGCCAGGAGGGAATCCCGGCACGGCACCAGACGTGCGCATACCAAGCGTGTGATCCGGATCCAGGTTATATTCCCGGTCCATGAGGATGAATCCATCCTCCACGATGTCGTCCGTCAGGTGGGCGGCAGGGCGCGGCCCGGTGCCATTGGGTGTGAGGAGTGGGCTCTCGGCCCCGGAAGGGGGGGCTGAAAGGTCGGGCGGCGCAGCCATGGCCGTCGCAGCGGCTAGCCCTTCCGGTACTGGCGGTGGGGCCGCCGCCGCGGATGACTGCTGCTGCTGCTCCATAAAGCGGCTCAGCC
>NW_009242971.1:2918405-2919563 GCF_000388065.1 Fonticula alba | reverse complement strand
GGGGGGCTGGCCCGCGCGCATTTGTGCGCGCGTTCGCACATGCCAGCCAAATGCCAATCCTGCTGAGGCCACCGGCATCCGGCGGCCGGGAGCCCGACGCTGTCCACCCCGCGGCCGCTCAGGATATTGATCCAGCAGTCCACTGTAACTCGATCGAAGAACGATGACAGCAACCTCCTCCTCCCCCCCCCCCCCCCCCCCCCCCCCCCCCCCCCCCCCCCCCCCCCCCCCCCCCCCCCCCCCCCCCCCCCCCCCCCCCCCCCCCCCCCGATACTCCCTTGTTCTCTTTGGTTCGAGGGGCGATCTGCCTTACCAGCTGGTCAGCCCCAGCTCACATCCAGGTGGGGGGGGGGGCCTGTATCGTTCGGCCCAGCCCTGGCCCTCTTCACCCCCCCTTCCCCCCCCCCCCCTGCCGCCCCCCGGTAGGCTAGTCAGAGAACAGGAAAACACATATGCGCACGATGGTGACACCCGCGCTTAATAGACAAACATCGGACCCTGCAGGGATGTGAGGCGGGCAGTGAAGCACATTCCAGCCTCGCCGGGGCGCGATATCTGCGCTTGCTTTTCGCCCCGCGCACCAGCGGGCCTGTGCGGCTGGGCCAGGCTTGGGCCCCTCTCCCTGGCTCCCAGCACTTGGGCGGGGGGGGGGGGGGGGGGAGAAAGCATCCAGGCATCCCCTTGTATCGGATTGTCCGGGATCGATCTTACCTGGGCATTGCTCTCTCTCTCTCTCTCTGCATCTCTCTCTCTGACCCGACTCGGGGCAGCGGGGGACGGGGGGGGGGGCGCCTCGTCCGCGAAGCGAGCGGCACCAAAGGAAAATAATAATCCTCGGGCGCAGCAGCGTGTTCTCTCTGACAGGGGGAGGGGGCCGCCCTGAAAAACCCACGCGCCTGGGCACCGGGGCGGCCGGAGAAAAAGGCGGCCGGCCAAGAGAACACAACTTCACCCGGAAGCCCCGGGCCCCTCTCTCCCGCAGGTGTTGGAGCCAAATTATCTCTCCAGCGGGCCGAAGATTATGCCCTCGAGTATATATGTGTGTGCACACCCAAGAACGCCGGGTCTTGCTTGTCCCATGGGCGTGCCCGAGAGGGCCAGACCAAGGGGTGGGCCAAATTACAGCCGCTGCTGCCTATCTTTGTGGCGCCGTGCCCC
>NW_009242971.1:2914233-2917815 GCF_000388065.1 Fonticula alba | reverse complement strand
TCCCCCTATCCCCGCCTCGCAGGCGAACCGATCGGAGCTCGGCAGGGCGGCCCAGTCCCCGGCAGGATAAAATAGCGAGCCATGATGTGGGACGAACCCCCCCCCCCCCCCCCCCGCTCTCGTGGGGAGGCAACCTTAAAAAGACGCTTTTATAGTGGGACGATTATTTGCTGCCGCTGCCGCTGCCACGGCTGCTAGCACGAACGGTTGCTCTCTCCTGTGCTTGACCTCTGCAGCCCTCCCATGTTGTCAAGAACATGCCTCGGGCCTTCAATGTCCCTGGCCACACGAGGGGCTGCGGTGTTGGAAAATTATGCCCAGTCCTTACCGAATATGTCCAGGGCCCTTTTTCTCGCGGAGAATAATGGCTGCCCCCTCTGATCGGCCCAGCTTTGCCTCTTTCAGCCGTGGGCGGCCGGGAGGGCGGGGGGGGGGACTCGAGCCGCACGTAACTTGCCCCCTCCCCCCCCCCCCCCTGGGGCCCGCCGTTCTCCCCGTCCCGCCTCCTTCTCCGAGTCGTGGGGCCTTTTTCGGTCGACCGGCGGACTGCTGTACAGAGAAGAAAACGGACCCGAGCCGATTGTGATCACACCACACATCGCGTGATCCACATCGCAGAACTAAACACCCCCCAGGATTTTCGCCTATCCCTTCTTTGGTCTGGCTATCGGAATAGACAGACGTGCTGCTTGGGGATGCACGTCGAAAGGAGCCACCAAGAAAAAGGGTCATCAGAAGATGCGGGTAGACCGTTCGCCTCTTCTGCGACCTGCAACTTGGACCAGGCGGCCGAGACACCGTCTCCCCTGGATGTCAGTGGAGCCTTGCCTTTTTTTTTTGTGCCATGTTCCCCGAGAGTCCCTTGTGTATGTTGTGGTGTCCCCCCGCCCACCACCAGGACGGTGGGTGGGGGGGCAGCTGTACCTGGAGCCCGGCGTGAGCGGCGGGGAGCGGAGGACGGGCGGAACGGGGCGTGAACTGCCCGGCAGGGGACGTCTCCACCCGGGGGGGGGGGGGGGGGGGGGGGGCCGCGCTGCGGGGGGTGGGTGCGGGGGGGGGGCGGCCGCTTCTTGGAGGGGGGGGGGGGGGGGGGGGGGGGGGGGTGCTCACCGGCAGCGGTTCCAGGGGCGGGCTCTTTTCGCGCAGGGGAACCAATCAGCGTGCTCCATCGGTGTGCACTTTCCGGTTCCCTCGCCGAGCAGCCACCACTCCACGAATCGGCGGTCCGGTTCGATTCACTTCGGCCCGGCCCGGCTCGACTCAACTGGGCCTCGCGGGGTGGCGCTGGGCATTCTCCTCCGTGTGTGTGTTTGACAAGCCGCGGGCAGGACTGCTCTTGACACAAGCGGCAGGCCTCCGGCACTTGAGCTGGTGTTCGTCGGGGGGCGGAGGGGCCCCACTCACAAGCGGGCAGCACTAGCCTGGGGGGCCTTTGGTTTGCGGGGAGAGGGACGGGGGGGGGGGGAGGCAAAAAAGGGATGCACCCTCCAGCTCGTGAGCCTCTTCCGGCTCCCCTCGCCAACTACAGCCGGCTTTCGTTTCATCTCCCGAAACGCGCCTCCTCCTCCCCCCAACACCTCTTTTCCCTCTCTTTTCTCCCCTGTGCGCGCCTCCCCCCTCTCAGACCATCCAGCCTCATCCCTTCTTTCCTTCCCCTCTCCCCCCCCCCCCTGCCGTCATTGTCCCCGATGAATCCCTCATTTCCCCTGACATCCAGTCCCCTTCCGCCCGTGTGAAGCCTGCCACCATGGATCACCTTGAGCCCTACTTCGATGCTCCGCGCCAGTTCTACCTCGACAGCCAGCGCCTCATCCGGTCCTGCACCAAGCCCACGCGCGAGGGTTCGTTCTTGCTTTTGGCCCCTCCTTGCCCCCTTCCAGCCTCTCACCCCCTTCCCTGCGTCTACCACCCCACCTCCCTATGCGCATGCATGCGTGCGCACACGCACACGCACACAGAGTACATCAGCATGACCCAGGCCGTTGCCATCGGCTTCCTCGTCATGGGCTTCATCGGCTATATTGTCAAGCTCGTCCACATCCCCATCAACAATGTTATCGTGTGCGTTGTTGCCTATCTTTCCGCCTCGTCCCCCCCCCCCCCTGCCCCTTTCGATGTTGCTGGGGCGTGCACATTCAATTCGTTGCCAATGCTGCCCCCTTGTCTGACCCCCTTTCTCCGCCCTCCCACCTCTGCTCGCCTTTTCCAGTGGTGCTTAAGTACACCCCCCGCTCCTTCATTGCCCTTTCCCATGTTATCATGTGTGTGTGTGTGTGCGTGTGCGACGTGTCGAATGCCCTTCCTTCGCCGCCATCGTCACCACCACCGCCCCTCCCTCCCCTCGCTGCCAAGAGGATGGCCATGTGCGAGTGCGTGGGTGCACACACACATACACACGCATGCCAGCACATCGCCATGTGTCGACCTCTGCCCATGCGAACACCGATGGATCCTCCCGCCACAGGGGGTCCTTCAGCCTCCCCTCCCTTTTTGGGATTGTCCTCCTCTCTTTTGCTCCCCACCTGCCGTGTATAGCCCCTCCGACGTGCGCGCCGGTGGGATTGTCCCACGAAAAATATACAAATCAAAGATAACGTCAACAACGCCTAAAGGCGACTGTGTGTGTGTGTGTGTCTGTGCGTGTGCGTGTGCGTGTGCGCACGCGTGCCTCACGCCCATCCCCCTCTTCTTTACAGCCGACAGGTGAAGAGGCGATCTCTCGAGTTGCGGGGCAAGACGACCCATTGGCCGGGCGAGGGCGGGCCATATATCCTCAGATGGTGGCGTTCCCCCCTCTCCGCCACCCAGTGCATGCAGGCCGGACATAGGGCGCGCCGTGCTTTTCGGCGAGGGGGCCGATTGACACGGGCGGTGCATCGAGCGAAGATCGGAATCGTACTGCATTTACAGAATACAGGAGTAGCACCAGACGAGGGTGTGTATTCCGCTCCAGCATTGCCATGCTCTATTCGCACCGTTTCTCCTGGCGCGCGTGAACGAGCCAGCGGCGGAGGCACAACGGACCAGACTCCGCACACCCCGCGTCGCCCTTGGACATCCGCCCCCCCCCCCCGCCCATACACTCTCTCCCTGTTGATGCGTGCGGGCGTCTTTTGGCAGGCAACGATCGTGGGGCCTTTCCGTGGGTGGCTGTTGCCGGCCGCAGACCCGCTCCAGCCGCTTCTATCTATCAGCCGGGGACACATTGCCACCACACTGGTGCCCCGACGCCGGGGCGGCGGAGATTCTCTCTTCCACTTCAATGTCAGGCTAGTGTCTTGCCCTGGTCGCCGGGGCCTTCTCGACAGTTGGTGTTCCCACCGAGAGCCATACCAAGCGCGGCCCGTTTGTCCGCTGGTTTGGCCCGGTTCCCCTCCCCCGGCGCCGGGGGCCAGGGTGCTCCACAGGCACCGAGGGAGCACGCAACACCTCTTTCCTCGCCCCTCAATTGCCACCTCCACCGCCGGAGCCAGCCCAGAAGCGAGTGCAGTTACCGCGGCCGGTGTCGACGCCGGTCGCCACTTGTCCCTTCACACCGAGGCTTTCCCGCTGTCGGTGCGAGAAAGGCGGGGGGGGGGGGGG
>NW_009242971.1:2905025-2913793 GCF_000388065.1 Fonticula alba | reverse complement strand
CCCCCCCTGCCGGTGACACCCCTCGCGGACGGCTAGCCCTCCCTCCGCGCCCTCGCCGAGCCATGTCGGGCAGCAACATCAAGGTTATCTGCCGGTTTCGGCCGGAGAACAAGATTGAGAAGGCCCAAAATGCTGGGCTTTGTGTCGAGTTTCCCAATGACACCTCGGTCACAGTCAATGTACGCTCCTGCGAACTGGGCGGGCAAATTTCGGCCTTCTCTTTCTCTCTCTCCGGAGACATGCACACGCCCTGCCCTTTGTTTGGCTCGTGCTGATCCCCCCATCCCCCCCCCCCCCCCCTTCCACGGTCTTCTGTCCGTACCCTTGCTCAGCACTCGCGCGGCAAGAACACCTTCCACTATGACCGGGTTTTCGACTGGACTGCCTCGCAAAAGGATGTCTTCGAGCTCGGGGCCAAGGCTGTCATCCAGGGTGCGTCCTCCCTTTGACCCTCGGACCTTGCCCATGCGCATGCCGTGCATTTGCATCTCGCGTCATCCTGTCCCCCCGTTGCTCACATTCTCCCCGACTCGCCGGGCCGCACAGACGTCATGAATGGCTATAACGGCACCATTTTCGCCTACGGCCAGACCGGCTCCGGCAAGACCTTCACCATGCAGGGCCCGGAGATCCCCGTGTCGGTCATGCAGGCAGCCCTGGAGGGCGGGGACCTGGGCGACTTCGCCGGGTACGATCCCGAACTCCGGGGTCTCGCGCCGCGTGTCGTGGAGGCCATCTTCGAGGCGATCGCCTCCGCCCCGCCGACCATGGAATTCACCGTGTCATGTAGTTACCTGGAAATCTACATGGAGCGTGTCCGTGACCTGCTGGACCGTGCGTACAGCCTCCCCCATTTGACCTTGCTCGCCCTATCCAGGCAGCCCGGCCATTTCTCACTTCTGCCCTGTCACGTCGGTCCTTTGCCTTCTCGTCCACAGCCAAGAAGGACAACCTCTCCATTCATGAGCACCCCGGCCGAGGGATCTTCGTCAAGGATCTTACCGGCATCTATGTGGCCAGTGCCATGGAAAGTCTCAACGTCATGGAGATCGGCGCCAATAACCGCGCTGTCAGCGCCACCAGTGCGAACACCTTTTCCTTCTCTCCTTTTCCCTCCCATGTTGGCCTCCCATCATGTTGGCCTCCCATCATGTTGGCCTCCTCTCATCCCCCCCCCCCCCCTGCGGCCATCATCTTCATCGGCCGCTGATCACTGACCTCTCCTCCACCCGGCAGACATGAACGCCGAGTCCTCTCGCTCCCATGCCATCTTCTCCCTGACCATCACCCAGCGGAATACCACCACCCAATCGTCCAAGGTGGGGCGCTTGTATTTGGTGGATCTGGCCGGCTCGGAGGCTGTCAATAAGACCGGTGCCGCCGGGCAGCTTCTTCAGGAGGCCAAGACCATCAACAAGTCACTAACCATGCTGGGCATGGTGATCAATGCTTTGGCTGATAAGAAGGTCCGCACGCGCGCTTGGCATGTCTTGACTCCGGTTGTTGGTTTCTTCCTGGCGACTCATCCTCCGACCTCCCTTTCCTGCCCGGTGTCCGCGCCATCGCACGTCCATGCACATCGCTCTGCCCATCGAACACATGGCAACAGTCCACGCACATTCCCTACCGTGATAGTAAGCTCACGCGTATTCTCCAAGAATCGCTCGGTGGTAATTCCCGCACGACGCTCATCATCAATGCCTCGCCCTCCTCGTACAACGATGCGGAGACCCTTTCGACGCTTCGCTTCGGCGCGCGGTGCGTGCACACCAGTGTCCCCTTCTTTCTGCGTCGGGTATCGTGCTTGTGCGCGATCTTCTGCTAACAGGGGGCTCCTTTGTACAGTGCCAAGACGGTCGAGAACAAGGCCACCGCCAATGTGGAGCTCAGTCCCCAGGAGCTTCGCCGGATGCTCAAGGCCGCTCGCGACCAGCTGAAAATCATCACCGCCAAGCTGGCCATCGCCGATGCCGAGTTGGCTGTCTGGCGAAGTGGCGGGTCGGCGGCCGAGGCGGAGGCCGCAGCCGAAGCGGCCAAGCAGGCTGCCGGTGACCTGGCCACTGCCAGCGTTGATGGGGCTGGCGCTGGTGCCGCCGCCCCGCCCAGCCCGCCGGCCTCGGTGCTCCTGGACTCGGAAATGTCGTCGAGCTCGTCGTCCGGCGTGTCGCCCTCCTCGTCATCGCAAACCTCGCCCCTCGCCCAGGAGGAGGAGGAGGAGGAGGAGGAGGACGAAGACCGGGAACAGGAGGAGGCCGAGGCAGAGGATGAGCCCCAGCCGGACGCAGGCGATGCCGAGCTATTCAGCCCCTTCGAATCGCCGCCGATGGCCAGCACCTCGCCCGAGCTCGGGAACATGGAGGACGAGGAGTCGACGGCCGCAGCTGTGCGGGATTCCGGTATGTTGGCCGTTTGCTGTGTCACGCTCCTTGGTTTGCCTCTGACTCCCCCCCCCCCCTCCTTTCCGCCTCTCCCTTCGCGTCTGCAGACGAAGTCATCAGCCTCCGGGCGCGTGTCGCCGAGCTCGAGCAGGAGCTTTTGGAGGCCCGTGCGGCCAAGGAGGCCGATGCCGCGGCCGCCGCGGCCGCTGCTTTGGACCATTCGGCCCCGGGCTCGCGGGTGTCTTCACGGCCCTCCAGCCCGACCCCCGAGGCGGTGGTCGACGATTCGACGTCCACCCCTGGGCACCAGCTTTCCCCAAGCCCCTCGACCGCCGAGGATCTGGCCGAGTCGGCCAGCAGCACATCTGTGGCTTCGGCAGGTGCTGGGTCCCCTCCCGGGGGGAGGGCTGCCGCCCCGGCCGGGGCCTCCACCTCTCCGTCTATGCCGAGCCTGGATGAGATCTCGGCACTGGCCAGCGCATCGCGCGCCGCCGCAGCCGCCGCCGCCAGTGCCGATGGCTCGCAAAAGACCCAACCGACCGACATCCATGAGCTTAACCGCTATGCCGAGGAGCTCCAGCACATTCAGTCGCGCGTGCGTCCCTCCCTGCTTCTCCGCGGCCCATACGCCCGTATTCTGTGCCCCTTCCCCCTTTTCTCTCTCTCTCCTTCTCTCTCTCCTTCTCTCTCTCCTTCTCTCTCTCCTTCTCTCTCTCCGGCTGCTCCCTCGTGTAGGGGCTAACTTGTCTTTCGCCATCCGGACGCCCCGCAGCTTCTGGAGATGCTGCTGGCCAATCGGGAACAGCTACAGCGCGAACGCGAGGCCCACAGCCGGCGCCTGAATCGTCGCGATCAGAAGATCTCCGCCCTGGAGGCCCATGCCAAGAAGCTCCTGTCACGCTGTGAGACCAGCGAGCGGAGGTACGCGCTCCTTCTCTTTTTCGTTTTCACCTGCATCTTCCGAGTCACTGACCTCGCCTCGCATCTGCCGTTGGTGCCCCTGCCTTTGGCCATCCTCCTCCCCCTGCTCCTCTCCGCTCCCCCCCCCCCCTCTTCTGTCGTCCTCATTCCACTCAGACGCGTCTACGAGACCGAGCTGTACAAGAAGGCCGTCAGTCAATTCGAGAATCGGAGTGCGTCTGCTCCCCGTATCCTACTCCCTCCTTTTCTCCCGCCCTTTCCCTCCCCACAGCGCTGCTCCTTCTTCCCCCCCCCCCCGGCTCCTCCGCCACTGCATGCTGACACATTCGTGCACCGGTTGATAGTCCGGCACTATTACGTCTCCGGCGAATATCGGCGCCCGCCGAAGGATGAGACCGGACTTGTGTCCCCGGCAGCATCGCGTGTGGCCCGACCGATCCGTGGCGGTGGGGGAGCTACTCCCTCCGGAACAGCCGCCGGTATGACCACCAAGCCCCTTTCTGGACAGGGGACATCCGCGGCCGGGTCCAGCGCGGCGGCAGGCGCCGGGTCAGCAGGTTCGGCAGCCGGCCCTAGTGGGTCACAGCCCGCCGCTACCTCGGGCCAGCAACAGGCCGAGCTCACATCCGCCTTCTTTGCTAACTGGTTTGAGACCTTTAAGGAAAACTCCTCCGTGAGTAGGGCCGCTGTGGCGGCGGCCGCGGCCGCGGCAAAGCCCCCGGCGACGACGGCACCTTCGCGGCCGGCCCCTGCCCCTCCGACGGATGCTGGTGCCTCTTTGTCAGGACCCGAGGCGACACATTGATACCCCCACCCTGCCTTTATCTCTCCCCCCCCCCCCTTCCCTCTGTTGCGGTGTGTCCCTGCGCCTGTGCCCTCCCCCCCCCCCCCCTCCCGCCTGTCCTTGCCGTCTTCATGTCTCTCTCCCCCTCCCCCTCCTCTTCCTCCCTCCACGTGCCGTTCCCCGGCCCATGCTGCTCTCCGTTCTCATGGACGAGGAGCGCACTTAGGGTGGTGGTCTCTCTCTCTCTTGACCGAACAATACATAGTTATTCCTTCCTCTCCCCGGTGCAGCGTGTATGGTTTTGCATGATGCGGCGTTTTCTCCGGTTCCAAGGGCGACTTAGGGGAGGACACACAACAAGAAGATGAGAGTTCTGGGAGTCTTTATTGGTGTTTTCTCTTTCTTTCGCTCCTTTCGTCCCCTTCTCCGAAGGCGGGAAAATACGAAAAAAGGGCTGCCTGCTGCTTGCCGCCCGCTCGGCCGGCGGCACCCGGACAGGGCGTAGTCTATCAGAAGCCAGCACAATAAATGCAATCACGCGGTACATCCTCCACATGTGCAGGCGTGCGTCCCAGCTCGGATGGCGACTGCCAGGGAAGGGAGACGTACACGGGGGAATAAAGGCAGGGCTGAGACAAAGAGGGGGAGGAGGAGACAGAAGCGGAGGCGGAGGTGGGGGGGGGGGAGTCATCTCCCCATGGACGACTGATGTGGAGAGAGGAAGCCCTGACACCTCCCGTAGATAGCCTCCTCCGGTGGAAAAATGATGCAGTAGTTGCCCTCAGGGGGCATTACTTGGCCCCTGGCACGATATCCCAATTGAAGTAGACCGTTTTCCCCGTGAAGTACGAGGAGGAGTTGTCCCAGCTAAGAATGTACGTGGAGTCGGGGTCCACGGCAATACTGCCCTTCACCGGGTCCACATGCGAGTCGACCATGGCCGGGTCTACCACCGGGACCTCGGTGCTGAGGGGGAGGGGGGGGGGGCATATTTGTTGTGGGATAGGGTGGCATCGTTTGTTCGGACCAACCACGCACACAAACACACACACACACACACACACGGGAGGGGGAGAGAGAGAGAGAGAGAGGGCGAGAAAGGAAAAGGGGGCGAGAAGGATAAAAGTCAGTCACGCCATCCGGAGGAGGAAGGGCATGGCGAAGGGGGCGAAGGACAATGGGAGGAGGAGAGCGAAAGGTGTCGCTGACACGCCTTCACACTCACAACCCCGAGGGCGGGAATGAGGAGGAGAGGGAAAGAGGCCGCTCCTCCGTGCCTCCCGGCATGCGCAACATACCCGGCCGAGGTAACTCGGAAGACGCCGAAGCGGATGTTGTTCTGCACGGTCATAAAGTGCCAGGTCAGGTGCGGAGCCGATTGCTGGTCACTCAGGGACAAAGCCTTCATGCGCAGATCCGTGGCCGACGGGTCGACAGTGGCTGGCTGCTTCTTGTTCAGCTGGCAGCTGGAGGAGGGCGACACAAAGTCCGCGGTCGAGTCCTCCGGCGACACAAGCTCATCCGAGGAATCGGGCGGGGTGTTGTGCGGGCGTGGGGCAGCAGAAGCACTCGGGGGACCCTCTTCGATGGCATCACACTCGACCTCGGAGTCATCCTCACACTCGGCCTGGGACCCGGGGACCAGGGGGGCCGAGGCGAGCACGGTAGCGGCGACTCCCGAGCTCGGGGCGCACGTCGGCTCCGGCAAGTAATACTGATTGGTCGGGGGGCCGGAGGTCAGCTCCAGAGACCCGGCGGCTCGCTGCCGGAGCAACTCCGGGATGGACACCGTCACGCGGAATTCATTCCGCGCTGAAACATCCTTGACATGGGGGTAGAAGTACTCCCGGCGATCAAGACGCAGGCTGGGCGAGCAGCCTCCCGGCTGCGAGGTGCAATAGCACTGCCCCCCGAGGAAGGCTGGCAGGTTCTCCGCATCGATGGCCTCCAGCAGGGCACGGGTTTGCTCCGGGCCTCGGGTATGGAACTGAACCTTGGAGAAGGTCTCGGCATCGACCCACTTCTTGCCGAAGGCCTGGAACTTGGTGAAGATCGGCGGGCAATTGACGAAGAAGGCCCGGCGCAGGGACTCCGGGTAGTTGTCCATGTCCAGCTGCCCTGTGTGGCGAACCATCATGAGAGCCGAGATGTTGAACTCTGCATGGAGTGAATGAACACATGCATGCATGGGGCCATTGCAAATAAACGGGCGAGGAGGAGGTGAGGGAGGGAGGGAGGGATGGAGGGATGGAGGGAGGGGGGGGGGCGGGAAGCCAGATCGCGCAGGGGCACGCACGGGAAATGGTCAGGCCCGACATGTCGAAGATGGCGGTCAGCTTGTCGACGCGGGGCTCATCGCGCGTCCGAAAGCGGCGAGTCAGCTCCGGCATCAGCACTCGGCGAATCATTTCCTGCGTGCGTAGGTGGATGTGCTCCAGCGTCTCATAGCTGACATGCTTGGAGTAGCTATGCGTATCGAGCAGGCCCAGGCGCTGGCAAGGAATGGCACAAGAGAAAGAGCCATCGGGGGCGAAGGAAAGAGGATCAGCATGATGTGAGGTCGATTGGCGGCTGTGCGAGATGACGCACATCGATGAAAATCGGGTGGCCCTCCTTATCCCACTTGTGGACGCAAACGCCGCCAATGGAGGAGAACATCTGGACCAGAGCCGGGGAGGAGGAGGAGGAGAGGGAGGGGGGGGGGGGAGGGAGCGAAGTTAGACAAGGCAATGTCAGCAGCGAGACGCTGAAAGGGCATGTGGGGGGTATTCCCGGACACGGGCGCACCTTCTCCTCCTCCGGGTTCTTCGGCACAGCATTGCAGTCGCGGATGGACTGGAACCCGCGCACGGCAATCGGCAGCAGAGCGTCCTTCGGGGCCAGCTCCGGCCCGGGGGCCCCAACAATCGGGAAGACCTCGAGCTCGGCTCCGGACTTGACGCGCCAGTTGGCGGTATCCTGCAGCATCGACAGCGCCTTGTTCTGCCAGCAAGAGATAGGGATGGAGAGAGAGAGAGAGAGAGAGGAGGGCAGGGAGGGGGTGGGTGGTTGTGCGTATGTGAGGAGGGGGGGGGGGGAGTGGTCAGAAAAGCAAGCTGGATGAAAATAACCCTGGCGGCTACGGGGGCGACAGGCCATGGGGCATTTCCAGGACGTACCACGTCCAGCTTACGAGCGATCAAGAAGCGCAGTAGCACTTGGTCGTCGCTGTGCGGAAGATGGCGATCCAGTCGTCGTGCGAGGCATGAAGTCAGACATGTGGCCATGCATGCAGGCACGAATGCAAACCCATGTGCGATATGCAAAGGGGTGTCCAGGATGGTGATCTTCCAGCATCTGTCTTGGGCCCGCCCCAGGCGGGAGAAGCAAGGGAACGTACGACAACTTCAAGGCTTGGAGGTTTGGGCTGCTTGGCAGGGCAGCGTCAAATGCAGCCCGAAGAGCATCCAGGGCCTCACGCTGTTGTGGGGGCAGCTGCTGCAGCCAAGCCGGCGGGGCCGAGGCTTCGGCAGTGTTTGGGAGGGCAGTTGACATGGAGGAGAGAGAGGAGCGCAGGGCGCGATCGATCGACAACGCGTCGGCAGTGTATGTGTGCGCGTGTGTGTGTGTGTGTGTGTTAGGGTGTAGGGGTGTAGGGGTGTGGGCGTGTAGGCGAGGAGGGGGGAGGGTGTGTGGATGCGCGAGGTGCGAACACAGGCAGAAGTGGGGTGCTGTTGTTCCCCAGGAAGAAGTTGTGGCCTGGGGCTGTAAAAATGTGTGGCCTCCTCCGAAAAGGCAAGGAGAGCGGAGTCACACTGCGATCGGACTGACTTGTGACGGGTGATCGTCAAAGTGCGATCTGGCCGAGGGGGAGGGGGGGTGGCTTCGGCCGCGGTAGGTGCCCCCCCCCCCCCCCCCCCCGCATCTCTGGGGGGGTTAGTCCGGGAAAAGCGCCATCGAGGACGCCCTCGAAAGTCCGACCAAACAAAGGACGCGGCCCATCACTGGCACGGCGCGAGGTCGGGACGGCGGGAAGTATGAGGGGGGCGCATCGTGTGGGGTGGCGTCCGAGAGGAAGGGAAAGTCTGTCTCTCGTTGCCCCCCCCCCCCCACACACACACACACACTCAGGGGAGAGAGACGCCGCCATTCGTGAGGGAGAAGGAATGTAACCCCGCGCTTTAGACGGCCACTCTCCGTCACCGGTGGCTGTGATGCGGTCAGCCAGGCCATTATTCCTGGGAGCCCGGAACGGGCCGTTTGCGATCATCTGGTTTGGGGTGAAAATGGAATAAACGAGTGAGGGCCTCCCAAGCCTGGGTGGGGAAACGCGGGGAAAAAAAAGGCCCCATTTGATGCACATGAAAATTCGCGCGCCCCTGCCCCTCTCCCCGGGGGGCCTTCATGCGCAAGTGTGCATGTCCTGTACGGCCGAAGGTCTGGCGGCTCAGAGAAAGGGACGGCACTGCGGCCATATATGCGAGGCGTCGGATGTCCCAGAAGGGGGGGGCCGAGGGAAGGCAATCGGCCGGGAGCCCGCCACCGCCCCCCTTCGGCCCGATCGGGGCGCTCAGCTGGGTCGGAGGTCGCCCATCGTCAAGCCCCAGGCCGCTGGCACAGTCGGCCACCAAGCGTGCGGAATGGGCGGGGAAAAACAAACTCTCGCTCCCGGCAGCGGGGAGGGATGCGCGGGCGCGGCTCGTCCC
>NW_009242971.1:2900940-2904709 GCF_000388065.1 Fonticula alba | reverse complement strand
GCCGCCGGAGCTGACAGAGCCCGGCCAATGCGCTAGGGACGTCTTGCAGGCGGGTGTAGCACCCGCGCGCATTGGCATTCGAGCCCCAGGCCCGGCTGCTGCCCTGGCGCCGAGAGTGAGCGAGAACCAGCTGGGCAGAGAGCCCCGCCAACCAGCCCGGTGGCGAGACGGCCACGCTGCCCCACGGAGCGGCGCACATTTTGCCCGCCAAGAGGCTGACTCTATCACGGGAACCGAATCCCAACGTACCTACGCGACCATTCGGCGCATCGCGCCTGCTTCTTCAGTGGGTACCTCTCCGGTCCGGGCCGTGGCCGCGCGCCCTGTTCCGCACACCCCACCAGTGTCCTCCCTCCTCCCCGCGTGCCCTTCTCGCCGCCCAGATCTCCCTCCTCCCCCTACCCCCCCCGCCCGCCCGCCCGCCCCGCCCCGCCATGTGCGTCCATATTCTCAACGCCCAGGTTTCCATTCGCGCCCCGTGCTGCAAGAAGAAGTGGTTCGACTGCGCCGAGTGCCATGCCGCCGTCTCCAACCACGAGCTCCACCGGTCCACCGAGATGGTTTTCGCCTGCAAGAAGTGCCGGAAGGTCTTCCGCAAGGATCTCAGGTGCGCCAAGCTTGGTCTTCCCCCTGTCCCTCCCTTCGTCCACCGCCAGCCGCGCCCTGTGCCGAGGTGGCTTGAGTCTCACACATGCTTGTCATGCGCACATCCCTGTCCTTTCCCCAGCGAGTACGAGGAGGCCGATGAGTTCTGCCCCCACTGCGACAACCAGTATATCATCCCGGCAAAGACCCCGATGGCCGGCATCGGCCTGGAGGGTGATGACCCTCGGTTCGTTGTCTGCTCCCTTTTCTTCCGCCCTCCCCTCCCGGCCTCCACTCTTCATCCTCGCGCTCTCTCTCTCTCTCTCTCTCTCGCCTCCGTTTTTTCTGTCCAACCTCAACAGGCTGTTGCTGACATCCAAATGTCGACAGGCTGGTGCGAGATGACCGCCAGCGCGATCGTCGCCAGGAGGATCGCTACCGCTAATCCCCCCTCCCTCCGCTTGTACCTTGCCGATGCCCATGAAATAGCAAGAAGCACATACACGCATGTATTGGTGTATGCATGTGCTGCCTCAACGGCCAAATGCATACATCCATGTGCACATGCCAATAAACGAACACATGAAGACAAACATGCCCATCGACCAAAGTGACGGCATTGCATCTATTCGCAGCAGACACAGCATGTCAATCAGTCAATCTTCACCAGCTTGCCCATGAGAGTATCGGCAACAAGGAGACCCCGGCGAGTGACACGCATGGCGGCCGCCATGTCCGGGTCTTCAACCACAATCTCCCCCGTCGGCCGGCTAGATTGGCGCACGGGCTTTGTGAACTCCACAAACCCACCGGCCACCAGGTCCGGGACTGCGGTCATATCGATGACATCCTTCCAGGCCGGTGCCGCCGGAGCTGACAGAGCCCGGCCAATGCGCTCTCTCACAAGACCCTGGCGCTGTTGGGACCCCAGACACACCAGCTCATCACGCGCCTCCTGCGCCGAGAGAACCGTGCAAACCTCCGGGCTGGGAAAGGGGTCAGTCAGCAATCGGCAAGAGTGTCCTGGCAGATGAGAAGACCACATGCTCGTACCTGGCCCCAGATTGGACAGCTGAGCAGGCCGATGGGGATGGACACTTGTCAGTGCGATACCGGAAGAGGATGGGAGGGGCGGGGGAGGGGGGGGGGGTACGAGGAGGAGCGAAGGAGAGTGATTCGAGGCAGGACGCACCGCTAAGCCAGCGTTTGGGCTCAGGGATCGAGCGCGTGCGCACGCGCATCCCGTCCGTCAAGCGTGTGAAGCGACCGTGTGCGCCTGGGCCGACGCCTGGTGTCGGTGCCACTGTCAGAGGGGAAGTCCAGGCCTGAAAACGAGGCCCAGCCAGCGCGAAGGAGGCAATCCAGTCACAATACGCACCGACATAGTCTGTCCCATTCCAGTAGGCGGAGTTGTGCTGGCTTTCGAAACCGGTGGCCAGCTGGTCCGGGCTGAGGGCTCGCGCCCAGTTGGATACTTGGTATCGATGCAGGCCGTGGGCTTCACACAGGCCGTCGGTCAACTCGTGCATCTTCTCGATGGCCTCCTCGGTGGGCATCGGCGGGAGCCGGCGCAGTGGCAGGGCCCAGGCCGAGGCCAGACCGGACAGCCGGTCGGGGGATGTGAGCACCTTTTGGAGGGGCGTGTGCGGCTCCACAGTCAATTGGTAGAGGGACAGGTGGTCTGGCTCCACCAAAGACAAGAAGCCCTAGGAACAACGGGGTGAGAGACAGCGGCATGGGGGGGGGGGGGGGGAGGACATGTTGTGGAGCGGATGCGCACACTTAGTTCCTCGTGCCACTGATCAACGCCCTGTCCGGGGAGCCCAAACATAAGATCATAGGTCACGCCCCGAGAGAAGGCGATCTTCTTGGCCTCGGCGATGGCTTCCATTGCATCCTACGTACCGATCATTCGGAGAGAGAGAGAGAGAGAGAGTATGTGCTTGTGTGAGTGTCAGGGGCAGAGAGAGAAATCGCCGACAGCCTTGAGACCAAGACGCACCGACGTCGTGTGTGAGCGACCGATGGCTGCCAGGTGCCCGGCGTCCAGTGACTGAATGCCGAGGCTTAGGCGATTGACGCCTGCATGATGGAAACCCGCAAAAAGATGATGATCCTACGGTCGACACCTCCCGGGGAAGGCAGAGGGGAAGGAGGGTGAGAATTGGATGGTCGTGTGTGTGAAGGGGGGAGGGGGGCACCTGTCAATGACGGACGCACCGTTGGATTGGCCTCCAGGGTGATCTCCAGATCATTCGGCACCTCGGAAAGGAGAGGCGAAACCCCTGAGAGGATGACCCCCCGGAGGGACCTCACGTAGTCAATAATTTCCCGAACAGCATCCATCTGGGAGAGGGGAGGACAGCAGGAAGCCAAGGCCGGGGCATTCCGTGGGAGCATACAAACCCATCAGAAAGGGGTACCCTGTAAGAGAGAGAGAGGGGGGGGGGATCCGGATGGGAGCAAATGGAGGCAGGCACATGCGGGGGAAGTCACGCACCGGCATCAAAGAAGGCGTGCCGCCGCCGAAGTAGAGGCTTGTGGGTAGGTGTGTTGGCCGGGCGGCTGACTGACCCGGCACCGGGGTCACCCGCTGGATGCCGCGCCTCAGTTCGGCCAACACCGCGGCGCCGAGCGAGTCGGTGAAACTCTGGCCGGTGGGGCCAGGCGCCAAGTCGGCTGCTGGGGGCTTATACTTGTTGAAATTGCAACAGGGACAAAGATGCGCACAAAAGGGCCTGTTTCATGGGGTGAGACAAGAAGAGAGAGGAGGAGAGAGGCAGACAGACGTGCCAGAACATGAGTCCACCCAAACAAGACCGGGCATCCGGCAAGCCAGGGACCACGACGCACCAGTGGACGTAGATGGCCAGTGGCAGCAATGTCCCCGGGGACGGCCCCCAGTCGGGCGGGGCCGTGCACGCGCCTGTCGATAGGCGTCGCCGTGAGGGCAGGGTCGCCAGGGCCCTCCGAATGGCGCGCGCGGGCCTCTGGGAACGAGTGGCGACGGCCGCAAGCATCTTCGGGGAGGAGAGTTGCAAATGAGGGAATGGGCATATGCAGGGGAGGCAATCGGGGGGAACCAACCTTTGTGTCGGCATGCCCGGCATGCGACTGCGAGGGGCGGCGCTGAAAGCATCATCACCCGGTGGTGGTCGAGATCTCCTGCCTGCTCAGCCGCGAA
>NW_009242971.1:2893695-2900451 GCF_000388065.1 Fonticula alba | reverse complement strand
CCCGCGGGGTGGGAGGGGGAACTCGAGCGAATGATTGACTTCCATTGTCAAGGGGACGCGTTCAACGGGGAGACCTATCAGGCTGGGAGGGCATGGGCCCCCTTGGCTCCGCTCCCGCCGTCGCCCCTGAGCCGGCGGCCGCGCGTGTTCCATTCATAGGCTCGACCTCCCGGCCGCGGCGGCATGCCCGCCCCCCGCCGCATACGACACCCATGCAATGTCTCCCATCGCGCTAGCTCACCGCGACCCGGCGGCGAGTGTTGGATGCGGCGCCGGCGTCACACTCGGCGGCCCAAAGTTAATATCTGCCCGTTTGTGGGCCGAGCGGAGGAGCGCCTGACGCAGGCCCAGGTTGGGTGGCCTCGGGCCGGAAGGGGCCGGCCCGCCCTCAGGCAATGGCTCGACTGCGTTGCATGCGCACTTACGAGTGCGACCACAGGGGAGGGCGGAGCCCGACCCCCAATCCCCCGAGCCCGCCCGGTAGCAGCAAGTTAGGGGCGCCTCCTTCTCGCGGCCGCACCGAAGGCGGCCCGACCCCATGACTTGGCTGCCTGGCGCACGGCGCACGGCGCACGGAGGGACCCCGTTCTATCCCCCCCCCCGGGGCCCAAACAACACTTTTCATCCACGAGACCCCGTACCGCCTCGTCTCGCCACACACACGTCCCCGCTCCCGGTGTCTCCTCCACACACACACACACACACACACACACACACACACACATACACACACACACACACAGACCCTGGTCTTTCTCTCTGCTGCGACATCCCCCGGCATTTGCGTATGGGGCAAAGTGGGCCAGAAGGAGCCACCCTTGACGGAGAGGCCCTCCTCAGCGCTCCCCCGACGCAAGTCAATCAGGAGCTTCTCGGCGGGGCGGCGCGGGGCTCCAGAGGCAACGGCGGAGCGCGCGGGCCTCCGTAAGCCCCCCCCCCCCCCACTCACCAGAGGAAGGCGCCGATTAGCCCTGCGGGCCAGGCGCCGCGTAAAACGGCAAGCGAGTGTACATATCGAATATGTATGCCCCAGGTCGCACGCGTTGCCCCTGGCTGCTTTCTCAAGAGAGAGAGCCCCCACCCGCGCCGCGGCCCCCGCTCTCCTGCGCGCCCCGCCCCGCCCCCCCCCCCGGGGGGGCAGGAGACACCCCCACAACGTACTCACGCCCATGTGTAGGGAGCGGGGAAAATGCAACACTTTCCTTCCCACGGACGGGCCGCCCCGGCCTTGGGTCGGGAAGGGGGGCAACTCCGAAGGCGGACGGCACGGGCTGGGCCGTCCAAACGCATGTTTCCAGCCCCCATCTCCCCGGCCGTCAGCAGGCATTTGCAAGATCGCAGACGGGCCTCGACCGGGGGCGGTACATTCCTGATTCCCTTGCCTTCGCCCGTTGATCGGCCCTCCTTGCCCCTGTGGGCACAATGGAGCGGGGCCCAGAGGGGGGGGGGGGGGGGAGGGGGGACGGGCCGGCCGCTGGACCGGCGGGCGGGCGGGCGCTTGAACAGGGGGGCGCCGGGGCACGGATAGGATAGAGATGGCCACGAGGAAAAACTATCAGCCAGTGCCCCTCGGAGTGACCTCCTCCCGGGGAACCGGTAGCACTCCTCTTCCCTCCCCTCCAGCCCGCCCCCCCCCCCGCTCCGCACCCTACTCGCGCGCGCATACCCTCCCCCCCCCCTCCCCCCACCCCAGCACACACATACATTTGTACATATATCCCCATTCAAACGCCGAGACATTCCCCGGCCCCCGATACTGGCTTTCCGGTCTCTCTCGCTTGCTCCTCGTCGCCCTCTCGCCGTCCAGCAGAGCTCGCGGGCTCTGTCCAAACACCCTACCCAAAGCTGATGCGCGGGAGCTCACCTGCCACCCCGCCCACCCTCGCCCCCCTAGCCCCCGCGCCTTGGGACATACCGCTCCCGCCGCCGCCGCCACCGCCGCTGCCTGCTTCCTCTCACCAGGCATGGGCATTCCTGTCGGCAAATGGGCCCCTCCCTCTTCGGGCATGAGCTCTTTCCCCTCGTCATCCCACTCCTCCTCGTCATCCTCGCTCCTCCCCGGCCCCTCGCGCCACCACAACCACCAGGCCGGGCTGGTGGCTGACTCGGCTCCGGCCGCCGCCGCCGCCGCCGCCACTCCTGGAGACATGTCCAACGAAACCACTCCTCCAATAAAGGCCCTCCCTTGCCATGGAGATGCTCCCCCGCCAGCTGACGAGGATGCGGCCGCGCCGCGTCACACCTTGGTCCCCCAAGGGACACCCACATCTGGCGCGGTGATCAGCAGCGGCGGCCCTCCACTGCTAGGCCAGCCCTCTCGCTATCCACACACCTTCCGCCTGGCCTCCTATTCGGAAGATGGTATGACACCCACGCAAGCCCCCCTCCTCATCAGCCATTCCTCCCTCCTCCCCGCGACTTTCCATGAGCCCTGACCGTCATTCGCCGAACAATGCGTCCTCCTTCTCTCCCTCTCTCTCTCTCTCTCTCCTTCTCCCTGTCTCTCTTTCTCTCCAGAACGAAGCAGCCATCGCCGTCGGGTGCTCCAGTCGCAGCTCGACTGCCCTCGGCCGGATCTCTATCTCAAATCGCGCTTCAAAACATCGGCCCAAGCACGGCATCACGCCCACCACACGGATGATGCATTTGCCTCGGACCCCGGGATCCCGCCTGCCCTCGGCCCGAGTAGTGCCCATCCGGAGCCCCGCGCGCGTAGCCATTCCGATGCTGATGCCTCGGCCGCCATGGCCGATCGTCACACTGAGCCCTACCTCCGGCGCCGCTCCTTCCGCGATCATGCAGATGCTCCTCCTGGGCGTGAGTACTCCTCCTCGTCGACCACCTCCGCAGCCTCCTCTCTGCCAGGTGGCCCATGGTCCCACCTACATGCGTCCGGCCGAAGTCCCCCGCCCCGCCATGTGTCCCCCCTGCCATATGCCCCGGGCCCGGACGTGCGTATGGCTGCCCTTCGGCAGGACCCTCCATTTTCCTCACATTCCGCTGCTTCCTCTTCCCCTTGCGCGCGCACGCTCTCCCCCCCCCCCCCCCCTTCTCCCTGTCTTTGTCTCTCGTGCTGTCCAAGCAGAATGGCCCACTGACACGTCGTCCATGTGACCAGTTTGTCAGCCTTGTCCATCGGAATTTGGTTCACCTGGACTATCGCCCCGATCCAGGGGTGCGACTTGCATCGTCGGCCATGCCCACCTCATCATCTCTCCTTGAGAATGATGAGCCTCCGGTCGAGCGCCTGGTCTTGACCAAGCTTGTCGGACGTGGGTCCTTTGGCAGCGTCTACCTCGGCAATCGGACACTCGCCCCGGGGCCCGGTGCGTCGGAATCCCCGCCGACCGACCCGCCCCCGGGCGACCCGCTGGCCCGCTTGGCAGTGGTCAAACTTTTGAAAGTACGTGAGAGGGAGCCCTCCCCCCGCCCTGCGGCTGTGACGGAACGAGAGCGAGCAAAAGAGCGAGAGAGAGAGAGAGAGAGAGAGAGAGAGACCTTCCTCCTTCTGTTTTTTTCTCTCTCAGTACCTCTCTCCTTGCTTTCGCCGCTCGGCCTCCCCTTGGGCTGTGTGATGTGTGATTGCCCAGTGGCTAACCCCCCTCTCTTCTTTTACCCTTTTCCTTGGGGGGCCCCCACAGCCGCATCACCTCCGCTCGGCCAATGGCGAAGTGGCCAAGGCCTTCCTTCGGGAGATCGGTCTGCTACGCATGCTTCGGCATCCGCGAATTATGCCGCTGCTCGGGTCGGGATCGCGCCTGGATGCCGACGGCGGCGAATGGTTCTATGTGATGCCCTTTTTCGAGGCGGGCTCTTTGCGCGAGTGGCTGAGCTTGGTTCGTGATGGACAGATAACACTCCAGGCAACCATGCGCCCCCCGGCCCTGCCTTCTCCTTCGCTGTCCCCCTTTCCCTCTCAGCATGAGACTAACCCCTTCTCCTTTCTCCCCCCCCCCCTCCCCATTCCCCTCTTGCCGGACGCCCCTCTCGCAGTCGCTCTTCAAGTATCTGACACTGGAGAAGAAGATCCAGATTGCAATGGACCTTCTGCATGCTGTGGCCTACCTCCATTCCCATGGGGTTGCGCACCGAGACATCAAGCCGGACAACATTTTCATCGAGTCGTCGCAAACTTTCCGCGTGTGTCTCGGCGACTTTGGAATGGTTCTCTTTGTGGCGTCGCGCTCGCGCTCGGCCGATCAAGCACGCCTCTGCTCGCTATCTTCGGCGGCACGCATCCGTGCGGATCCCGTCTCGGTGGCTGCGTGTCAGGCGGCTGCCGCCACCGGCGAAAGCCATCCCAGCGGTGTCGGCGATCCTGGGCTCTATGAATTGGCTGACCTCTCGGCCTCCGGGGGTGCCAGACGCCCAGGCGAGCTGGCAGTCGAGTGGCGCGGCTGTGGCTCATCCCCGTATGCCGCACCAGAAGTTTGGTGTGGCGCCTCGCCCGGGGAGTTGCCCAGTCTCCTGGCCACGGCTATGGTGACTCGCCTGTCGCCGACGGCTGCCGGTGAGAGTCCCACAGACCAGCAACCAGCTTCGGACGATCGCCCTGGCGACGGGACGGAGCCTCGCACCGGGTCCCTCGATGAGGAAGCCCTCATCGATGGACCCTTTCGTGCGGACGTCTGGTCCGTTGGTTCGGTGCTATATGAGCTATTTTCGTACGATCAGCCCTTCTCCCCTGCTGGCACTTTCTCCCTCTCTCTCCTCTCTCCTCTCCTCTTCCTCTCCTCCTCTCCTCCTCTCCTCCTCTCCTCCTCTCCTCCTCTCCTCCTCTCTTCCTACTGCCCTTGAGCCCTTCGCTCCTGCTATCTGGCCTTCCTGACCGTCCGACAAAATGGCCCCCCTCGGAACAGCCTCGAGACCCCCTATCGCCCGGCGGACCCATCAGCCTTCATGCGGAATGTGCGCGATCACTCCCCGGAGCCCTTGTCACCAAGTGACTTCTCATCCAGCAGCAGCTCCCTGTCGCTGTACAGCGCGGCTGGGCCTGATGCGCTGGCAGATTCCGCGGCCAATGACTCGGACCCTGGGTCGCCACCCGTAGGCCTGGCATCCATTAGTCTGTCTGGGGCAGCCGGCTCGTCAACCCCCCCGCCGGGGGCCTTCCCCCCGCCGGCGCATCCGCACCCGCACCATCCCCACTATCATCACTTTCTCCAGCGAGCACCGGTGGACATCCCCCATCAGCGCCCGATCTTCGAAGAACTCCATGGCCCGGGGACACCGCCGGAACCGGCAACCATCGCCCCGGGCCATGACAGTTCCCTTGCGGGATCGCCGCCGACCACTGCTGCAATGGGGATGCTGCTTTCAAGCTCGCTGCCGGATGACTCGACCATCCTCTCGTCCCCCGGGTCGCCTATGTCTTCGTCGGAAATCCGCTGCAACCAGTGGTTCGGTCTCATCCATGATATGCTGGCCTTTGTTCCAGGCGATCGGCCCACCGCGCGTGAGGCCCTCGAGCGCAGCTTGCAATTCCACCTTCCACCGGGGGTGGTTGTCCCGACGGCTGATGATCTGGCCGATTTGGATGCTGCCGCCAGTGCAACCACATTTGCCACCCTGCCCGGCACCACCGGGGCTTGCCGGATGGATGTCCGCGGCGACGAAGCCGGCACCTCTCCGGCGCCTCTGGCCAGCTCGCGAGCGCCGTTGCCCATTCCATCTGGTGGTGGGTCATTTCCCCGGGAACCACTGGCGGGACCTCCGCCTCGGGGGCTCCCCCTTCCCCCGGCAGCCGGGGCTGCTTCTACAGCTAGCAGCTCCCTTGGCCTGGCGCGGTCTGCTCGGGACAATGCCCCGCCCGTGGTCACTGGGCCGAGTGCCGACAGCCCTCCGGCCGATTCCCCGGCCTCCCTCCATCGCCCGCCGTCGGCCTCCCCGTCTGGCGGTATCTCCTCCCGGCAGCCGGCCGGCCTTGCCATGCAACCACGCTCTTCACATTCGCCTGCTGGAACTGGCCGAGGTGGGCTGGTGGCCGCCAGTACATCGCGCCCGGTGCGTCGTCCGGCTGCCACGGCCGCCCTCTATCAGCAACAGCAGACCCCGCTCGCAGAACGCCCGGGATTCCGCACCGGCGGCTTCTCTCAGGGCGGGTCCCCTCCAGCCGATGAGAACCCCTCGCGTGCTAGCTACGCCCAACTCCTCCGCCTTTCGGCTGCTGCCAGCCGACGACCTCACTCCTCACGGCCACCGCCCCGGCAGTGATCCGCACATCACGAAGCAGAGTCCGATCTGTGTCCCTTGCTTCGCCCTTGTTCCGCACCGTTTCGCACCTTTTTTTTTTTTGCCGGCCCGCCCGCCTTCCCCTCCCCCTTCCCCCTTGTATTTGTAGTCCTTCTCCCAACCACCACCCATCCATCTGTTCACATCTGCCTTTGTGTGAGGCGGTACACGAGTGTGATATGTATAAATATACCCATATGTTTACATGTGTATATCCCTCACGCGCAACCCCCGCATGTCTTCCAGATCCGGCTCTTTGATTGTGGACCGCGCCCAACCAAGCCACACTGGAATGGGAGGGCAGTCTCACGGGGAGGAAAGGGCCAGGGACATGAAAGAGCGGGACACCGATGGCAACCTAAAAGTAGGCTGTTCCTCGGAGGGTGGACGCATGCCAACACCTGCCACCCCATGTGCCAATGGAGCATGTCTCCCGTGGGAGAGGCCATGCCCCGCTGCGGCTTCTCTGGGGAGTGTGCGAGCGGGCCGAGTGCGAACGGGCCGAGTGTTCGTGGGGGGGGGGGG
>NW_009242971.1:2887222-2892679 GCF_000388065.1 Fonticula alba | reverse complement strand
GGGGGGGGGGTAAATACCACCTTGGCCTCGTATACGCCGATGCATCCCTCGCGGTCCTTGGTCCGAGCTGGTCTAGAAGCGCGGGGCCGGGGTGGGGCTCGCGACGCACGCCGGTGCCGGAAGGGAGGGATGGACATCGGAGGAGAAGGACAGCGCTCGGTTTCGACCGCGCAGGAGGAGCAATTGCTGCTGCTGCTGCTGCTGTTGCTGCTGCTGCTGCTGTTGCTGTTGGTACTGGAATTGGGCATGCTGTTGCTGCTGCCGGAAAGCCGAGTGTAGGATATCACGCGAGGCTGGATCTGAAAAGTCCCTGGGAGAGGACAGGTCGCCCGACAGGTCCAGGGAGGAGCTGTCTTGCTGGTGGGCCGGAGGGAGGACAAACTCCGACAGGAGCAGGACCTCACAAGAGGGACGTGCATTATAGTCGAAGGTCAGGCAACGCTGGAGGAAATTCCGCGCGGCGGGGCTGCAGGCGTCCGGGAACTCTGGTGGCTCGAAAGTTGATAGCCGATAGACAATTTGAACAATGTTCAATCCAGGGAAGGGGGTTCTCCCGGAAAGCATCTCAATCAGCGTACAAGCCAGTGACCAGATGTCCGACTTGAAGGTGTGGGCCTCATCAGACTGGAACACCTCCGGGGCCATCCAGTTCGGCGTGCCATGGATGGATTTGGGTCCGGAGGAGGTGATGGACTGCACACATGCACACGGGACCGAGAAGAGGAAGGGGGGAGGTAGGAGGGATGGAAACAAGCCACGGGCATGAGACAGTGTCAGTGAAAGAAAGGAAGACGCTCCCTTGTTGAGAGCAAGGAGATATATGCACACACACGCAGAGAGACACACACACAGACACACACACGCACCTTCAAGTGTCTTGAAGCCCCGAAGTCCGCCAACTTTACTCGGCCCGTGGAATCCAACAGGATGTTGCCACCCTTGATGTCGCGATGGATGATGTCTCGCGAGTGAAGATAATGCAGTCCTTGCAGCAACTGGTGCATGAAACTCGAGGCAAGGGGCTCCGGGACCGGGCCAAAACGCCCGATGAAAGTGGCCAGCGACCCGCCCGGGGCATACTCCATCATGAGGGATACCGTCGACGCCGACACCGAGATACCAATGTACTTGACGATGTGCGGATGGGATAATTGGCTGAAGAGGCGGATTTCCTCGCGCAGAGCCTGCTGCGCTTGAGTATTGGCATAATCACTCTGGGGGACATCCTTGACGGCGAAGAACTGGCCCGTAGATGCCCGGATGGCCAGATATACTTGGCCGTATGCCCCGCGTCCGAGCAGGGCCCCCTTGACATACATATTCTCATCCTGCCCATCGGGGTCCATGCCATTGGCCATGGTGGCCGGGAGGCCAGCCGCCCCGGCAGCCAGGCTGTTGGAGCTCCCGCCGATGCAAAATGTGCCCGACGTGGCCGCTGCCGCTGCCGCTGCCGCCACCGCCGCATGGTGGGCCTGTGCTGCCAAGTACCCGGACGCGGTGCTGGCGACGGAGGAGATCGAGGAAATGGAGGAGGCCGAGGAGGCAGGTGACAGGCCGACATTCAGTGATGATCCCGGGGCGGCAAAACGATCGGACGAGAAGGAGGCAATGAAGGACGATGGCAGAGCCGGGCTGTCGGGAGCCATGAGGCCGAAACGCGACATCGGGATTTGGGGATTGGACTCGCGTCGGGGTCGACGACGCTGTTGCATCGGAAATGGCGGTTGGGACGATGGCTGTGACTGGGCAGCTCCCGAGGGGTAATATTGTGGTTGCTGGTGCTGTTGCTGCTGCTGCTGGTGGTGGTGGTGGTGGTGGTGGTGGTGGCCCTGTTGTCCGGCATCGCCAGCCGGCTTGGGCCCGCCACCAGGAACACCCATGGACCCTTGAGAGCCATTGCGCAGGAGCTGCCCAACTGAAGAGGCAGACGGTGACACGCCAGCGGGGGGTCGAGGCATGGAAGAAATGTCCGAGCCACTGGTCCCAAAGGAGGAGGACCGGTGACCGTGATGGGCCTGCTGGGGCTGGAAGTAGTGCTGCTGATGATGCTGAGAGGAGCTGCCCTGCTGCGGGATAGGTGCCGCATGACGAGCTTGCCCGAGCGCCAGGCCCGCCCCCTCGAATGAGGGCATATTGCCGCCGGCAATGTATGATTGTAAGCTCCCATGGGGGCTAATCGAGTCAACTGGCAGCGAGAGGGAGGAAGACTGCCTCCGACCGCCCTGACCCAAGTCCCCGTAGAGTCGCTGCGGGGGCGGTGTGACATTGTCGGCCGAGGGGGTGGGGGATTGACCGCCCCCGGTGGCCGAGCCACCGACATTGGCGGTGCCCCCTCGGGCGCCAGCATTACCAAGGCGAGATCCCGACGGCGAGTCCGGGCGGAAGGAGTCGCTTGGCAGGGAAATCGACGTGCTGGTCAGAGAAACCGGTCCGAAGGAATGCGGAGAGATGGACCGTGGGAAGTCGCCCGCCGGCGACACCTGCCCGGGGGTGGGGGCATTTGAGTTGAGTGGACCACCTGAGCCACCCGAGGAGGACCGGAGGGGGGAGCGCCAAAAGTGAACGGTCAGGGGGCGGGCAGGATAGGAGACAGGGAATGAAGGGGGCAGCGGGAGGGGGGAGAGGGAAAGAAAGCGCACCAGCGGCATTTCGCTGGCCCCCAGAGGACGTGGCCTCCTCGATGATGAGATAAATGGATGCATCATCCGACACATGCTTCAACACCAGGGCCCAGTCCTCTTTCGAGCGGACCGGGAGGTAGGTGTCCTGTTGTCGGTACCAAGGGGAAGGGAAGGAGGCGGAGAGGAGGGGGGGAGGCTGTCAGTTTTGGGAATTTACGATACCAGCTGTGGAGTGTCTCATTTTGGGAGGAAGGACAGGACGTACATCATGCTGGACAAAATACACATTCGAGGGGGCATCAGACTTCGGGAGGAGGGCCTGGATCAGGGCGAAATCCTCGCGCCGAGGAACAAGTATCGAGCTACACAGGGGGAGAGGGGGTGGAGGGTGCGACGTTAGCAGGAGCGGGGTGGAGGGGAGGGGGTGCTTGCCGGAGCGCCGGGACATGGCACAAGAACAGTCATGGACAGGTAGAGAGAGAGAGAGGGGGGGGGAGGGAGAAGGAAACGTACCAGAGGGCCTCTTTATAGAGATAAACGATGGTACCCTGTGTCATTACGGAGGCAGCCCCCGAATGGGCCTAAAAGAAGCGGTCGGAGCTCCGGCGCAACAGGGGGGAGCGCCGCGCCCCACGAGAAGAAACAAAGGAAGAGGAGGGAAAGGGGAAAGAGCGCCTCTACCGCTGTGTATCCCGGGGGATCAGGCCGGCAGCGGGGCAGGTAGGTCGAGGCAAAGGTCCCTCGGCGACTCGGCCATCCTCTGGACAGGGAGGCGCTTCCGGTGATGGAGAAAGGGCGAGAGGGGGGGGGGTGCTTGCTCGGAGGAAGAGGCAGGTGTGGGGGGGGGGGAGAAGGGGGGGGGAGGGGGAGTGGAGCGCGCTGGAGGCTGCCAGTGGGCGCTGAGCCGATGTCGGGGCCGAAAAAAGGGCGGGGCACCTCTCTCGCAGGCGCACCGGCGCCGGCCACCCAATGGGACATCGCCGTGCTGAGCCTGGTGGGGCGGAAAACTGCTCCCGCGGGTAGGATCGCGCGCGTACTCACACCGTTTTTCGCGCGTCGGGCACGGGCCACAACATGCGCATGCTCCCCGATCGGTGGGCACATGCCCCCCCCCCGCCCAGCCGGTCGCCGAAACCGTTCCCGGCTCCGGTATTGTCATCTCCCCTCCCCAGGGCAGGGGGGACCATGGAAAAAGGGCCGACGAATGGGACGCATACTCGTCGGTGCCCCGCCCCGCCCGCACCCTCTCTCTCCCTGTATCCCTCCTTCTCCCTTGGTGACCTCCCGCCACCCGGGCCCTCCTCCTAGGTTCACTCTACCCATCGGGCGATAATATCCACCAGAGGAATGCCCCCCCCCCCCCCCCCGCCTTGTGCCACGGGAAATGTCCGGCCATCGCCGCAAGTGGTCTGCCGAGTCTCGTGGAAAAGGCAAGGTGGGCCTGTTTTGGGTGCCAGGCGGGGTGCTTGAAAACGTGAACGCCCGAACTGCGGGCTATATTAATGATCCCCTCTTGGGTTGGCTTTTTACGCCCGCGGTTGGGGTGGCCCCCCCCCCCCCGGGGGGGGAGATGAACAGAGCGGCCGGCAGCTCGTCGATGGGTCAACCGCCCCGCCCTCCGCCCTTTCATGGCGTGCTGATCATCTCCCCCCCCCCCCCAACCGTGTACTCCTCCCGGCCGGCGAAAACGGTTACCTGTCTGATGCGAGCCGGTGACCGGAGGAGGCAAGCTCGCAAACCACCCTCCATTGCAGCGGGGCGGGGGGGGCCTGCCGAAGGCAGCGTGCGCGATGATGCGCCCTCGGCTCATGCCGGGAGACAGGGGCAGGGGGCAACGCCACGGCTTTAGTTCACGGCTGTGGAGGCTCGGCGAGGTGCCGTGTCTCGCTTCTGGGGGGGGGGCGGGCGGAATAATGGACATGCGTCTCTACAGGCATCTTGGCGTCTGCAGGCCGCGTTGGCGGAAAACAGTGCTGACCGGCTCCCCCCCGCCCGTCTCCGCCTGGAGCGGGTTGACGAAAAAGCCAGGATGGGGGGCCTCCCCGAATGCCACCGGTGGCAGGGTCCAAGGAAAAGGTTAGGTCGGCCCCTGCGCGCTGAGTGCCGCCTGCCCGAGGAGAGACCGGCCCCTCGGCTCCACCCCCGAAGAGCCCGCAACATGGGCGCCCCCTTTGGCGGCCAGGGCGGACGACCCGCCCCCCTTCCTGCCCCGGGGAGGGGCGTGAGGGCCGACCGACCGCGTGTGCAAAATGGGGGAGCAGCGCCCCCTCCCTGGGGAACCGCACGGCCGAGAGGGCCAAGCCCCGCGCCCCAGGGGCCCTTTGGTGGTCGCACATTAGTTACATGCGGGTCTTTCCACCGGCGGCCGCCCAGGCTCAAGACGCCTTCGTGGCGGCCCGAGTCGCAGCCGGGGCGCCCTGGCGGGCTCCGCGCATACGCCTATGCGACCGTGCGGCGAACATGGCCTTCAGCGGGGGGGGGGGGGGGCTGCAGTGTCTCCAGCCAGGGAAAACAACAGCTCCACCACCAACAACAACAACAATATCTCGACTGGGGTCGAGAGGGGCGCGCCACCCGGCGAGATGATCATCCATCGCGCGTGTGGCCGCCGCCTTCACCAGCGCCCTGGCCCCCCCCACCCCCGGTGCCGGGTACGCCAGCCGGAGTGCCCTTACTGGCCCCTGAATAAGTGACTGTAGACACAATGTGTGTGCGTGTGGTCCCTCCACGCCCCGCGTCCCCCGGCCCACTGCAACCCTCGCCTTGGTGCCCCGCCCCCCCCCCCCCCCACAGTGGCGTCGACGTAGGAGGGACGGAGGCGAGGGGTGCAAGCGGG
>NW_009242971.1:2875619-2887115 GCF_000388065.1 Fonticula alba | reverse complement strand
GGGGGGGGGGGGGGGGGGGGGGGGGGGGGGGGGGGCCGGGTGTAAGGGTGGCCTGGCGGGCCTGCCAGGGGAGGCACCCGGCGTCCCAGCGACCGGGGCGGGAAGAGGACAGGAATCAGCTCCCAACCGCCGTGGCAGTGGCTCGTCCGCGTGAGGCCCATGTGATGAAGCACATATGAGGCAGTCGCCCCTCTTGACTTTATTAGGGTTACCCTACCTGCGCCCCTCCCATGCATCGCACACGTGCCTCCATCCGGACGTGTCCTTCCTGCACACACTTAGACCACAACACCCTCTGGCCGAATAAAATGACCGCCCGACCAAAGCCCCTGGGCCTCGGGCCTGTACGGCCACCCGACTATCTCCACCGATACCGCCGCCGACCGGATGACGAGGATGAGGACGAAGAGGCCGATCCGGCCGAAGTCGCTCGCCGAGCCGGGTGCCTTCGCGCGCGGATGGTCCTCGGAGCTGCCGTGCTGGCCGCGATTCTTCTGCTGCTCCTGGTCCTTGCATTTGCCAGGGTCAACAATCGGCATTGAAGGTGGCACGTGCCCAATCGGAGAGAGCGCGACGGAGGCCGGGCGGCACCCTGCCTCCCGTTACGCCAAGGCCCCGTCCCATCCCCATATCCAAATACACACACACACACACAGATAGACACACACATATACAATCCACTCTGGCTGTTCTACCCCGCCTCCAGGATGTAGGACGCACGCAACCTCGGGCGACCTCGGGTGCCGGACATCTCCGGAGGGATGTGGTGCAATAATTAACTCCCTTAACTTGAATCGCTTATGATGATCCGTTGGCATGTGGGGACGGCCGTGCGACGCCGTCCCCCTGGCAGACAAGGGCCCCTCCCACCGGGAGATGCTGGACAAGGAGAACACGGAGGTGGACACCTCGCCGGGGGACCCGGGACGCGGACCGGCACCTCGCGCTGGCCGCAAGGGACGCGAGACAATGGCCGGAACGGAAACACCATACACGACCGTGAGCCGCTCTCCCTTTCACGGTGCGCGCGGCGCCCAAAGGGCCAGGAAGGTACTCTGCGAGTGTGGGGGATGATGACGGGGGGCCAAGACCACAGAGCCACCGCCGACAGCGCGATCTGAGGGGGATCACAGGACGGGTGGATTGGGAGCGATAGGACGCGGCACGGCGACCGGCACAACGACCACTCGCCCCCTCGGCCTGGGAACCCGTCGGTACACACAGCGGCAAGGCGCCCCCTCCGCCCCATCCTTTTACGTGCGTGAAGTCCGGCCCAGGCGGCGCGATGTCGTCTCCCTCCCACTCCCACCCTCTGCCGCCGAACATGGCGCCCCCTGGCAGGGTCTTCCCGCCCCCCTCCCCCCCCCCCGGGCTGCGCCCCGCCGCCTCCGTGCCAGAGGAAACCCATGGATGGCCGCCGCGCGCGTACGCGCGCACAACACCACCAGCACCGACCTCCCTCCCCGCGAGCCCATCACACACAGCTAGCCTCCTCCCCCCCCCCCATGACATGGAGATCACACACAGACAGACACGCGAGAGCGCCACAGCACACGAGAAAGCGGGGAGGGGGGGAAAGTCTTTCTTTGCAGAAACGAGCTATATTCTAGGCGAAACCCCAGGAAGAAAGAAATCCATCCTCCGGCCGGAGCGAGCCTGCGAAAGGGGAAAGGGGCTCATCACTTAGTTGAGGCCAATCTGAAGGGACGAGAAAGAAAGGAAGGAGGGAGGGGGGGGGGGCGGCACGCGCGAGGCGAAAGCAGGTCAGCACACAGACACATGGACACGGGGGAGAGAGAGAGAGAGAGAGAAGCGCGCGGCAACGTGGCAGGGTGACAGCAAGCAGAGAGCGCATCCGTGGCGTACGTTGGAGGCAACAGCGGCGGCATCCTGCTCAGGGACGAGGCGGACGAAAGCCTTCTTGACACCAGACGGGGTGATCAGGGTGTTGATCTTGGAGGCATCAATGTCGTAGAGGGACTTGAGGGCAAGCTTGATCTGGTGCTTGTTGGAGCGGACGTCGCAGATGAAGACGAGGGTGTTGTGGGCCTCGATCTGGCTCTGGGAAGCCTCGGAGTTGTGCGGGAACTTGACGATGGTGTAGGCGTCAAGGGCGGTGGCCGAGGGGATGGACTTGCGGAGGACCTTGGGGGCACGAGCAAGAGAAAGGGTCTTGGGGAGGCGGAAGTGGACGGAGGTGCGGATCTTGCGCTGGGTCTTAGCCTGGATACCCTTGGCGTTAGCCTTCTGAGCGGACTGAGCCTTGAGAGTGGCCTTGGAGACACCGGCTGTGCGAGGGCCACGGCAGGAGGAGGACATCGTGTGCGAGTGAGGCGGGGGGAGAGGAAGAGGGGAGAAGGTCAGAGAGGATGCACACGCCGCGGGAGAGTGAGCGAGCACAGGAGGAAAGAGGGAGGGAGAAGAGGAAAGGAAGCCTGCCGGCCGCATCGACTGCCAGGACCGCCACTTAAATAGCCATGGCGCGCCCTGGGCGTGGCCCCACACGCATTACTGGACGACCGGCTCCTCCTGCCTCGGATCCGGGGGGGAGGCTGCTCTGCCCGGCCGTCGACGCCTCTCTCCGTTGCGAGAGGGGCACCTCTCTCTGACGTTCATCACTCGCGCGCGCGCACATACACACATGCCCCACTGTCGGATGCGAGTTGAATCCGATGCGTGCACTCCCGACTTGAGCTGGGACCGACGACACGCATCACCATCAACACACAGCCGCGGCGCACATGTCCCGTGTCTGGCGCCCCCCGCGTGCCTGCTTGTTACCCCGGCCTCGATGACGCATGCCACACACTCGGAAGTGGGGGAGAGAGAGAGAGAGATAGTCCTCCCCCTCGGAGAGGAGAGGCGGGATATCGCGGCATTCCGCGCGGCGCCCGGGCACACTCCTGGATGGCGCACCGGCGCCACGAAGCCGATCTCCGACGGAACCGCCCCTTCCCCGAGAGGCCAGGCAGCACACCATCACACATGCGCACGCGCGAGTACAGGCAAGCGACCAGCAATCCAGGGCACACCTGCGCCGTGAACCGCGCGCGCGCGCGCGGGACGAGCCCATGCCTGTTGATGGCCACCTGACTGATGGGAACTCGGGAAGGGGGAATCCGGGCGGGGAGCGGTCCGGGGCGAAGGCACGGGTGCGCGGACAAGGAGAGGCCGGGCGAGCGTCGAGAAGCCGCCCGCGTCCGAGGAGTGAGGCATGCGTTGCAAAGAGGCGGGGAGCAAGGCGACGAGAGGCGAAAGTATGGGAAAGGAGCGAGCCTGCCGAGAGAGAGAGACATGCACAAACGGTGTGTCTCTCACTCCCTCCCTCAGGAGGAGGGATGAACGGATGCGAGGACGACGGCAGGAGAGAAGCAGCGAGGGAGGACGTCGCGCGGCCTCCACCCAGGGCGAAGGGAGCAGCAGGGGCAGGGACATTCCTGCGGCGGCCAGCCGGCCAGAGGAAGGGTCGAGCAGGGGGGGAGGAGGGTGCAATAGCAGGAAAGGGGGGGAGGGGAGGGGAGGGGAGGATACGAACTGGGGGCCATGATGTCTGATTTGTGCGAGTGATTAAGTTAAAAAAAACAACAAACACACAACTGGAGACCGAAACCTGGCACAGGTGAAGCCCGCCGCGGGCTCTCTTCAGCATCTGGCCTGGCGCCAGGATGGGCTTCCCGCGGTAAAACCGCCGCCGGTGCGCGGCGTCTCCCCCTCCCCCTTCCCTCCCCCCCGTCGCTGGGGCAGGGACAAACGGGGACTGGCCCCCCGCCAGACCGGCGCCTGCGGGGCAAGGGACAGACTCTCGGGTGCCGCACGCCTCCCGCCCCCCGCCTCCCCCCCCCCCCCAGGTAGTCGCCCCGGCTGAGTTCCCCCCCAAGGGCCTCGCCCCCGGCCAAGCCCCCCCCCCCCCCGGGCGCCTGCCTCCCTCACGCTGCCGGCCGCGCAAGGCCCCGAGCAACTGCCAGGTGCAAGCCCCGTCCACCCGTCACTGGGCCACCCCCGTCGGCATCCGGAGGGGAGCGGAGCCAAGGGATGGCCTGTTCCCCCCCCCCCCCTGGGCCTCGCTCTCACAACCAGTGGGGAAACTCGCGCTGGATCACCTCCCGCGGAACTCCCCTGCCTAGGTGGACGACACTCCGGAGCACCCTCGCCACACCCCGCCCGCGCGGGACCTCGCCCAGAACACCCGCCCCCTCCGCCTGCCGCGGCCGGCATTCCCCCGGACATATTCGACTCTCCGCCTGCCACTGCGAGGGAAATGTTCCACGAGGGGCGAGGGAGGGGGAAGGTGCCGCGAAAATAACCCATGCCTTTGGCCGAGCCTTGAGCAACAGACAGGGACAGACCTTCGGTCCCACCCGATTGGAAAACACGCCGGGGAGAGCGAAAAAGGGAGCAGGCGGGATGGATACCGGCCTCCCCCCGACTCCCTCAGGGCCGCCTCTCGTGCGAGATGATCCCCCGCCCCGGTGGATCGTGCTGTCCCTCTGTTCCAACGACTTTATTTGGGGAAGACCGGGGGAAAAGATTTACCATTTATTTATTCCCAATTTCATCGGGTTTGTGACGTACAAAACGCATAAGCACGGGCACGTGCTGGCTGCCACACGGGAGAGACACATGTGATCAGATGCCCCCGATCGCGATGGCCGATCACTGGCTCGGATTTCTTGGGGGGCCGAGGTCCGCAAACGGCGAGCCCATACCAGGACTACCGCCCTTCTCTCACACCCCTCCCTCCTTTTGCTACGCACACCAGGGTCTCCCTACTACCCCACCCACCGGCACACTGATCCCCCCCGGCCTCACGGAGATCCTCCGCGCCTTCTCCCTTGGCACTACCAGTTCCACCGCCACCGATGAGGTGCTTCTTGCGCAAAAGGTGCCCCAACACGGACAACTGCTTTTCCACCGCCAGTCGTGTCTTTCCCTCTTCTCACCGCCCGCCGCCTCCCCCTCCCCCTCCCCCCCTTACCACCACCACCACCACCACTGCCGCGCAGACCAATGCACTTTTCCAATTGCCCGTCCTGATCCTCGGGGCCGGCGGCATCGGGTGCGAGCTGCTCAAGTGTTGCTTATTGAGTGGCTTCGGCAACTTGGTCATCGTCGACATGGACACCGTCGAGGTGAGCAATCTCCACCGCCAGTTTCTTTTCCGGTGCGCCAGCCCGTCTTTTTCTTTCCGCCGTCAGCACATGGCGGCCCATTCCAACCGTCTGTCACTTACTCACCCACCCATACCCCCCTGCACGCCCCATCACCATGACCCTGTGCCGCCGTTCCCCGCCCCCCATCTTCTCCTCGCATGCAGTGAGCGTGACGTTGGACGCCCCAAGGCCGAGGTCGCAGCGCAGGTCGCACGGGCGCGATTCCCCCAGGCCACCGTGGAATCGGTGTGCGCGGATCTGACGCAGCTTCCACGTTCCTTTTTTCACCGATTCCAACTCATCCTCTCCGGTCTGGATTCCATTGAGGCTCGGCGTTGGGTGAACATGTACTTCCCTCTCCTCCCTGTGATGATGCTCTTTCTTTTAATACCCCGCACGCATGTTCGCCGGCTTGCCCCTCGGCCGTCCCTTCCGCCCCAACACCCCTGACAAGAACAGCACCAACCAAAAACACCATCATGCAGAACACTTCACAGGATGGTTGACATGCTACCTGGCGGAGGCGCCGACCCTGCCACGGCCATTCCCCTGATCGACTGTGGCTCCGAGGGTGCGCATGGCGGTGTCCCTTCGAAAGCGCGTCCTTCGCATCACCACCCCCCACTCCCCTTGACCCAGACCGCATCTCGGTCAGACTAACCAGTCGGCCTTGCCCGACCTGATCAACTAAAAAGGCCTCAGCGGCCAGGTTCGCATTATCATCCCGGGATTTACCTCCTGCATTGAATGCCAAGCCGGGTTGTATCCAAATGACGAGACGGCCGAGGCGCCTCTCTGCACGCTGGCCGGTCGGCCGCGTACTGCTGGACACTGCATTGCCTGGGCCGTGCAGGTGGACTGGCCGGCGCGCGGTCCAGGCGTCGAGATCCAGCCCGAGAACGAGGCGCATATCAGCTGGCTGGCCCAGTCGGCCGCGGCGCGGGCCCAGGAGTTCGGCATCCCCGGGGTCGGTCGTGCGTCCGTGGTGGCGACCCTGCGCCAGGCGACGCCGGCCGTTGTGTCGACCAATGCCCTGATTGCTGGTGCGTCACTCCCCCACCCCCGTCTCCCTCCCTCCCTCTCTCTCTCTCTCTCTCTCTCTCTCTCCCCCTTTTCGCATTCAGGTATTCCAACTCATGACCATCCCCGTGGTTTTATTTGCCACTCACGCTTGGCCTTGTAGGCATCGGCGTTGGCGAAGCGCTCAAGCTGGCCACCGGCCTGGCAAGACCCCTGGATGATTATATGTCCTTTCATGGGGAAATTGGCGTTTACTCCGGCACCTTCCGAATGATGCGGCTACCTGGGTGCGCGATCTGTTCGCGTTTCGAGCTTCGGGAGGCTCCCGCAAGTTAGTCAAGTGCTGGCCATGGGTCTGATGGTGGAGAACGCACACTATCCAGAACGTGTAGCGGCTAATGCAATTTGAAAATAATCCTCCATCTTTATTGTCGGATTATCCGGTCTCTCCATGCTCTAGACTGAGACTTGCCTTCCTCGGCCCGTGCAAAAAAGCCCGGCCAGGTAGCGCCGGTCGTAGGAGGTCCTCGTTGGGTCACAGGGTGCCGGGACTTGGGCCTGGGTGGGGTGTCCCCTTCTGGGGCCTCGGTCGGCGCTTTGACGCCTCGGCGGGTTCTGCCTCGGGAGAGGTGAGGGAGGGAGCTGTCGGATGTAATGCGTGGATCGGGTCTCTGTGTCCGCCGCCCCCTGCTCTCCCTTGGGTGGCCCGCCCGAAGGGTGGATGCTGGCGGTGCGGCTGGTCACACCGAGCCGCGAGCCTTAGTCAAGCCGGCCGTGCAGAGCAAGGCAGGCATCTACCCGGGCCCTTGGTCTCCCCCCCCCCCCCCCCCCCCCCCCCCGCCCCTCCTGGCATCAATCCCTTCCGAGAGGCGGGGCCGCGGTAGGGGCTGTGTTTCGGGTTCGCTGATCAAGTGCTGCTCTGGATGTTTCGGTGAAGGTGCCGGCACTCGCTGAGGCGTAGGTGCTTGGGGCCTTTTTTTTTCCGAACCTGGTACCTCGGGATTTCGATTGTTCCGAGGGGGGGCGGCTGGCCAGGAGATGTGGGAGGGGACGCGCAGGCGAAGGCTTGCTGGCGCGGCTCGCGCGTGTCAGGCCGCACCCTCGGGTGTTGAGAGAACTCCGTTGGCGAGGCGCTATGCCAATGGGCATGGGCCTTTGCGCTTTCACATGCTGGACACTTCTCAGGCCACATCGTTCGGATGCCTCGGGGGGGGGGGGGGGCGAGATACGGGGACGTCCGCGAGAGACACGCCCTCTTTCCGGGGGCGAGAGCCTCCCCCCTCGATGGTCTGGCCCTTGGAGCCCGGCGCGTGAGGGAGGCCGACGTGGTTTTCATTGGTCACCGCACATTTGCCCCTGCCGCCTGCCGCATTCGCCAAATACGCTTGCGGCAGGCGGGGCCTCTGCCTGTGGGTTACCTGCGCCGTCCGGGCCCTGTGCAGCATTGCCTGATGCTCGGATTACCATATGCTCCCCGAGTTATGGTGTAATGCGCGGCCAATGTGAAAGAGCTCTAGCCCCTGCCTCGGAGGGAGGGAGGGGGGGGGGGGGGGGGTGCTTCCTTTTGGCTGATCCTGGGGCCTGGTGTTCCCCGGAGGACCACAGGCGAGGGGGCCGTAGGGTGGGAAGGATAGGGCAGAAAGACCGAGCAGGGTGTGCTGTGCAGGTCCACGCGCCTGTCCTCCCTTCTGCTTGCGCCGAACTATATACATCCGTGTGTGTGTGTGCGCGCGCGCGCGCAAGGATCGAGGTACACAGGCGTGCTGCCGCCTGGCCGGGGCCCGGATAAAAGGGGCCCCCCTCCGTGCGAGTGGGGGAGCTCACAAGCTTGGCTATTGCTCCCGGGGTCGCCCCGCTGGAGGGGATAGTTCATCGCGCTCGGCCTGATGTCAGACCCGACGGTCTTTGTGTCCGCACTCCTCGCCTCCTGAGTTATCCCCCTCTGTCGAGGTGAGAGCCGGGGGGGGGGGGGCGAGCGGGCTGCGCCTATTCCGATGTGTGCCCCTCCTCCCCCGCCCGTCCCCGCGCCGGACCGGCCCCGGCACCAGCCATCCTGCACGACACCTGCTCGCGAGAAGCCTCGAGACGTTGCAGCAGGCAAGGGTGTGCGAGGCGCTGGAGAGCGTTGGGATCTCCTCGCGATTATTGGGGCGCTGAAATTCATGCAACAGCATAGCCGTCCTTCAGTGCGAGGCTGTAGCACTGGCTCCGTGGCGCGTGTGCGTGTGCCGCCGTCTCTGTGCATGTGCATGTGTGTGTGTCAATACACCCGCACACATGCGGGCCCTCGGCACGCCGAGGAGGTTGCGTATTTGGGCCGGGCCTGGGGGGGGGGCGGGGGGCACCTCGGGGTGGTGCCCGGCGTCCCGGATGCCCCGCTTGGGGGAGCGGATGTCGCCGTGTGGAGCATGTGTGTTGCTCACACCTCGTGAAGGTCCGTGAGGCGCGCGGGTGCTCGGGCCACTCTGGCGCCTGCCCCGGCAGGGGGGCTTTCCCTTTGGCCCGTGTTCCCGCGCGGTCGCCGGGCACACGCGCCCCCATGAGGCGCGGCCCATAAAGTCGCAAGACCATAGCATCTATGGCGTGTGTGTGTGTGTCTCTCTCTCTCTCCCTCTGTCTCCCTCTCTTTCCTGGCGTTCTCTGTTTCGGCGCGAACCTGAGGGCTTCACTTAGGCCGCGAGGGAGGGGGGGTTGTAATCGTCCAAGGAGGGGGGGGGGCATTCTCTCAGGCGTGTGCACATTTTCACGCTCCTCGAGGGCGCGATTGCGGACAGGGGCGGGGGCCCTTCCGGCGGGGGGGAGGGGGACGGGGGGCGGCTGGCGAATCCCGACAGCTTGCCGGCCGCTGCTTTTGCCAGAGCGCCCTGCCTTTCGGTGAGCAGGCGTCGCGAGCTTTTTCACACGCGCCGTGCCCGTTGGCGGACCTCGCCCTTCCGCGGGGGGGGGGGGGGGGGGGGGCGTCCGGTGCGTCCGGAACGACTCGGCGTCAGTGTTCCTGTACGCCGGGGCTGGCCCGCCTTTTCTGGTTGTACATACCTCCGCTTTCAGGCGCGGCTGTTTGTCCAGGAGCTGTGGGCGCTTGTGCGTGGCTGTCTGCCGCTTGGGTTCCTCCCCCCGCCGCCGGGCCTTCAGCCCGGGCGGCGTGCGCGAGCCTGCCCCCAAAATGGGGTGGTGTCACATGTGTATGTGTGTGTTTTCCGGTGGGGGCTTCGCCCTTGCCCACCCTGGCGCCTGATGCTCAGGACTACGACCAGCGGCTTCCGGAGGCCGGGCGGGGGGCCGGAGGTGGCGAGGTGGGCCCGCGCTCCGCTTGCTCACTCCAGTCTGTGAGCCGCGCCGGCCCCGCGCCGTGCCCGCTCTCGCTGTAACGGCCTGCGCCCCCAAAAAGCCGCCCTTCGGGCCTTCATCATTTGGCCCCCCTCTTGTGTGGCCGCGGGGCTCGGCACCCCTGTTTCCAAAAGGCGGCAACACGTTTGCCCGCCCCCCCCTCCCCCCCCCCCCCCCCCCCGCCACCGTGGCCGGCTTCTCTGTTTCCAAGCCCCCACAGGGCCGACCTCCGGGCCAGGCCTATTGCCCCCTCTTTTCGTGGCAGGGGCCCGGAGCTCTCGAGGGATGCTACTCCCAGTGTATTCACCCCACCGGCGTCCCCGCGGCTCGAAGGGCGGCCGGATCAATTGCGGGCCCGGCCGCCTGGGAACATCCGGTATTATTGTCACTTCGCGGTAGGGCCGCCTCGGTCCCCACATTTTCGCGGCGAACCCCCCCCCCCCGGCCCCTCGCCCCAGCACCTAAACGGGGGTGGTCGCCCCCAGATGTAGCCGCACCGCCCTACGGCGAGCCTGCCTTTGATGAAGCGTCGCATCGCGCGGACCTCCTCCCCTAAGCACCCGATCCCGCACGCATGGCTCTCCCCGCGCCTTCGTGGACTGCGCACGAGAACCCTCGGATGCCGGCCCACGGTGTGCTGCGGTGGTGGGTAATATATCCGCCTCCGCTCCGGAGAGGGAGAAGGGTGGGGGGTTCGCCGCGGCGGGTTCCATACTTCCTTTTCCTGCCCTGCACCCCCCCCCGCCGCAGTACAACAGGGGGGCTTCTTCCCCAACTGGGGCGGCGGGCCTGACTGGCGGTCTCGACGGGCCTCCACCAGGCGGGGGGGTGGGGGGGGGGGGATTTTCTTGGGGCGTCTCCGTCAGGGCGCTCGACACCCCGGAGCCCGCCGTTCCGCCCCGGAGCCCGCCAGCACCACCACTTAGCAGCTCCTCGCTGGCGGCCTGCCCCGGGGGGCGAAGGGGCGTGTGTCTCGCCGTGCTCATGCGTGTGCAACTCTACCTGCCTGCGAATGTGCGACGAGGGGGGCTTGGGGGGGGGGCACCTGCATCGACCACTTTCCCGGGCACAAGTGATGGGCCGGAGCTGGCCACCTCGGTACGGTGGCCTTACCCTCCCTCCGCCCCCCCATGGAAAATGGTGCCCAGACACTGGAGGCGCCGCTGGGGCAGGCTTCCGGCACCGCGAGGAGCGGGGACACACGGAGGCCTGTGTGCGAGCAGAGGTGTACCCCGTTTTGTGTGCCGCGTCCTCATGTCCCTCTCACGCTCGTTTGAGCCCAAATCCTGCCATAAGGACCCGCCCCAGGGCACATCCCCCCGTTGGCCTCGAGGCACCCCCCCCCCCCCCCCTAAATACACGCATCCAGATGCGCGCCCTGCCGAGGGAGACCGTCTGGGAGGGGGGTGACCGCGGGGGGGTACTCCACCTCAAGGAGGGTGCCCCAGCCCAACAGCCAACTTGTGCGCCCCCGACTGGGGGGGGGCGCATGCGCCACCTCGGCACGATGCCAGGCGCCCCGCGGCTTGGTCGTGTGTTTTTGTTTTCTCGCCTCGGTCGCGCGGCGTGTGGGCACACACGCGCTCTTCATCCTCCCCCCTCTGCCCGCGTCCTCACGCCCCCCCGCTTTTGGTGGGCGTGAGGCCCTGGGGCGGCCGGGTGGCCCCCCCCCCCCCCCCCGCACCCCCCGCTCCCCCACCCACCACCTCCCCTCGGAAGGAATCTGCCCGCCCACGCCCGGAGAGTTTCGAATTGGGGTACACCGACGGGGCGCCCTCCCCCCCCCCCTGCGTCCACTTGCGCTTGCGCCATCTCCCGGTCAGCCGTGCCAGCCGGATCCCCGGGCTCTCGGTGGTCCCGGCAGCTGGGACGGATCGACCCAAACGCCGATAGATGCCCCAGCCGGAGGGCGTCGCGAGGGGCGCGGGAGGCCCACCTCAGGCGGGCGGTCACGACCTCGCTGTCCCCGCCCGCTGGGTAAGATCCAGAGCCGGATTGC
>NW_009242971.1:2871257-2875569 GCF_000388065.1 Fonticula alba | reverse complement strand
TGTGTGTGTGTGTGTGTGTGTGTCTGTTGCCGGCTCCCTTCTCACTCCTTCTCTCGGGGCCTTCCCCTGACCCGAGTCCAACGTTCAAGCCAGGCGGGTGAGAGAGAGGCGCGGGGATGTGGGCCAGCTCCCGGCTTCGGGCGGTTCGAGGGAGGATCCTTTCTCCTGGGGGCCTACTTCGGCGCGTGCGTGTGTGTGTGTGTGTGTGCGTGTGCGTGCGTGTGTGTGTGTAGGGACCTGGGCATCCGCCTGCGCTCCCCCCCTTCGCGTTTCTGCCTTCTCATGGCTTTTCCGGCGGTGACCTCCACCACCGGATTGCTCGGGTCTGGTAGTCCCCCCCACCCCCACCCCCCCCCACCACTTCCTTGTGCCCACTTCCATCTCCCCCGTCTCTCTGCCCTCTCCTTCCAGCCGCCACTGCCCCTTCTCGTACTCTCCTCTCCCTTTCTTGCCATCCTCCTCCTCCCCTCCCGGACTGGTCAGATCTCCCCCTTGCGTGCGCCTGCACGCGTGCGCCTCCCTCTCCCCCTTCCCCCCTTCCCCACCCGGACCCATGTCGTCCAGCCCCTTCGATCCCGCCTTGCGCGACGCGTCGGTCGCCTCCGACAGCTACCTCTTCTCCTCCAATGACCAGACGATTCTCAACAACTTTTTTGAGAAACTTGCCTCCGAGGAATCCCAGCTCCCTCAGGGCTTCGGTCCTCTTGGCACCGGGGCACCGGGCCATGACAGCTTCTTTGCCGGGCCGCCGCGCCCCGGCGCCGGGGCCACTGCGCCGACATTTCCCGGCGTCCCACCTGCCGGCGGGGTGTCCGGCACTGGCGCCCCGCCTGGCCTCCTTGATGGGATGTTGATGCGCCCACCGGGCGGATCGGCCCCGGCCCACATGGCCTCCCTTTCCTCGCTCTCTCCCTCCTCTGTCGGTGCTGGCCCGGGCGTCGGGCCAGCCGGGTTCTTCCAGCCTACTGGCGTTGACTCCTTCAATGCCTTCCCTCCTCCGCTCAGTGCGCGCCCGATCACTCTCCCATCGCCCGTTCCATTCTTCATCCCCCTGTCCCTCCCCGGCCAGCATGCCTTCGCACGTGTGGTTGACTCACCGTCGATGATCCACTTGTCCCCGCTCTCTCCGCCCCCCTTCGGCCGCTCTTCGTCGTTCTTCCTCTCCCCAATCCAATCGGAAAGCCCATGACCAGGCCCAGGCCCTTGGCTCTCTTGCCCCGGAGGCACTGGGCAACCTTCCACACCCGACTGGCATGCCGCCCACCCTGTCCGGAGCGCGCTTTGCTCCTGGACCACCCAGCTTCCAAAGCCTGATCGCCAATAGCGCCAACGCCTCCGGCGCTTCGCAGCCGGTTTCGCCACTCTCTCAGTTTGCCCTGCAGAATGGCCTTCTCCGGTATGGTGGGCTTGGCCAGCAGCAGCCATCGCAACAGCCATCGCAGCAGCAGTCACAACCGGAGGCCGGTCGGATGTCACAGCAGCAGCAGCAGCAGCAGCAACCTTCTCAGCATCCTTTCTCCAACAGCAGTGCTCACAGTTCGCCCCGGCACCATGGCCCTAGTGGCGACGCCGGTGCCCCCTCCACGCCTGCTGGGTCTGGCTCCGGGCCCAATGGGCCCTCTTCGTCGGCATCCTCATCAAGTACTCCCTCCTCGACGGGATCCCTCGCTTCGGTCTCTTCCTCAGACCATGGCAGTTCCATGCCTGGAGGCCAGGGCCCACCACGGGGACACACTTACTCTCCGAAGACCGGCCAGCAAGGGCCTGGATCGCCTACTGCCATGAGCCGACACTTCCCTGCTGAGCGCCTGGCTGACTTCGCCGGAGCCGGCCCGGCCAACGCCTCGTCCTCTTATCACTCGCAGCAGCAGCAGCAGCACCACCACCACCATCTTCACCACTCACAGCAGCAGCAACAGCAACAGCAGCAGCAGCAGCAGCAGCAGCAGCAGGGGCACCACCACCACCTGCAGCAGCCGGGCGCTCCGCACTGGGCTGCTAGCGCCACCAAGATGCCGCAGCAGTCCCAGGCCTTCTTTGGCCGCGGTGGGGACTTCGCTTCGGTTGCGAGCTCCGGTCATGACCTGGCTTCGGACCAGTCCCTGCGCCAATCAATTCATGATGTCTCCAGTGTCAATGGCACTGCCATGCACATGCATCCGGTATGTCCCCGGGAGGGGTCGCTCTTCACGGGTCCGGCTGGCCCTGATGTACCCCCCCTGTGTTTCTTACATTCTCACGCAACACCCCCCCCCCCCCTCCCCCCTCTATGACAGCAGGCGCATCATCACCACCCACAACAGGCGCATCATCATCACCATCATTCGCAGCAGACGCAGCATCTTTCCTACATGCAGCAGCAGCAGCAGCCACAACAGCCACAGCAGCGGCAGCAGCAGCAACAGCAGCAGTCACTTCAGGCACCTCATCACACGCAGGGTGTCGATCCAAATACCGGGCTCTCTCTCGACCTGGTGGGTATCTCGCAACAGCAGCAGCAGCAGCAGCAGCAGCAGCAGCAACAGCCGATCAAGCGTCCCGGTGCGTGGGGTCCATTCTTGCACGCAGTCATACCCACATACCCACATGCATACCCACATGCACGCACACACACATTTATAGATATGTATACTCACGCAAAAGCTTTTGTCCTGCCTTCTCTTCTCCTCCGGCCCATCTCCTCCCCTCCACTTTCTCCTCCTCCTGCTCAGCTGTGAGCACCGATGGGTCCTCTGCCAGCATTGCCAAGCGTCAACGCCGGGCGAACCCCGCCGGGGGCGACTACGAGCCCAGCCAAGAGTCGCTCCTTCCTTCGGGTGCTGGGTCGCCAGGCACCGGTCTCGCGGACGGCTCCGCCCCGCCGGCACCCAAGCGCCGGGCTGGGCGTGCCTCGGCCTCTGCCGCCCCTCGGAAGGCCACTGGAAAGGCCGCCGGCGCCGCCGCTGCTGCTGCTGCTGCTCGGACAGCAGTCAATGCGGCTGCCGGCGACTCGAGCCCACTCTCCTCGCCGGATTCACTGTCCGCGTCACAAACTCCCACCCTGCCGGTTGGTGGCCTCGGCTCGCCAGATGGCTCCAATGGGTCTGGTGTGTTGAGCACCAGCGAGTTGAACATGCTACTGAAGCAGCTTTCCGGCGCATCGGGCGCTTCATCGGCTGTCAAATCCGAGGGTTTGCAGGATCTTCTCCCGGGTGATCTGGACTTCTCCCGGATCGGCACGGCAACCAGTAATGCCGGGCGCCATGGTCAGCTCGGGGCCTTTGAGCATGCTCTCCTCGAGCCACGTATGCCCACCTCGACGGTGAAGCCCTCCCTCGCGCGTGGTGCCAAGCCACAGATGTCTTCCGAGCAGCTGGCGGAGGAAATCAAAGCCGTGGCAGCCGGGCTGTCTAATAGCCTGGCCGGGCCGCCGATCATCAGCTACACGGGCACCCGCCACGGAGGTGGCATGCTGACCGACGAGGAGAAGCGCCGGAATCACATCCTCTCGGAGAAGAAGCGCCGGAATAACATCCGCCAGGCGTTCAAGCACATGACCGAGCTGGTCCCCTCGCTGACCGGGACCAATTTTTCCAAGGCCACCATCTTGCTGAAGAGTACGCCGGTTTTCTTCAACTGCTTCATCTCCCGCCTCATGTCGCCTTTGGTGCCGGGTCGCTGACAGACACACACACACACACACACGCACACGCACACATATCCACACTCCCCCCGTTCTCTCCTGCAGCCAACGAGTATCTGGAGTTCCTGCGTGACCACAACATGCGGCTGATCCATGAGATCCTCCGGATGCGCGCCTTCCTGGCTGAGCGGTCGCTTGAGTATCCTCCTCGTGGGGAAGACTCACGCCCGATGGACATGTCAGCCGACAGTTCGGCTACCCTGGCCACTGGGGACTACTCGGCCGCCGCTACCACTACCGCTGCCGCTGTCAACAACACCTCAGCCACAGGCCCCGCCGGGGCTGCCGATCGGCCAGCCCCTAGGGCCCCAGCCAAGACCGCTGGATCTGGGCGGAAGCCTCCGGCTACCGGTGGCGCAAAACAAACCAAGGCTTCCAGCACCAAGTCCGCTGCCGCCGCCAAGGGTGCTAGCGCCGCGGCGCCTCCCCCCGACGGGCCACCCCCCCCGGCGGCCTCTGCCACTAACAAGAAGTCCTCCTAGACGCGTTGTTCGCCCCTCCCCTCTCCCCCCTCATCCTCCCCTCCTTCTTCACTCTCCACATTCTCTTTCCTAGTCATTGCGGGGCTAGTATTGGCACTTCTGGGGGTGCGCCGGCGCGTCCCCCCGTCAATCACTATCCGCATCCTCC
>NW_009242971.1:2867905-2871247 GCF_000388065.1 Fonticula alba | reverse complement strand
CCCGCCTTTGCTTTCCTCATGGTAGATCCTCCGCCCCGCCCCCCCCTCTCGCTCGGCGGAATGTCCCCCGCCCTCTGCCCCGCACACCACGCATAGCACCTGGGCCCGCGCTCCGGAACCCCTTGTGACCTCGAGCGCGAGTGTCTTTTTTCTCACCCCCTCGCGGCCATCCCCGGCCACGCCACGCCAACCCATTTCTCCTCTCCTCCTCCTCCTCCCCTCCCACCCCTCCCCTCTCCCTGGCCAGCTGCTTTCCTCGCCTGCCCCCTCTCCCCTCCCTGTGCCGAGCGCATTTGTGCCCCTCACTGGCCACCGCCTCCACACCTGCTCCCCCCCCCGCTACTCCTACTCACTGCGCGGTCCTGGCTGGCCTCGGCTGCATGCTTTCACTCTTTCCCATTTGTCGGGTTCTTGTTCCTTGTACTTCACATTTTATACCCCCCTTCCCCCCTTCCCCCCTTCCACTCGCTGCTCGTCCTGAACGTTGCGCAGCGACAATACAGCATTCCTCCTTCCCTCCCTTCTTACCCTCTTTTCGCATGCCTCCCTCCCAGTGTCTTTCTTTTCACACACACACACATGCATGCGGCTGCGAGGGTAGACACGAATCTTTCGCGGCATAGGGGCCATGAGGACACATGTGGCCACACCCGTCGCCTCTCGCTGCAGGGTCCTCATCCGACAAGGCGGCCCCAAGGCATCACATTGAGACAAAATGGTGTCTGTGTTTTTCCCGCCCCCCCCCCTCCCCATCCGCTTGGCTGATATGCACCACCTTGGGCGATGGGAAGGGAGAGGGAAAAGAGGGAAAGAGAAGCACAAAAGGGAGCAATCACATCAGTTTGATCCAGCGCCGAAACCCTTATTGCCGAACCACTTCTCGTTAGCCTGGCGCACACGCTCGGCCGGGGTGAGTGGCACACCGGGGGCCGGAGCGGTGGCGGTGGCTCCACCGGTGGTAGTCCCCCGGCCGGTGGCGCCTTGCGTCCCGGTGAAAATCCCATTTGCCTGGTGTGCAGGCGTGGCGGACGTCGTGAAACCGCCATCCCGCTGCGCGGTGAAGCTATACGTCGAGGCCACACCCGATTGCGACAGAAGTGCCGAGGGCATGATGCGCTGGGTCTGCATGCGCAAGAGCTCATCGCGTGCCTTGCGCGACTTGACTGGATGTCGACATGTTGGCATTGGTTGGGTAAGGCTGGTGTCCAGTGGTGGAGAAGAGAGTGCGAGAGCAAGCGAGCGAGCGAGCGAGCAAAGGGAAATGGCGAGAGGAGAGCGTGGGGCGGGGGGGGGAGGGGGGCGGAGGAGGCGGAAGCGGGGGGTGCAGACAGCGAGCACAGTTCCAACATACCTTGGGTCTTCTTGTCCACTCGGATCCGCTGTCCGCTGGCACCGATCCCCTGGTTAATCATGCCGAGGCCGATCAGATCGCCATCACCGCCAATGATTTCCTCCTCGGCCTGGCCGAAGGCTGACCGGTTCTGGGCCTTACGCAACTGCGTCATCTGATACACCTCCTTCTGCTTCCGAGCCCTATGGTGGGCCAGGGGGAGGGAGTGGCGAACAAAAGAAGAGGAAGAAGAGGAGGAAGAAGAAAAAGATGTTAATGGTGTCAAGGTCAGAGGGGGGGGGGGGGGGGGGCGGGGATCTTGGCACAGGACAGGAAAGGCCATGGCTGGATGGCAGGAAAGCCCATGTAGGCGCACCGTCGGCCACCGCGCCGCTTGCGCTTATTCTCCTCCGGGACGGGGAGGATGTCCTCGCGCTTGGCCTGACCCGGCTCCATCCAGCGCTCAATACGAGAGGCCAGATCATCCAGGTACCGGATGGCCACACTGCCATCCGACGACTGGCGGAAGGCGTCCACCCGGGCCACGAGGGCCGTCTTGCCGGCGATCTGCCGGGCCACCCGCCGGCGAACGAGTGCCGGAGCCTCTCGCACGGCCGGGGCCTGGAAGATGAAGCCCATGTGCTGGGTCCCGGTGGAGGCCAAGCCCTGCGGAGTGCGCCGCGAATGGCCAAGAATTTGGATGTTCGAGGAGGGCATACGTGCCAGGGCCTCGATGCCACCGGCAGCAGTCATCAACTGTGCGGCGACCGTGGCGCCCAGCAGCCGGTGCAAATTCGGCGCGATGTAAGCCATGCGGCTTTGGATGAAGCGGACAATCTTTCACCGGGCCAAGCGCAGGGCAAAGGCAGCGCAAGGTCAGAAGACCCAAGGGAGAGGGCAGACACAGAGGCAGGATGAGGAGGGCAAAGGGAATGTCCATACCAGCAGAGAAGCCTCCGACAGGGATACCATCATGGTGGCGGCCTCGCGCACGCGGCGCATCTGCACGCTCCCGGGTCCGGGCTCGGCATTGATCCGAGCCGTGGCCACGACAATCACCGTGGCCGGAGGAAGCAACGACCCGAGATCCACCTTGGACATGTCGGTTTCGTCGCCGATCAGGAGAATCGTCCGGGCATACTCCACCGGGGAGGCGACCAATGAAGCCAGCTCCGGGAACTTGGGCTTGTAGTAATCAAGCAGGTACTGGAATGGCGGGCCGATAGGCCGGTCAGCAGGGCGCCCAGGCACCGGGGAGAGGGACGCCAAGACCGATGTGAGGACCAATGTCAGGACCAATGGCAGGGCGGCCACGGAAGGGAAAGGGAGATCGGTGATCGAGCACGCGGTCAAAGACCAGGACACATACCTTATGGATGAGGTCCATCTCGTCGTCGATCTCCAAGGCCAGGCGATTCGACCGCAAAATGAGGTTGTACTCCTGGTGATCGGAGAGGTTGCCGACAATGACCGGCGGCGGCCCGGACAGGGCGGTATCGATCAGCTAAGAGAAGGCCCACCACCGCGCCATGTCACGCCATAGCCCCGCAAGATGGCCAGTGTGGTGGTGGCATGTGGTCAGTACAAGGCCAACTCCCCGGGACCGGAGGCAAATTGAGGCGGGAACATACCGAGGTCAGTTCCGAAAAGCGGGCCGAGCCAGTCAGCTTAGCAATGTCCGAGATCTCCAGGTGCTGGGTATCCAGCTCGGCCAAATCCCGGGCAGCCAGCTGGGAGGCCTGGGCGTCGCGCTGCCGGGCCAGGCGCGCCGCCTCGCTGGCCGGATCATCGGCCCCCTCGCCGTCGCTGTCATCGCCATCATCACCAAACAGGTCATCCAGGTCGTCCATGAATGCGTCGGCCTCGGGATCATCCTCCGCACCGAGGCCCGCCGACATGCCGTGGCGCGTGCGATCGCCTCCCGGCTGTGATTTTACATGGTCGTCCAGGGCGGCCAGGTCGCTGAGCAGGTCATCATCGAGAATGTGCTCCGACTTGGACATGATGATGGG
>NW_009242971.1:2865921-2867428 GCF_000388065.1 Fonticula alba | reverse complement strand
CCCCCCCGATCCCACCATCCCCCCCCGCTGCACAAAGCTCAAGGCTGCATCGCACACTCGAACATGGCCGTGCTAACTTGTGACCGCCTGCCCCGCCGCCGGTTCCCATTCCCGGCCTCCCCGCACCTCGGCCCTCCCATTACAGACTCTGGATGGGCTGACCCGGTTCCCAGATTACTCCATGACACTGATGTACCTGTTCACCGATCCGTCGGTGGAGGATCCCGGCCTGCGAGCCATCGCTGGTCTGCTGCTGAAGAACCTCATCCGCAGTAAGTACAACACCTTCCACCCTACGGCCAAGGTGTACATCAAGCTGCAGTGCCTTCGTCTGGTGGGCGACAAGGAGCCCCTGGTTCGGTCGACCGTGGCCACCATCATCTCGACGCTCCTGTCGATCGGCTCAATCCACGATTGGCCGGAACTTCTGCCGTACCTGGTGAACATGCTCCAGACACAGGATATGCTCATTTTGGAGGTATGCAACTGCGGCATTTGGCTCGGGCCTTTTTCTCGGCCCGATCCCGGGGCAACCCCCTGCTGATGGAGCTTCTGACGCCCTTGCCGGTCTACTGTTCCCCCGAATGCAGGGCGTCTTTGCCACCCTCCTGATGATCTGCGAGGACTCGGCGGCCGATCTGACGGACCAGTCGCTGGAGACCCTGATCCCGGCCTTTGTGATGTTCTCCTCGCATCCGGTTGCCAAGATCCGCGGTGTGGCCATCTCCTGTGTCAATCAGTTTATCCTCCTTCAGCCAGCCATCCTCGCCCAGCATATGGACGTCTTTGTGACCGTGCGCTTCTTTTCGCACTCCTCCCTTGCCGAGGGAGAGAGGGAGAGAGGGAGAGAGGGAGAGAGGGAGAGAGGGAAGGAGAGGCTAGGACACCGTGTGGCGGGGCGGAAAAGGGAAGGAGGGGTGTGGTTGGTCCTGTGGGCTGGCCACCGGCGTCACCGACCGCCGCGGTGGCACTTGAGAGTGCGCAACAGACGCCCAAGTGCCCATCCAAGAGCGACACGTTCGTAGGGACTCGGTGGCCGGCAAACACGTCCGACGGCAGAATGATCGGCGGCACTCGCGGTAGCGCCATGCGGCAATCGCTTGTTGTTTTCTTCACGTGGTGGCCTGCCCGTGTTGATGGTCCTCCGCAGAGGCCCCATGTGTGGCACCCTCTGGCCCCCGGCCAGTGGCACCTTTTTCCTGGCCCATCCCCACAAGTGTGTGCCCGTAAAATGGATGCGAGGAATTCGGCATGCCAGTCAATGTGTGTCCGGTGCACTGGTCCTGCACCGCGCCCCCGGGGGACTGCCGACGCGTTGGACCTCATGCGCGTTGGGCAGGCAGCCCCCCGCCCCCCCGTCCCCCGCCCGCAGCCCGCGCCCCGCACCGAGCCCCCTCGTCTCGTCCCACCTAGTCCCAGCCAGTCTCGGGCAGGTGCGGCTTCCCGGTCGTCAGGGTGACCCCACCCCCAGCACAGCATGCACACTTCTGGGGTGGGGTGGGGGGGG
>NW_009242971.1:2850029-2865636 GCF_000388065.1 Fonticula alba | reverse complement strand
CTCTCGCTCTCGCTCTCCCGTGTTTCGTCTCCTCCGCACCGGCGCCTGACATCCTGGCCTCGTCCTTTGCTCGTGCAATCAGTCCCTCTCCAACACGGCCACCGATTCGGACTCCTTCGTGCGCAAGCACGTGTGCGAGGCGCTGGTGTACATTTTCGAGGTATCTCCGGCCTCGCTGCTTCCCTTTATCGACAAGATCCTGGAGTACATGTTGCTGTCCATCACCGACCGTGATGAGCCGGTGGCCCTGCAAGCCTGCGAGTTCTGGCTCCTTGTCTTCCAGCACACTTCCGACCTGTACTCGGTGGTTGTGCCCTTCATCAAGCGGTGCGTCTCGATGTCCCTGCTTGCGATCATCCGCCCCCCAGCTTGGGCTCCCACCGTTGCTGCCATCTGGGTGGGCTTTTGCTCACCCCTTCCCTCCGTTCTTCCATTCGCTCCTCGCCCGCGCACAGTCTCCTCCCGATTCTGGTGCAGAATGTCATCTATGCCGAGGGGTCCTACGGCATCATCGAGGATGCCTCAGTGCCGGATCGCCCGGAGGAGCTGCGCCCTCGCTTCCACCGGCGGCGGCTCCAGACCTCGGGCGCCGGGTCGGAGTCCTTTGTGGAGGAGTATGAAGATGAGGACTTCGATGGGGATGACTTTGACGAAAGCGCCGACTATGCCGGGTATGATGATGACGATGATGATGAGGATGATGGTGAGGTCCAGAATTGGAACCTCCGCCGGGTATGCTTTCGCTGTGCCTCCCTATGACCGTCGATCCCTCGCGCCATTTGGGCTTCCCCGCCCCTCTCCCTCCATTCTGCTCCTTCTCCGAGATGTTGGGACCATCCTCTGACCAACCCATGTCGCCCCCCCCCCCCCCCCCCCCTCAACTCGCCCTTTTGACAACAGTACTCGGCTACCCTGTTGGAGAAGATCATCTCGCAGTTCTCAGCCGAGATCGGCCCCGCGGTCCTGAGCACCCTTGAGCCCTACTTGGGCTCTGACGAGTGGAAGCCCCGCGAGGCTGGCATCCTGGTCCTCGGCGTGGCGTCCAAGCATGTGTTCCCCGGATTTCCCCAGGCCATCGGAGCATTCGAGTTCCTGCTGGAGAACCTTCGCCACCCGCATGTGCGTATCCTGCCCCGCCCGCGTCGCAATTTTGGTTTTCCTTGCGGCCTCCTCTCTCGGCGTCTGGCTCACACATATGGCCCCCCCCCCTCTCCCCTCGGCCTCCCCCTCTGCCCGCTGGTTTGCTCTTGCTTCAATGTAGCCGCTTGTGCGTGAAACCGCGTGCTGGTCGGTTAGCCGGTTTGCCGCGTGGTTCCACTCGGCGCCGGAGTTCGAGCCATACATGCCGCGCGTTCTGTCAGCCATTCTGGGATCCATGCACGACAACACAAAGCGCGTTCAGGGTGCCGCCTGCTGCGCATTCACCCTGATCAGCGAGTCCATCGGCCTGGCCATGGTGGCATACTTGCACTCGGTGCTCCCGCCGCTGATCAAGGCCTTTTCCCTGTTCCAGGTGCGCCTGAGACGCGGTCTGTTCTCTCCCCGATTGATCCCCGGTCTGTTGGCCTCTCTTGACGACTGACCCCTCCGCCACCGCACTTTGGTCCCCCTGCGCTGCTTAGCAAAACAACCTGCTTCTCATGTACGACACCCTGGCGACGCTGGTGCAGAATGTCGGCAGCGCCATCTGTGAAGAGTCTCTGTTGAGCATTTTGATGCCGCCGCTGTTGCAGCGCTGGGATGCCACGCCGGACGATAGTACCGACATTTTCTCCCTCTTTGAGTGTCTGTCCACCCTGGCGAACACCCTGCGGGAGAACTTCCTCCCTTACAGCGGGGTGTGCTTCAACCGGGCAGTTAGAATCATTGTCAACACCATCAATGCGGAGATTGTGCGATCTTCCCCCATCCGGCTCCTTCTTCTCGCCTGCCGCCTGCGAGCTGTCTCTTTACGGAAGCATTTACTGACCTGTCCGTGTTTCTGCGCGCGCGCGCGCGCGCGCACCTACGCACACACACACACACGCACGCGCACACGCACGCGCACACACACGCGCACACACACACGCACACGCACACACGCACACACACACACACACACACACGCGGGTATGCATGTACTTGGTTAGGCCTACGACAACAACCCCAACCTGCCGGAGCCGGACAAGTCCTTCATCGTGGTGTCCTTCGACCTGCTGTCCGGCATCGCCGAGGGGCTAAAGGGAGCCATCGAGCCGCTGGTGGCCTCCTGCCCGACGCCGCTGATTGAGCTGATCAAGCACTGCATCCGCGATGACTCGGAAGAGGTCCGACAGTCGGCCTTCGGTCTGCTGGGCGACTTGACGGTCGCCAGCCCGGCGCACATTGGCCCGGACAATGTGTCCCTCATCATGCCGGACCTGGTGGGCAATTTGGACCGGGATTCCGTGTCGGTGTGTAACAATGCCTGCTGGGCTCTTGGCGAGATGACCAAAGACTTCAGCGGGCCGATCCGGCCCTTTGTGATGGAGGTCCTGCCGCGGCTGATGAAGATCCTGTCCTCGGTGACGGTTCCCAGCTCTCTGCGGGAGAATGCCGCCATCACCCTCGGCCGGTTGGGGCACTCGTGCCCCGGGGAGCTGGCCTCCCTCCTGCCGCACTTCCTGGCAGACTGGTGCTCGGTGGCCATTGCCATGCCGCTTGATGCCATGCTGGAGAGCGCCTTCACCGGGCTCTCGTGTGCCATTGCCGAAAACCCCCCGGCCGAGCAGGCCTTGTTCTCCATGCTCTGTGATGTGGTGGCCAACTGGCGGTCCATGTCGGGACCCTTCGCGGCCGGGCTCCGCCAATTCTTCAATGGGTACAGCCTGCGCGCCGGGGACCGGTGGCCGGTGATGGTCGGGCAGCTGAGCGAACCCACACGCGCGCAGCTCACCGAGCTCCTTCGCCACTAGGGGTCTTTCTCCCTCTCTCCCCCCCCCCCTCCCTCCCCCTCTCCCCCATACAGCACGCGGCTCCGCCTCCCGGGCGCCGTCATTGGCTGGCCTTCTTGTCTCTGTCCATGTGACTGGAGTGCGTGGCCACTCCCTCTCTTGAATATATGCCCTCCCTCGCGTTGGGGTCTCCTTGTGGGTCTGTCGCGCCTCTTTCTCCCTTTGTCGGGTGTGGTATTGCGCGTGTGCAACACCGGTGTGTGTGTGTGTGTGTGTGTGTGTGTGCATGTGTCGGGAAAAAAGCCCGCCTTTTGTCCGGATGCGCCCTGGGGGCATGCTCTTCGGGGGGAGAGGGGGGCGGGCCGCAGTTCGGTTCGGTGCCCGCAAAGAGATGCCCCCTCGGTCCGGACCCCGGTGTCGGGCTGTGTGTGCGACGCGCGGGAGTGGCATTCGGCGAGGATACTCAAGCAATCTGGGCGCCCGATCTGCCAACGCTCCACCAGGTGTCGGCGATCCCGCGTCCCCCTGGTTGCGGCTTGAGCGCGGAGAGCTGCCCGCCCCTGGGGACGGCTCCTGGTGGCGGGCTGGCAGACGGGCAGACGGGCGGGCAGGCGTGCAGGCCGCCGTAGAGGCAGATCGCTCTGCGCCACAGCCGCTGGCACCACCCCAGTCGCCACCTGTTCGGGGACGAACCATGACAAAAGGCCGCCGCGGCGGGGCCGGGTGTGCCGCGGCCCCCCCCGTGTCATTCACCTCCGTCCCGCCTCCCCTGGCCCTCTATTTTGGCCCCTCTTTCTTTCTCTTCCCTTCCCCCCATCCTCCGTATCCTCTCCCTGCCGCGCTTTCTCTCTCCCTCTCTCTTGCCTCTCTCTCTCTCTCGCTCTCTCTGCCATCTCTTTGCGCCCCCTCTACCCTCATCTTTCCCCACCTCTCAGAAGGGCGACACATGGCCGGCCGGCGGCGCAGCAGTGAAATGCCTCTGGTCGGCGGTGGCCAGGCGGACCAGCTGCAGGCCGCCGATGTCACCTTCGGCAGCAATCCCTCAATCTCGATCACCGTGCAGGATGAGCCAACTGGTCCCTCAGCTCATGGTGATACCCCAGGGAGCCATCATCCTCCCCCCCCCCACCACCACCACCATCTGCAGCAGCAGCAGCAGCAGCAGCAGCAGCAGCAGCAGCAACAGCAGCAGCCTGTCCGACGTCTGTCCGGGCACCTCCCAAACATGGGGGAAGCAAGCTCGAGCGCCTTTTCGGGCCTGGGAGGCGGTGCTCCCTCCGGAAAGAATGTCCGCCTGCACCATTCGCATCATTCCCTGTCAGGCATGGTGGGATCATCGGTGATGCCATCCCCCGGGCCGGGTGGACGTGTGGTGCCCCTGGTCACTCGGTCAGAAAGCAACCCCCTGTTGCTGGCTTCCAGTAGCCCTTCCCTGCTGCTCAATGACCCGGCGGCCAATTTGCTGGCGATCACATCGCCCGCCGGGACGAGTGCCCTTCCCGAGGGGACCTTCCTCTCGCCGCTGGTGGTTGCCCCGCACCACTCCCGGGCCAAGGGACAGGGAATGGGCTCGGCTTCGCCGCCGTCGCGGCCCCTGAAAATCCCCCACACTGGCCCGGGAGGCAGCGGGCCTCCCTCGCCCCTTCCAAGGCTGTCGCCTCCGTCGCCCTCGACGCTGACATACGTCTTTGGCCATGAGGACCTGCCCAGCCCCTTGGAGGAGGATGAAGATGCGGAGTTGGCCGGGGCGACGCTGGCCGGCGGGACTTCCCCTCGGCCCAATGCCGAACTGTCGCCCCTGGTCTTCCTGGGATTGCCGTCCGGTCGGGGTGTCGGTGGCTCCGGCTCCGAGTCCGAAGCCTCGAGCCCGGTCCGCTCGGATGACGAGAGCTTCGGCGCGTGGAACAGCGGCAGTGGCAGCGGCAGCGGTAGTGTGGAATTCCCGGGGCCCGGGCCCGGGCCCGGGCCGGGCACCAGTCCCGGGCGCCGACGTGCCACCATTGGTTCCAGTGCCCCGCCCTCGCCGACCGCCATCATGCCGAGCCCCGGCTCGGCGGCCCCCTCGCCCGGGGGCACGGTTTCCAGCGCCAGCGGGGGTCGCTTCAAGCCGCCCCCCCTGCAACGAGGGATCTCAGTGACGACGGCCACTCTGCGGGTGGCAGTGCCGCGCTACTCGCAAGAGCTGAGGGCCATCCTGCCGGCACTTGGGATCATCGACTTCAGTCGCCTTGTGGACCCGCTCACGTGCTGTGTGTGCCATGTGTCGCCAGTCGGCGAGAACCCCATGTTCCTGGATTGTCTTCATACGTGCTGTGGCTTTCATGTCTTGGATCGGCGTGCGTGCTCCCTTCGATGTCACCCCTTGCCTGCTTCGCCGACTTGCTTGTGATCATCCCCCTTCTCCTTCTCCTTCTCACGCACGCACGCACGCACGCACATGTACCCTGCGGTGACTTCTACGCTCCTCTTGCTCCCTCTTTCCCCTCTCCGGGATGGGGCCACAGCCTTCGGCACTGTGGTTGACTGTGAGGTCTGCAAGAAGAACTCCATCGTCCAGAAAAATCGTCCCTTCGAGCGAGACCTTCACACAGAGTATGTGGTTCACATGAGCCGAGCCACGGCCAGCAGTAACATGAACCGAAATGTTTGTGGTGCGCCTCGGTGTCCCCTGGCCAGGGGACCGCCGTTCGACCTGTCTCCCTCCACTGGCCACCCCCTGCTTGTTTTTCTTTACCCCCTTTGCCATTCTCTTTCTCCTCTTCTTCCACCCCTCCCCCCCCCCTACCCTCCCCTCCCTCGCTGACCATATTCTCCCGCTTGCCAGCCAACTGCAACGGCCCCTCAGTGGACTGGTACTGCAAGACGTGTGCCTCATTCATTTGTGACCCTTGCTATCAGGATGTCCACCAGGCGCGTATGTACCGCAAGCACGAGGTTGTTCGCGCGCACTTCTCGACGACTGTGGTGGCGACCTCGGGGGGCGGTGGCGCGGGCGCTTCCGCCCCCGGCGCCGGCGCTTCCAGCGGGACAACCGAAGCCCTGGCTCTGGCCAGCCCTCGGGGTCCGGCGCTATCCGGCTTCCCGATGGAGACGTCCTTCGGCCCGCGGCCCAGCGCGGCCTCAACGAGCTTCTGGATTTGCAAGCAGCACCAAAAGCCCTTCCGCATGTACGACCCATTTGAGGGACGGATGCTGTGCATTGCATGTACCATGGCCGTTGAGGAGCCCTCAACAGCCTTCCTGCACACTCCCCAGACCGGTCGGCGCTCGGTCAGCAACCTTCCACGCAACACCCAAACCATCAGCCTCAGCGATGATAAGATCTTCCGGCAAAACCTCGGGGAGCTGTGCCACCGGCTGCGGCATTACAATGAGTCGATCGCGAAGTCCCTTATCAACATTTCCGGCCTGCTGCCGGTGCTCGAGAGTGTACGTGGAGCTGGGGAGGGGGGCGGGGGGAGGGGATGACTTGGATTTCTTCTTGCTTTTTCCACTTCCCTCGAGACTCACTCTCACAACACTTCTGGCATGCGCCCCCCCTCTCCCCACCCTTGCTTTGCATCCCCTCCTCGCCGCCCTCCACCCCGCCCCTCGCCCTGCACGCCGATACAGAATCACGCCAAGACCCAGGCGCTTGTGCATGAGGTTTTCATTGAGCATGACAAGCGTCTGAAGATCGAATGTAGTCAAGCGATTGACCGGCTGAATGCCGCGGCTAAGGAAAAAAGTGCGCTCCCACCTCCCGGCCCTGCTCTTCCGCTGCCTACTTCCCTTCGCCGGCCTTCGGATGCTCCGGCTTGCTAACCTCCCGGTTGCTGCGCCGCGGGACAATGCTGGCAGTGGATGCCCTGAAAGTCAAGACCGACTTTTTGGCCACCAAATTGAAGTCCTGCATCACCCTGGCATCTGTCATGGAGCGGACAATCGGACAGGACACCCGGTACTTTCCGATGATCCTTGGCGAGTTCCTCGGGCGCAAATACAAGGTGCCCTCTCTGCTCGTCTCTGTCTCTGCCCTTTCTCCCTCCCTCTCCCTCCCTCCCTCTCCCTCCTTCTCGCCGATTTCCCGTGTGCCAGCATGCAGATGCTCCTGCACTCGCGGCGGTATTACTCACCAGCTGGATCCCTTGCGTAGGAGTTTGCCCTCGATGGGGCGCGCGATGTTCTTCACGACTTCACTGGCCTCATCTCGGCCGACCTGCCCGATCCCCTGTCAGAAGTGGAGTCCATCCATGTGGACTTTGAAGTGGTACGCCAGGGGCTTGGGTCAATCGCGGGAGCCGCTTTTTGTGCCTCCTGTCGGTGTTCCTCCTCCCCCGCGGTGGGGCCTCTTCGGCTGACGTTCCCCTCCTCCCCCCCCCCTTTGGACGTCCCTCGCTCTAGAGCGACATCGATCACCCGCTGGTGGAGCTGCGCGAGCGGGTGGCCATCCTGGAGAAGCGCCTGCAGACGCAAGCCCAAGCGCACGCGGCGCAGATGCAGGAGATGAAGCGCAAGCTGAAGGACTCCTACTCGGAGCACCGGTCCAATCTGGCAGCCATCAAGGTCATGTTCAGGCACTACCGCCAGCAAGTGGAGCAAACGGTTTACCAGCAGTTCCGCTCGATGCTGCTTGGAGGCCGACTGCTGCTGTTGCCGGGGTTTGACGAGGAGGACGAGGAGCATGGTCAGCCCCAGCCGATCCACCAGTATCCGGAACCGCAGGAGCACTATTTCCCGCCCCGCCCGCAGCCGCACTCGCAACAATGGTGGCTCGATCAGGCGGCACAGCGCTCGGAGGGCATGCGGCGGCCGCGGCCACCCCCCCTGCTGGACCGGGACGCGCCTTTCGACAATGCCTGGGCGCCCGAGGCTTCGGTCTTCCAGGTGCCCGAGCTCGACTCGGCCGGCCAGTCGGTGTCCATGCCGCTGGCCGGGAGCTCGCCCGGGTCGCCTCGATCCCCGGCCACCAGCCCGGGCCATGTTCCCAGCATCTTCACCACCGATGTGGATCAGGAAATCGAGCAGGCGGTCAACCAGGCTGATGCAGCCTTCCAGCAGCTGCTGATCCGGCCAACTCCCGATGCCGCGGGGCATGACCATCTGGTGCAATTTGACCGAGGTGGGTCCCATGCGGCGGGGGTGTTGCCATCGACGGCGAGCTCGGGGCAGTCGACTCCCGGAGACTCGCGCTCCCTGGGGCGCCCGCGGCCCAGTCCCCGGTCACACCTGGGCCGGTCCTTCTCCGGGTCACTTCACTTGCCGGGGCTGGTTGGCGGATCGGCTGGAGCTGGTGGCACGGCGACGCCCGGGGGCGGGGCAGTGGCGGCCGGCGCCGCGGCCGCCAGTGCCTCGGCCACGGCCGCCTCCGCCGTGCAGCACTGGCAGAGCGCCTCCGCCCCGCAGTCGGTCCGGCCGACACCGCCCGGCAGTGCCACGCTGGCTGGGGGCGACTATCTGGGAGAGCTCCGCTCGCTGGAGGGCTCACCGCGGGCTTCGCTGGCCGATTCGCCGGGAGCCATGGCCGAGCGTCCTCTCGGCGGCGAGCCGGGGATGGGACCTCTGTCATTGGGGGTCCTGTCGCCGGTGGATGAGGACAGCGGGAGGGGCTTTGGTTCGACGCAGTCGCTCGTGGCCGGCGACGGGGAAGACCCCCCGCCCCTGGTGGTCCCAGCAGCCCGGGGCCCGGCCATCGATTCGTCTCCCAGGCGGCGCATGTCCGGGTCTCTGTTATCCGGTGCCGGGAGAGCCGCCTCGACCTTGCGCTCGGACAATGCGCCGCACCCTCCGGCGGCCTTCCAGTACGCGCTGTTCCCGCCGCCGGCGCCGCCACCCGGGCGTCGGCACACTCTGGCCCCGGCCCTGGTGGCCGGTCAGCGCCGCGCAAGCATCAGCGTTCCCTCCATTTCGGTCACCGACATGTCGGAAAGTGGCCAGCCTCTGGGTGCGTCGCAGCAGCGGGGCACCGCATGGTCGGCCAAGCCGGCCACCGGCGTTTCGCCCGGGCGAGTGCCTTCTTCAGTGACGGGGTCTGCCTTGTCATCGCCCATCTCCCGGATGGGCAATGATCCGGTCAACCCGTTTACGAATTTCCAAGCGCTCTCCCTGTCGGAGGCCTCGCCCGCGCAATTGGTGTCCAGTGGCGGCCCGGACGGCCGCGCCTCCTTCCGCTCCAGCTACGAAGGGCTGATGTCACGCCTGCGTGAGGTACTCTCTCTTTTTTTTTCTTCTCCCCGGGCCCCGGCCCTGTGGCAATATGCCTCGCGTGAATGTGTCTGACCCTTCTTCCTTCGGTCATCCCCCCCCCTGCCTTCTCGCACCTCCCTCTCTCTCTCTCTCTCTCCTCCCGGCTTGACGCCGCCCGGCTTTTCCGGCTGAAGATCGATGTTCCCGCTCTCGGGGACACTTCACACATTGTTTTGGCGCTGGAGGCCAGCTTCCGGGAACTGAACCGCGCCGGGCGGGCGGAGTTCGAGCGGAACAGCCAGACTGTGTGGTCCTGGCTGCGCCTGCAGCAGCGCCTGGCACTCAGCTCCCGTCGAGTGGGGCTACTTGAACAGATGTCCGTCGCGCAGACTGGCCGCCATGCGCTGTCTTTTGCCTCTTCATGCTCTTGCCTCGTTGCTCCCGTCCCCCCGGGCGCCTATCTGACCCCTTCCCTGTTGCCCCCCCCCCTCTCTCTCTCTCTCTCTCCCTCGCGCCCCGCTACACACACACACACACAGTGTGCTCGAGTTGCGTCACATCCTGGAGGGCCTGTACGAGCATGCGACCCGGCGGCGCGCGTATTTCGACCGGGCCGCCGCCGGGCGCATTTACTCCACCATCGAATCGCTGGAGCTCCTTGTGCGCGAGGCCCAACACGAGAAGGAGGCCTTGCGCTGTCGGGCTCAGCTCACCTGGAAGAGCGTACTCGTGCGTGCTTCAGCCCGCGGAAGTGATTCCCGGTGGGCTTCCTCTTCCCCCTTTCACCCCAAGACGTTTGCTCACCCGGCCCATCTCTCGTCCTCTCCCACCCATACATGACATGTTTTTGCCCCATTGACATGGCGATGTTGCATGGTTCGCGCCCCGGCGAGCAGTCTGCTGTTGCATCGGACCAGCAAGACTTCGAGCGTTTCTGCCACCACTCGGACCACCTTGCGCGGTCGGTTGAGTCGACCTCACTGGCGGCCAGCAGCCTGAGAACAGTTTTCTTGGGCCTTGGTGCCTCGCCAGTCGAGCGCTTTGATGACGAAGGATCGGCATACCTATTTTAGACCCGACTATGGCCGCCGCTGCCATTGAAATGCTCCACTCCTCTGCCCGCTCCTCCCCCCCCCCCCCCTGGCTCTCGCATACGCACGCGCATCCACCGAGCCGCTACATACACATACACATACCACATGCACGCGGCTTTGCAGGTACACTGTCATGGCGTGTCACCGCCGCTCGGCGAGGTGGTGGGATTGAGGCCGGCACAGGAGGAGGGGGAGAGGCAGCGAGAGCATGGAGGGGAGAACAGGAGAACGGGGGGGAGGGGGGGTGCATGGATGATGGAGGGACCCTTCCGCTTGGGTAGGTGCACATATGCGCAGATACGCCCAGGCGCAGGCCGAGTGGCTTATGTTGCCGGGACCCCCAGGCGTGAGCGGTCTCGCGCCCGGGAGGGCGAGTGAGGGCTGCCAGATTAGTAAGGCGCAACAGTTGTGGGTCGCATAGTGCTCGGGGGGAGCTCCTCGTCCACAGGTAAAGACCAGACGGGGATCGATTAAGTCCCTGTGTCGCGTGACCTGTTGTTTCTAAATGGCCAGACTGGGCTAAAGCCCTTAACTGGTGAGCTCGGGCATTTACACCCACAGGCAAGTCACATTCCGCGCAGGCACAATTCGCTGCCGATGGCTAGACACAGGCATGTTGGCCTGTCTGCCGGGAAGGTGGGCGAGTCCCGCGACCAAGAGGCCAGCGGAAAAAAGTCCAAAGCCCCCGCCGACTGCGCCTAGTGTGCGGGGGCCCAAACGCAGCTGCCGGAGGGCACGCCCACCGGGCAAGACATTTGAGGGGGCGAGGAAAGTCGCCGTGCGGCATCGCCAACCGGCGGAGCCCGGCCGGGTGATCCCCCTCGCTGGCGACCTCCCGCCGGCCTGGCCGCGGCGCCAGTGCCTGCATCCTCCTGCCCCGGGGACAGGGGGGTCTCTCTCAGGGCGGGGGTGACGGGAATGGCCTGTGTACATTGGCAGCTCATTAGCGGTCCCCGGCCTCCCCCCCCCGGTGTTCGGCCCGAGGCAGAAGGCGATCGGGCGCCGCCGGAGGGGGGGGGGGCTCTTCTTCACGGGCCCCGGTGGCCAGAGGCAGAGCCACTTCAAGCAAACCCCTCCCTCATTTTCTTTCCCCCTCTTTCGCACCCGCTCAGCCACTATCGCACGTGAGCCCAACCTCGGCTGCTTGGAAGTGCTCAAGGACAGCATGCTACCCGTGATGGGGGTGGCCCCTCCCCTGCCGCCAGATCCGCGGTCTCGCTGGCACGCAGACCTGATCGAGGCTTTCCGTGCTGCGGTGGCCCGGGACTTTGATCGGAGCCTCGAGCGCCTGGCGCATCTTCCCTGGATTGGCCCCGGCTTTGTCATGGACCCGGGCAAATGCCCCTCGAGCGAGGACTTCTGGTGCTCGGTGGATCTGCTCTCCTTCGTGGCTGTTGACATCCAAGCTCGGGCACATGTTGCCGCCGGATCCGGTATGTCTGTCTGTGTGTGTGTGTGTGTGGCTGATCTGCCGGGGGGTCATTTCCCTCGGCCCTGCCTCCAAGGCCTCTTTTTTCATTTTCCTCTCTCCTCTTTGCGCGGCACTCACCTGCCTCTGCTGTCCCCTCCTCCCCCAGCGCTAGGCACCACCCTTCGTCGCGTGGTTAGCTCGATCTCCGCCCTGAGCTCGAATGACGTGCCCTCGGCGGGCTTTCCCTTTTTCCGAAGTGCGGCTCTGCGGCTGCTGAGGGCTGCGTTCCTTCGGTCAACAGGTCTCAGGTGCGTGGGCAGAGGGGTGCTCATTGCCGGGAGGGGGCACCCTCCGGCCCTTCCCCGCCCTTGATGTCGCCCTCGAGGGGACGTGTGCTGACGAGCGCCTTGCCACCAGTGTCGCGGCGGGCATCTACCAGCACCATGCGCCGCGGTTGCTCCATGAGCCGGAGTGGCACGAGTGCATGCTCCGTGGCTTGGAGCATGGGGCCGACAGTGGCATGTCCCCGCCGGAGGGACAGCCGCTGGCGGCCCTCATCCAGGCGGTTGTATATGCTTCGGTGTGTGGTCTCCGACAGCAGGTGCCTCTAGCAGGGGCTGCCCCCGGGGAGGCTTTGCGGGCGGCCGTCGCCTCGTTCCTGGACTTCCGTGCACACTTTCTCCGGGTCCAGAGACTGCTGCGATGGGCATCCGACGCCCGGGTGGGGGCTTGGCCCCGGCAAGAGGTATGCCTTCCTCCCACTTTGCCCCCATGGCGCTGTGTTTTTCCCCCCATCCCTGGCTTCCTGCTAACCATGGGGCGTGCTCGGGCCATCGGGGTGGCTCGGGCGGGGCAGTTTGACTGTGCATACTTCTTCTGTCTGGCCATGTGGCGGTTAGCCGCGGCAAGCATGCTATCGGTGGCCCTCGCATGTGACGGGGCATCCGGCATGTTGTCGGCGGCCGATGCGGGCCGCCTGCTTGCCCGGCTCTATGGGGAGCCGGTGCTTGCATCGACCCCGGTGGCCAGTGCCCGCTTTGCTGCGAGCGAGGCTGAGCAGATGCAATGTGACGGGATGTCGGTCGATGCGGACCGCTTGGCCGGTGACCTGCGAGCTGAGGTGTATGCGGCGCACACCCTCCTGCGTCTTGCTTGTCGAGGTACGCACGTCGCCTGCGCCTGGGGGAAATCACGAGGGGCGGGGGAAGGAAGAGTGACTGCGGGCGGACAGTTGGCTTGCGCGTGCCTGTGTTATTGTGTGTGTGTGTGTGTGAGTATGTGTTCCCGCCGCGGCGAGCGGCACACCGGCCTGCTTGGCTCCTCTCACACATCCTCCGATGTACCACCCCTGGAAGCCCCCTCGGCCGGGACAGACGCCTCTCTGGTGCGCGTGGCCTGGATGCGCATCCTGTGGGCCCGGGCCATCGGGCAAACAATGGAGCCTGCCGCCGGGCTCGAGGCCGGCAAGTGGCCGGCCACAGGCCCGGCGGCCGGCGGCCCCCTGGGCGCGGACTTGGTCCTCTTCGGCCTGCAGGGGTCCCCCTCGGGCTTGGGGCTAGCTGGTCCGGATGCACGCCTGCTGGGGGAAATCTCTCGGCGGCTGGCCGATCGCCGGACAACGGCGGCAACGCGTGCGCAGCTGGCCGGCAACCATGGGCATCAGGCCAGTTCGCTGGCCCAACGCGTGGCCGCCGGCCTGCTGCAGGTGTCCTGGCGCCCGGAGTCCAAGCACGAGGACCTGTGGCGTGCCGGCAACTGGGAAGCCCTGGTGGCGGATCTGGCCCCAGCGGCCGCGGCCGACACGGGGTCGCGAGGCACCGGGCTTGCCCTGCTTTCTGGGGCCACGCCTGCCGGGGTCAGTGCCAAGGGGCGGGCCCCGGTCGCCGGTCAGACAGATCGATCCCCGGACGGGCCTCCCATCAGTGCTGACACTGGGGCCGGGATCCATGGCAGTGACCTGGCTCTGGCCCTGGCGGGAGAGGTGGTGCGGCAGGTGGCCGACTTCCCTGCTGGGCCGATGTCGCACCTGGGCTTCGCTTTGGGCGATCTCACCGAGGACATCCTCTTCCCGGGCGCCGGTCCACCGGAGCCGGCCAATGGCCGGGCCACAGCCCCGCCGGCCGGGGGGGGGGGCACGGCAGCGAGCCCCTTCGACCCGATGCGCCTGTTGCGGGTGTCGCTGGGTCGCGAATGAGTCCCACGTGTACAATGAATCACATGTGTGTACGCGGGCGCGCGGTCGGCCGGGAAATTCGTTGGCACTATATCGGACCACGGCGGCCGTGTATGTATGTGGTGTGTATGTCAGACCGTCTCGCTGCTGGGGCGGCTGCGGGGGGGGAGGGGGGGAGGCGGGGCATGTTCCGGTGGCTGCTCCCGCTCGTCCCGCGGCACATTCCCACTCCCTGCCCCGGTGGACCGGGAGAGCTGGGAGGGGGGGGGGGGGCGTGGCGGCCGGGGTCCGTGCTTTTGGTGTCCCGGCCTCCAAAAGGGGGGAACTGCTGTGGGGGAGCCGTGAGCAGGTCTCGGGTGCGGCGGCCTCGGTGCCGGAGAGGGGGGAGAACAGAACGGGGAGATGGAGTGAAGAATGCGTGGGGCAGTGGTGGTGGGGGGCGGGACCGTGGCACATCCCCTGATGATAATATGGGCCACCTACGCATCTATTCAGAAGGATTCAGGGGACAGTGGGGCTCGTGTCCGCCGACAGGGGGAAAAATGTTCACCAAGGTGCTCCGGCCGACGACGACTTATTGGGGGGGAGGGGGGCGAGGGAATTGAGCGGCTCGCGCGTGGCGGGGTATTCATTTCCGGCATGGCGAGGCCATCACGCTTGCAAGTGTGTGTCTTCGCGGGGGGGGGGGGGGGGAGGGGGGGACGGGACTAAACCAACACCCGCAGGTCGTCTCTCTGGGCGTTCATTCCCTTTTTCCAGCTCTCGCCTCCTGTTTCCGGGCTTCAGTCTTCTCCGGGCGAAAAAGGCCGGCAATAATATTTTCCATCGGTATATCGGTGTTTGGAGGGGCCGAGGTCGACGACGACGACGACGACGAAGGCCGGAGGTTTCCCCGGGTCTGGTAGTCGGTTTGTAGGGGGGGGGGGGGGGTAAAACAGAAGGACGCATTGACCGAGCGCGGCCCAGGGGGGAGGTACATTCCGATGCCTCGGGGTGCATGCATACCTGGTGCCGGGCGGGCCAATTTAAACTTCCCCGCCCCGCCAGCGGTGCCACTGCCCCGGCTCCGGCGCGGGGGGGGCGGGGGGAACGAGCCGAGGCGGCACAACGACCGGGCCGGGACGCGCGCTCGGGGGCCGGGTGGCCCTGGCCAGTGTGGCTGAGTGTGATGGCCGCGCGCTCCGGCGGGGCGCTGTTTGTGCCCCTCCGCCATCCCCCCCCCCCCCCGCCCGACCGGCCTCTTTGGAAGCCGAGGCCCTCGGGATTCGGCCGTCCGGTCGTACTTCCCGGAGAGCCGGACCGGTGGGGGGAAGTCCAGTGCATTGTGCCTCCCCCATCGTCCTGCGCGCCTTTTGTGCGGCAGAACGAGTCCGAGGAGTTGCCTCCCCTCGATGGTGTGGGGCTTGACATACGTCCCGATGTGGGCGCTTTGGGTGCTTTGGGCGCTTTGGGGTCGGGGGGACGGGGCGTGGGTCGCCCTCCGGCATGGCATATCGACGATCGGCGCGTCCCGGGAGCTCCTGCCCTTGCCCGCAGGAGATCTTCCGCTACTGCCCCCCCCCCCCCCCAACAACAAGAAGTGGGCCTGCAAGTCCCCTTGCGAAAGAGCGGGGAGGTCTCCGGGCCCGGGGACTCGTGGCCAATGCTCATTTCTTGGAAGGGCGAGAAACGGGGCCCTCTACGGTGCGCCCCCTTATCGGGCATGTTTGTGTGTGTGCAAATGTGTGTGCAAATGTGTGTATCTGCGGTTTGGGCTGGGGGCCTAACTGCAAGAGGTGCCTCGTTCTCCGTGGCCCTCGGACTGCCTCTGGGGCTGGTTGCTCGGGGTTGGGTTCCCGTGCTTTTTGCGGCG
>NW_009242971.1:2849411-2850019 GCF_000388065.1 Fonticula alba | reverse complement strand
GGGGGGGGGGGCGGGGGGAGCAAGTGTGCACCCACGCAGGGCGCACGTACAAGCTCGCCTGAACTCATCTGCGGGCGGCGCGTTCCCCCTCTGGGGGGGGACGCGCGGGCGCCGGGTAGACCGCGCACCAATATGCGCCGCACACGGCCCCACGGACCAGCCTGACTTGAGGCGCCGCGGTCCGGGTCAGCTGCACGCGACCGCACGCGGGTTGGGCCTGGCGCCGGCCGGGCGCGACGCATGGTCCGCCTTGCCGGGCGCGACCGCCCCCCAGCCCGGTCGTGCACGCGCGCGCTCGCGCATGTGCATGCCGTCTGCGAATCGCCCCGGCGGGCCATGGCAGGGGCCTGTCGGCGGCGCGTCCCGGCGGAGCCTCACACCCGCGCTTGTCTCCCCCCCCCCCGGCTCCGGGAAGGTCTGCAGGCGCGCGCGGCCATGAGTCAACCTCGCGTGGCGCCCCCGTATACCGGGAAACCGGGCACGGCCCCGTCCCCCCCCCCCCCCCCCCCCCCCGGGGGGGGGGAGGGGAACAGGGAACCAAGAGCGGCCACGGCGCAATGGCGAAGGCGTCTGACACCAGGCGGCGGGACGCGTCCCGCCGCCCGATG
>NW_009242971.1:2846210-2849401 GCF_000388065.1 Fonticula alba | reverse complement strand
CCCCCCCCCCCCCCCTGGCCAGCAGTAGCAAGCCGACGGGTAGCTCTCCGCTTGTCAGAGCACGAGGAAACATCCAGACACAAGAGACCCATGCATGCTGGATGGTGCGCAGAGAACCTGGCCCCATGCTCATATCCTCCCTCCCTCCTGACTGTGGCCCCCTTTTTTCTCCTTGACTGCATGCGCAGCCGCGCACACGCCTGAGATGCCCTCCTCACCAGAGGAAAGCCCGGCCCAACCACCGACCAAGCGCCTGCGCATGATCAACCCGCTGGAACAGACGCTCGCATCGGATGACGGAATGACCTCCAGTCCTCCTTCGGCACCAGTCGACCCGACATCCCCTCTCTCACCGCCGGAGGTTGCCACCATCGCTGACCGCTTTCGCGCCTTGGACAACCCGTTCCTGGTGCGCGGCCAGGCGGCAGTCCTCCTGAGAAATGATGCAGCGGCCGATGCCATCGATGCAGGAGCTCTATTGGTCCCCTGGCGTCCGGACTTTCTCCCCGCGTCGACTCCTCGGATGGCCTTCGACCGGTGCGTACGCTCTCCCTGAAAGCCACTTCGAAGATATGGAAATAGGGGGGGGGGGGGGATGAGGGGAAGGAATAGAAGATCGGGATCATGGAAGGGCTCCCGACTGACGTATTTCTGGCCTGGTTGGCTGGGGGCGGGTCTGTCTCCAGCTTCGATGTCCACCATCTGCTTGATGAGCGCACCTTCCCGGCTGAAACCTCTCCAAAGGGCCCCGCGTCAGAGGGGACGATTCTCCGAGCGCGATTCCGCCCACAGGACTACCTCGCGCCGGGGGATGTGGAATCCGAGACTGAGCACGACCATGGGCAAGTCCATGATGTCATCTATGGCCGGCTGCCGGAGGAGCTGGACACCCTGTCCGACTGGCCAGCCTCCTCCGATTCGGAAGACGAGTACACCTGGTCCGCGGAGCAGTCTCCCCCTTCGAAGCAGGATGTGCCATCTTCAGGGCCCGCACTTGCGCCTGTGGGGGCTCTGGCGAATCTCTTTTCGGCCTACGCCCACTCGGACTCCAGCTCAGACGAGGAAGACAAGCCACCCCCCTCTGTCGCCAGCCGACCTGGCAAGATGCCCGTCCGGGGTGCGAAGACCACCCAAGCCAATGTTGCGAGCCCCGGCCCAGCCACCAGGCCATCACCCTCCCCGCCGAGACACACCACTGCCCTGGAACGGCGTTGCCACCGTCTTGGGATGTTCATCGACGTCATGCGCTTTCAGCCGCTCCTCGATGCGCGCCATGATCATTCGGTCTTTCTGAATGGTATGTCGTTGGATTTGCCCGTGGGCCGATGGGGCTGTCCTTTTTTTTCGCCCCCCCCCCCCCCCCTCATCTCTCCTCCTTGCTAATTTGTGTGTGCTGCTTTTTCGCCGCAGAAATGGTCCGCAAGCGTCGGCGGGATGATGCGCGCGACCGACGGGCAGCTCGAGAGGCTCTGCGCCGGGATGTTGCTGCCGGGGCTAGCATGCTAAACGCTATCCCGGAATGCGGCCAGGTGCGCGCTTTCACCTCCTTGCCCTCCCTCGCTCGCTCCCTCTCCTGCTTGTTCTCCCCCGCCCCGTTGCCTTCTTCTCCCTGCCTTCCTTCGGAATACTCACCGTTGCAGGGGTCTCTGGGCCACCTTTGATCATGCTCAGGTTGCCTCTGACAAGCAGATGGGCATCCTCCTGAAGACAGCGCGCTTCGTCGGCGGTCTTCCCGCTGCTCGGCGCCCGGGGGCCCAGCAAACCATCCTCTCGAAACAGCAGGGCAATGATCTGTTTGCCTTCCTTGCGCCAGGTGCCCCGCTGCATCCGGTGTTCTGTCTCTTGTTGGAGGCTTACGATGCAGGACGCGATTTGGACAAGCTTTGCCGGCGCATGGTTCACCCTGCTGTTTGCCCGGCCATGCGGCCGCCTTCGTGCGACTGTCGCGACCGCTATCACACGGCCGCCCAGGCTCTGATGGACCGTCGACAGACTCTGGCCCAGCACTTGACGCACATTCCCCACGCCCTCCCCAATGGCTTACCCATGTGCGAGCCGGCCCTCTTTTGCCCCATCCCTCCCACCTTTCTCTGCACCTTTGCCTCCACACATACACCCGCATGCACACGTGTGAAAGCATATCTCGTCTTTGTGCACATACATATGAGATGTGCATATCGCGTATATGCTCCCGCCTCCCCTCCCTTTCATGTGCCGACCCCCTTCGGGCTCGATAGATTCATGAGGACATTTTTCCCCCTCTCTCTCTCTCCCTCTCTGCCTCTCCCTCTCGCTCTCTAACTGCCTTTATCCACTCGAGCAGTTTGGTCCCAGATGCCGAGTCTGGGGCCTCCCTGCGGCGCTCCATAGGGCAACGAGTGCACCAGGAAGTGCCATCTGTGGCCGCCAAGCCCGGGCCACCGGAGGTTGACATCTTTTGGCAGCCCATTGCGCCGGGGGAAGTCAGCAAATGGCCCGCCTCATCGGCCGATGTGCGGCTTTTGAAGGACTGGTGCTCGGAGTGTCGGCCGCGCTTGCCCTCGAGCCCGCCGCTCGAGGCTGCATCCTCGGAATTGCCCAACTCCCCGGACGTCATGGAATCCTTTGACCAGCCGTGGGACCGGTTCTATGGCTTCTATCAGTATCTGCTGGCGGTGGCTCGTGACGAGGCGTGGGTAGGCCCCGCGTCGGCTCGTGCCAGAGAACAGCCACAACTGGCGGCCACCGTTGCGTCTGTCCACCCGCCGGCCGAGGAGGACATCGCGACTCCTGCTCCTGAACATGACCCGGAGGTGAACGCCACCCCGCATGTTGAACCCAGTGTCGAAAAGGAGCTGCTGAGCATCGCGGCTGAGGTCGACGCACAAGAGGCCCGGCGAGCTCGCATTGCGGCCATCCTCGCAAGCAGGCGGAAGACCATCAAGGAATAGAGACCCCCATCACCCTTCTTGCCGGGTGGGACTCTCACCTGGACCAGGGCGTGACTCCCCGGGGGCTTTTGATGTGAGGGGAGGGAAAGAGAGACGGATGGAAGAGGGACGAGAGGGCGGGGAGGGGGGGGGGGGGCCAAGAAGCAGGACACAGTGAAGGAGAGAAGAGGAAGGACGCATGTGCGTTGTCTATTGTGGTGCAAACACGCGCGCACACACACACACACACATACTCACGGCAAGGAATATGAGGAGATAAGG
>NW_009242971.1:2844714-2845156 GCF_000388065.1 Fonticula alba | reverse complement strand
CCCCCCCGCTCCTACCCCATCGCTCCCTGGAAGTCCCGCCTCCGAGCTCCGCTTCACGGCGTCCATGTTCCCCCCCGACGCGTGATGGGCCCCCTCGTTTCTAGGTCTCCCCCGACCGCTCCCTCCCCCTCGCCGCCGTCGTCGTCGGCGACGGCGACGGCCGCGGCGTCGGGGCAGCAGCGCCGGGCGCCGGGCCGCCACTTCCTTGCCCGGGCGCCGGCCACGGCCCACGCCTCGGCCCAGCTCCACAGCATCTACCACGATCTGCCGGTCTCGGCCCAAGGGGCTCCCTGGTGGGTGCACGAGGCCCGGCACTACACCGTGACCACCATCACCCCGGATGCGCGGTTCTACCACACGGAGGCCATCTCCCAGATCGCCGACCGCATGTACTTGTGCGTGCACCGGCCCCCCCCCCCCCCCCCCCCCCCCCCCCCCCCCC
>NW_009242971.1:2842215-2844559 GCF_000388065.1 Fonticula alba | reverse complement strand
CCCCCCCGCCAGCCGGCTTCCCTTCCTCCTGCTCATCCTCGCTCGCACATTCCCCTGCTGCCGTCTGACTGATGTGCTTCCGCGCTCCCTCCCCCTCCTCCTCCTCCTCCCAGCCGGGCCTCCACCAAGATGACCGCGCAGCTGTTCTTCCATCGGGCCTTCCTCCCCCACCCGGACACGGCCCGCCTGCTGGACCCCTTCCCCGCCGGTGTCCTGTCCATGGCCTGCCTGCAGCTGGCCGCCAAGATCCTGGACGAGCCGCGCCCGGCGCCCGGCTCCTCGGATCTCATCTCCCTCTACCTGTCGAGCATGTGCTTTTCCCTGCTGCCCCCGGCTCTGGGGGCCGTCACCCCCGGCGGCGTCCGGCTCCCCTATGTGCCGCCATCGCACCAGGACTTCCGCCTGGCGGTCTTCGCCGCCGAGCGCGCCCTCGTCCAGGCCATCCTCCTGTACGACTTCGAGGCGCCGGTGCTGCCGCTATCCGTGCTGCCGCAGATGCTGGGCTCCCTGCTGGCCCTGCTGCCGGCCGAGTGGCCCGCCGGCTCGTCGGCCCTGACCGAGCAGCAGCGCCACCACGCCCTGCTGGACCTCATCCAGCCGGTGTTGCACTTTCTCTTCCGCACGGCCCTGTGCGTGCAGTTCAGCGCCGGCCAGCTGGCCCTCGCGGCCGCCGAGCTGGCCCTCGCCCATGCCGGCCTCTTGACCGGGGCCCTGTTTGCCGCCCTGCCGGCCGATCCCTCTCGCTTGCAGGTGGCCACCAGCATGCTCCCCTTCGCCGAGTCCCCCGGCCATGGGCTGGACCTCCCGCGGGTGCATGCCCTCCTGGCCGGGCTCTACTCCGCCGCCGGTGCGGCCACCATCCTCACCCCCTGCCCTTCGGCCACCTCTTCCCTGGCTGCCGGCGCCGGTGCCGGTGCCGGCTCCACCGCCAGCGCCTCTCCCCTCGACATGGCCAAGCCTCCGCCCCCGGCGGCGGCCGCTGTCAATCGCAATGTGGCCCCGGTCTCCCCGCCGGCATCCTCGCCCTCGGTGGCCCTGGCCGCGACGGCGTCCATGTCCGCGAGTGCCGCCGCCCCGCTGCTTCTGGCTCAGCAGCAGCAGCAGCCGCAGCCGCAGTCGCAGCAGCCATCCGCCACCAGCACCGGGCTTTCTCTGCTTGTGCACCCGTCGTCATCGTCGTCATCGCATGTGGGCCCGGCTGCGGCTGCCGCTGCTGCTGCCGCCGCCGCCGCCGCCGCCGGCAGCAACACCGCCACCTCCTCGTCACATCGCCATTCCTTTCATCACCATGGCGGAGCTGCAGCTTGCTCTGGCACTCCTGCTGTCACCTCGCCTGGCATGGCTCTGGCCGCCGCCGCCGCTGCCGCCGCCGCTACTTCTGCCGCTGCCGCTGCCGGGTCGCCGGCTGGCGGGCCTCCCTCTCGCCATGCCACCGCCATCGGCAATGGCCATCTCCTCCCGCATCAGCAGCGCCAGTACCTTCACCAGCGCCAGCAGGCTGCCGCCGTGGCCATGCACTTCCAGCAGCAGCAGCAGCAGCAGCAGCAGCAGCAGCAACAACAACAGGCCGTCGCCGCGGCCACCAGTCAGCGGCGATCTCCCCCGGCCTCCTCGACCGTGACAGCCGCCACTGGCGGCCGGGTACTGGCAACCGCCACGCGGTCGCCCTCGCCCCCGATGGCGGCCGCCATGATGGCGGTCGGCACTGCCGGGGCGGCGTCCGAGCGCATGGACTTCTCGAGCCCCATCTCGGCCGGTGGCGGCGTGGCCACCACCACCACCACCACCACGGCTGCGCACCCGTACCAGCAAGCGGCCGCGCAGTTTTATCACCAACACACCCAAGCCCTGGCCCAGCATCACCTCTACCAGCAGCAAGTCCAGCAGCAGCAGCAGCAGCAACAGCAGCAGCAGCAGCAGGCTCAGCTTCTGTACCAGCAGCAGGTCCACGCGGCCCAGGCCGTCCAGGCCGCCCAGCACCACCGGCGGCAGGCTGCCTCCCGATCCCTCGTCCCCGGGGGGTACCACCATCACCAGTCGCAGCCGCAGCAGCCGCAGCAGCAGCACCACCACCAGCCGCAGCAGCAGCCGCAGCCGCAGCCGCAGCCGCAGCAGTCGCTCGCCGCCGCCCCCTCTGGCATGTCCTCCGTTTCGGCCTCGTCGCACTTCGTACCCGGCGGCGCTCCCTCGACCATGTCAGGTTCGTACGCGCCGGGGGTCTTCTTCCACCATCACCACCACCACCAGGCCGCGCTCCCCGATCCCGGGTGCCGTGCTGCCGCCTCTCTTGCCGGGTCTTCGCTGTTCGTGTCACCTTTTTGCGCGCGCACACACACACACACGC
>NW_009242971.1:2840209-2841582 GCF_000388065.1 Fonticula alba | reverse complement strand
CACACCCCTCTACTCCTTTTTTAGAGAGCGGCGCCCCCCCCCCCCCCCCCCCCTTGCTTGTCCTTGTGTTTTCCTGGTCCCCTTATCCATCCCCTTGCCGCATCCCGACCCGGCCCGGACCTCTCAGGCACAGTGTCCGTGAGGCCCACAGTCGCGCGCTCTGCCGGCACCCCCCCTCCCCCTCCCGACAAAACACCTCTTGCCTGGTTGTACAATATACATCTACATACCTTCCCTTCCCTCTGTGCGTGTTCCTCCCCCCCCCCCTTGCAAAGACTTGTCCCTTGGTCCATCGGGGTTTTTTTCGGCCGCCGGCTCTCGCCTTCACCTCTTTCGCGGTGTCCATGGGATTCCCCCCCCCCCCCCCCCGCCAGGCTGGATGATATCTTTGTTCCCTTTCCTCCTTTTGGGAACCAGGTGTCCATGTGTTGTGTAGGTTTTTCACGTTGTTTTCGGCGCCAGGGAAAGCAAAGAGGCCGCGCATGCGCATGGGTACACCCATGTGCACAGGGAGGACCCCCATCGGCAGTGTGTGGCCGGGGGCCGTCGGTCTGGCGAGGGGAGCTTCCCCTCCCTCCTCCCGGCCCAGGGTTCCGAGCGGGCGGTCCACGCAGCAAGGCCGCCACCGTAGTTTAGGAGGCCTTGGCCAGGGCAAGGCGAGCCTCCTCCAGTTGCTTCATCAGCTCATAAAACTGGGCGATGCTCAGCTCTGCCAGGTGGGGCCGGGAAAAGCCCGGAGTCGGATCCCCGCCGCGCGCCGCCCCGGAGAAGGTCAGTGATCACAAAGGGGCGCGATTGGAATCGGTGTCTGGCCTCGGGGTGGGGCACAAGGGAAGGCGGCGGAGGGAAATCCCGCAGGCAGTGGCAGCCGCTGCGAGCACCGGCGTGGCAGGCAGAGACGGGGGCCACACGCACCAAGGTGAATATTCTCCAGCTGCGAATCAGGGCTCAGGAGTGTGATCTTCAGGCGGACAAAAGTGGCATTCGACCGGCGCTGGACATCCGAGCCGGCGGTCACTGACGCGAGAAGGATGCCCCGCAGAGTGGACAGTCACGAGAAGGAGAGAGAGAGAGAGAGGGGGGGGGGAAGACAAAGAAGCAGTGTCAATGAGAGTCGGGGACGAGCAGGCGCCCTGTTCCAGGGGCGTCGGGCAGGGCGGCGTCGCACCGCCAAACGTCCAATCGACATCCACAAGCCGATCGAGCGCGAGTGAGGTCGCCATGCTTTGTTGTATGGGGTCTCACCAAAAGAGAGAGAGCGAGAGAGGAATAAAAAGGGGCACCAGGGGTGGATGGCCAAACACAAAAGGCCGAGGGACAGGATGCGAGGCAAGCGGAAAGGTGCAGAGAAGAGCGGCCAGAAGGAGGGGGAG
>NW_009242971.1:2838394-2840199 GCF_000388065.1 Fonticula alba | reverse complement strand
TGCATCTGCGCGCCGGTTTCCGGGTCAGCCGGCCCCCTCGGCCCCGGCTGGCCCGGATCGGATCCGCGGGCGGGCGAGATGGCGCGTCACGTCTTTCGGCGTCCGGGGGGCCAGGTCGATCGCCGAGGCCCGGCACCCCTCACCCCAACGTGGCTGCCAGTCACCCTGCGAGCGCCGCGGTTGACCCCCCCTCGCCCGGCCGGCCGCCCGGTTGGGCAGCCACTTCCATGCCCCCGGGGGCCGGGCGCACGGGGGGGGCGGGGCGGGCGTTCCTCCAACGGCCCGTTGTTTGTTTTCGCCCCTTCGCAGGTGGTGTCCCCCCCCCCCCCCCCCGGCCCCGGCCCCGGCCCCGGCCCCGGCCCCGACCGCTTCGCCGGACACCGGGGGGGATGGGGGAGACTCCTGGCGGCGGCACCGGCGCGCGCAACAGGAATATGGGCGATTAGTCAGGCGGCCCCGGGGTCGTGTGCGGTATCCCGGGCCCTCCTCTGCCAGCGGATTTCCGCGGGCGTGGGCCTGACGAGCACCATGTCTCCCCGGTCCCCCCGGCCCGCCCCAGCCGACCGGCGTCCCCGGCCCCTGCCCCCTCTCCCGGGCTTCGCCGGGCCCGGCCGCGGGAGGGCCCACCGGCGAGCCCGGCCTGGCTGATGCTGCCTGGCGTACGCCCCCCCCCCCCCGGCCGGGAAGAAGGGCCGGGGGCACAGCCAGCCGGCCGGGGGGGGGGGGCGGGGCACATGCACATCTGGGGCGCACACACACACACACACACGGCTGGCGCATGCCCAGCCCCGGGCCCCGGGCATCGCTTGGACGCGCGCGCGCGCGCGCGCGGCCACCGGCCACGCCCGACATGCGCGGTCCCCCCCCCCCCCGGGCGCGTGTGCTTGGGGGGGCGGCCGGAATTATGCCGCAGCCTGCCCGGTCCGTCCCGAGCCGGGCAAGTGTGGCCGATCTCCGCCCGGCGAGTCCCACTGCAAAGTTGCACCGGGCCCGGCCCGGCCGCAGCGTCGCCACTTGGCCGGATCGCACCGCCCAGATCGCGGCCCCGGTGGGGGTGGGAATGCGCCCGGCCACACCGCACGCCATACGAGATCCGCCATTCGTCCCTGAGACGTCCCTGTGTCGGGGGCACGGGGGGGGGGGGGGCGGCGGCGGCGGCCCCGGCCCGGCGGCCCCTTCGCTCGGGCAAACGGGCGCGCGGGTGGGTGGGGGGCGGGGGGGGGGGGGCCCCCACAACCCCCGCCGGCCTGGCGCCCTGTCCCGGCGGTTCCCATGGCCAATCCGAGCCGGTCCAGTGAGTCCCTGCGTGCGTGCCTGCATGCGTGTGTGCGTGTCTGCGGTGGTGAGGATGGCCTCTCCCCGTGTGCGAGCGAGTGCGTGTGTGCTTGCCCTCGCCAGCGCGGCATGGCCGCCCCGGGGACCCGGCCCACGCATGCGCCCCCCTCTCGCCTCATCGTGATGATGGCGGCGCCCGGGCGGCCGGGCCTCCCCTCTCGCCGGCCCTCTCTCGCGCCCCTCTCGCCGGCCTCGGGCCCCCCCCCCCCCCACAGATAGAAGTGCACCCGGTCCCCCCTGGCCCCGGCCATCCTGGCCGGGCAGCATCATCACCTCCGACGCACCTTCCCCTCCCGCCTGCACCCCCCCGCCCTCCCTCTCCTCCCCGCCCCTCGCCCCCCCTCCACCGCGCTCGCGCCTCGCACGAGAGAGAGAGAGAGAGAAAGACCCCCGCGCACGCCCGGCCGTCCCCGCAAGGTGAGTCGCCCCGGCGTCCGATCTCTGCAGCGCCCTCCAACGCTCCGCTCTCC
>NW_009242971.1:2833928-2835814 GCF_000388065.1 Fonticula alba | reverse complement strand
CCCCCCCCCCCCCCCCCCCTCGGCCTGACGCGCCTCCACACAGTGCCTTCTCAGTCCATTCCTAGCTTCGCCGACGGGCATCCGGGCTTTGCCGAGGTCCACTTGGCCGATGTCTCGCCCATGGCGGCCGCGGCCAGCACCGCCGCGTCCATGCTCCAGATGGTGACCCCGACCAATGACGCGTGTCACTCCTCGCCGCCGGCTTCCTTCGCCGAGGACTACCACTGGTATTCCTCCCAGCAGCCGCAGCAGCCGCCGCAGCACTGGCAGCAGCATGCCTGGCCCTCGACAACGGCCTACTCTTCTTCGGGCTTGCTCCCGGTCACACCGCCCTGTCACTCGACGGCCGACCCGATGGGAGGCGGCGGGGGGGCTGCCTTTGATCGGCTTTCCCCGCGGTCCCTCTCTCCTGGTGGGGGTGGCCCCCTGCCGCCGAGCTTCGCCACCGGTTGCTATGATGGTGCCCATGACGGCGGCGGCTTTGCCCCTGCCATGATGGGCATCAAGGCCGCCTACCATCACCACCGGCGGGCCGGCACCGACGGTGGCCTTTCCCCCCCCGGTGCGAGGGGGGCCTCCTCCTCGTATGATGGCGGCACGGCTGCCGGTGGTGCTGGCGGCGGCGATCCCCGGGTGCAGATTGGCTTCCCCCTGGACCGGCATCTGGCCCCGGAGCAGCCACACCCGCCGCCGCCGCCGCAGCAGCAGCAGCAGCAGCAGCACTACCCCCCCCACCGCCATTATCCCCCATATGGCGCGGAGAGTGACCGCCAGCACACCGAGTACTACCACTCGGCTTGTGCGGCGGCCGGCGATGTGCCGATGCTCTCGCGGGCCCCGTCGGCTGCCGGCTCGGTCAATGTCTCGGTGGTCGGGTCCCCGGTGGCTGCGGTGGTGGACATCCCCGGCCCGCCCCCTGCCTTTGCGAGTGGCTATTCGCCCCTGTCCGGCGGCGAGGCCTGCTCCTCCTCTGCCCTCGAGGTGATGGTGGCCTTTCCCCCGACGGCGTCCGCCCCCGCCGGGGCCGCTGCTCCTGCCTCGGCATCCCATGCTGTCGCCGGCGGCTCCCGTCCCTTGCCATCGTCCGAGCAGCGGCACCGGCACCATCATGACCCTTATGTCCATCACCACCAGCAGCAGCAGCAGCAGCAGCAATACCCGGGCCATTGCTCATCCCCGGCCATTGTCATCCGGGAGGCGGCCCCCCCGTCACAGCGGGCGGAGCTGGTCTCCTTTGCTGTCGGACCGGCGGCCGGGCCGTCCGCTGGCGCCCATGTCCCTGCCTCCGGGGGCGCCGACTTCTGCCATGCTCCTCCTCAGCAGCAGCCCACGTCGCGCCCTTCTAGTAGACCCCATCACCTGCACCATCTTCATCGTGGTCATCCGGATGATGGGCACTATTCTTGGCAGCACCCGCACCCGCACCCGCACCCGCACTTCCAGCATCACCAGCAGCCGGGCATGCATGCGCTTGCTCCACAGTCGGCCAGCGGTGGTGCCGGCGGCGGCGGCGGCGGCGGCGGCCACTGCCGCCAGCTGAGTGGCCAGCCCTTCTTCCCGCCCACCGGCGCGGGTGCCGTCCTGCGGTCTCTTCCTCTGGCCCCCTCCCAGCCTTCGTAATGCTTCGACTGCCGGAGCTGCTGCCTCACACGGGCGGAAGCCGGCCCCCCCCCCCCCCCTGTGTATGGGGCCAGTGCCGAGCAAGGCACTGCGTCCCACCACGGCCCCCACTTTCCCTCCTTCACACGCACACACATACTGGAGGCCGGGATCTTTTTGCCGCACACGCGCGCATAGGATGGCCCCGCTCACACACCCCTCTACTCCTTTTTTAGAGAGCGGCGCCCTCCCCCCCCCCCCCCCCTTGCTTGTCCTTGTGTTTTCCT
>NW_009242971.1:2829064-2830982 GCF_000388065.1 Fonticula alba | reverse complement strand
GCCGCCCGGGCTCTCCCGCGGCCCCGCGAGAATGAAGGACGGGAAGGGAGGCGGGGTCCGCCTTCATGCGGCCGAACGGTCCTCCCATGCGGGGCCCGGTCGGGAGCGGCGAGGGGGCGAGCCTTACACAGGCCCTCGGATGGCTAGTAGACCAGGCCCGACTGATCTCCGCCTGCGGGGCGGCGTCGGCGGACTACGGCCCCTCCCTCAAATATCGGGGCCCCTGCACCTGGCCGCCATGCTGCCCGGAAGGAGAGGAGATCGCGCTTTTGGGCCAGCCGCCCGGGCCGCCACCCCCCGGGGGGGGGGGGGGGGGGCAGCTGAAGACGGCGCACCGGGATGTCCCGTGTGTTCGCGGCACCAGCCTCCCACGCCCTGAACGGGGCCGGGCTCCAGCGAGACACCAGGGCACCGAGAGAGGGGGACCGAGGCAGAGACCGGCTCATGGGGGATTAATATCGCCGCCCGCCTTTCCGGCTTACCACATAGTGGCCGTTGGCCCCGTGTGCCTGTGTGTTTGTATGTCGGCGTATCGGTGCGTCTGTGTCTGTGTCTGTGTCTGTGTCAGTGTCTGTGTCTGTGTCTGTGTCTGTGTGTGTATCTATGTCCGCGTCCTCGCCTCGCCCCCGCGCGGCGGTTGTCCACCATGCGCCCTGGTGTGGCATCCTCGCGGCTGCGGTGGTCTCGGAAAAAACTGTCAGCCGTCCCCCCGCCCCCCGCCCCCCGGTGGGAACGCCTTTCGGCTTGTCGACATGTGCAGGGCCCGGGGCGCGCGCGCGCGTGTGTGTCTGTGTGTGTGCCGCTCGCACTTGGCCCCCCCTCCCCCCCGGGGGGGAGGGAGCAGGGCGCCCGCCCTCTCCGTGTCCGCCGGCGTCATGCCGCCGCCAGCCCGCGGAAGAGGCTTTTTGGCGCACCTCCCAGCCGACCCGGACACAGACCCACGCCTTACACCCCTATGTCACCGTGCGCCCCCGAGAGAGGAGAGAAGGAGGGAGCTATGTCTCCCGGCTGCGCCGTGTTTGCGTGTGCGCGCGCGAGCACGTCCGCTCGCCTCCTTCCCTCCCCTTGAGGGGGCAGCCCGTCGAGCCTCTCCTCCTCTTGCGTGGAGGATGGCCACCTGGCGCCCTCTTGCGCGGACCCTGCCATGCCGCTGTGGTCTGCGTCGGCGGGGGACAGTCGGCCTTGGCTCCATGCCACTTCCCCGCTCCTCTCGACCCCATGTCTGAACCATTGTATCCCCGGGGCCCCCTGTGTGTATGTGTGTGATTGTGTATGTGTGTGTGTGTGTGTGCGCGCGCGCGCGCACGCATCTGTGCTGGTGTGTGTGTGTGTGTGTGTGTGTGTGTGTGGGTGTGCCTGTGTGCTCTCACACACGCGTCTCCGGACCGCGTGTCCGCACACTCGCAACGCCATTTGGGGAACCACCACCCGTCCAAAGCCCCCGCCGCAAGGTCAGACACTCTCCCCCAGCAGTACCCCCCGCTGCCCCGCTGCCCCTCGCCCCCCCCCCCCTCCCGGTGCCCTCCTCCCGCCGGCTGTCCGACATACGTGTTGTGACTTCTCGTCGTGGTCCCCGCGGGCCCACTTCCATGCTTTTTCCCCGCACTTGCATGCTCATTCTCGGCCACACGCCAAGTGCCGTCTCCGCCCGCCGAGGCTTTCCTCCGTTTGCCTCGGTCCGGTGCCGCCCCCCCCCCCGCTGCCCCGCCCCCCCCCCCCCCCCCCCCCCTCCCCCTCTACCCCCCCGCAGCCTCTCCCTCACTTGTTCGCTCCTTGCGAGCGGCCCCCCCCCTCCCGCTGCTTTCGCTCCTCGCTCCCCCTCCCTCCTTTCGGTTTGCGGTCCGGCTCCCTCCATGATCGCGTCCTCCTTGGCTGGCACTGTGTGTCACCTCGCCTCGCGCACCGAGTAGGCTCCCCC
>NW_009242971.1:2825047-2829054 GCF_000388065.1 Fonticula alba | reverse complement strand
GGGGGGGGGGGGGGGGGGCCACACAGGGGCATCCGCTTTCTCGTCGTCGGGTGGTTGTGTTCGCGCCCGAGGCAGTACCCCGCGAAGAGGACGCCCTGCGAACGGCCGAGGCACCGTTGCCTCCCTCGCCAGAGCACCTGAACTAAGTTTGCCCCCTTCCTTCTTTGGTTCTTCTTGCTTTTCTCCCTGTACGCCATCGGCCCCCCCCCCCCTCCATTCCCCGACCCCTTCCTGCCCTTTCCGCCTTCGCCCCTCCTCTCCGGCGTCGGCACACCCCTCCAACCGCCACGATGGACTCGCCGCGAGTGGGTCTCCCCTTCCAGGCCCTGCTTTTGGACATCGGTCCCCGTCCCCTGGCGGCCTGGGGGTCGGCCTCTTGTGGCGGTCGCGTTGGCTTTTTTTTCCCTCCCTTCCGCGGCTGCTCCTTCCTGGGGTCTCGTGTCTCGCGCTCACCATGCTGCCTTCTGCTCGCCTGTCCCTCCTCCTGCCCCCTCCCATCGCCGGCCTGGCCCGCCTCCCCTGCGGCCCCTTCCCGGCCTCCAGACACTGCCAGGTATGTCATGCTGCCCCCTCTTCTCCTCTCCCGACCCTTCTCCGCCTGGCCGGCTGGCTGGCTGGGCTCCCCATCCCAGGGTGGCTCCTGGGGCCGGCTCTTCCCTTCGCGCATGCAGGCCTACGGCCTGATGCGTACTCCCCGCGGCGCCATCTCGTGCATGCGTGCATCATATGTGCCGGAGGCGGCTCTGCCTTCGGGAAGTGCCCTCCATCCCTGGTTCCTGGTTCGTGCTTTCCTCCGAAGGAGCCAGCCATAGCCTCAAGCATCGTCCCTTTTTTTTGGGGGTACATTTGCTCTGCGCACCCTGTGTGTCTCCCTCTCCCGAGTGTCATGTGCCTTTGTGTGCTTTGCCACACACCCTTCCCGTGAATCCGCGCATGTGGACAAGCACCGGTCGGTGCTACCATGGTCTGGTTCCTGCGTTTCCTCCCGTCGCGCGTGCATCCCTATCTCTCTCTCTCTCTCTCTCTCCTTCCTGCATTCTGTCCACCGAATGCCAGGGAGGGAGGGAGGAGGGGGGGGGGGCAGTCAGTGTGGCGCAGAAGGAGGTGCGGGACTTGCCGTGGTCTCCCACAGGCCGCAGTCGCTGCCCAATCCCATGTGGGGCCTCTCGTATGTTTGTACGTATGTGCCAAGTGAGTATCATATGTCCCGGTGTGAAAGCCACGTGCTCTCACGGTGCCCTGGAGCTCCTGGGTTTCTCCCCTCGTCCCTGCTCCTCTGCCCTGCCCCCCTCTCTTTCCGGCGCCAGTGGTGGCGATGGCGAGAGGGCGGGCGGGCGGGCGGGGGACGACTGAGACACCTCAGCATGTGCGCCGGAGTCAGCGCGGCGCAATCGCCCCTCCCGCGCGCAGATTGTGTCTCCTCGGCAGTGGGGTGCATCTGAAGGGGCGGGGCCGGGGGGAGCCAGCCCATATGATTTGGGTCCCCCCTCCCCTCGCTCGCGTCTCCCTTCGTGGCGCATGTGTATGCGTGTGTCGTGGAGGGTCTGTATCCATTACCGGGGCCCACGCGGGCATGCGTAGGGAGGGACACTGCTTCGATGTGGGCGCGTTCTTCCCTTTGTTCCGCCGCGCTCTCCCTTCCCTTTGTCGCGGGAAAAGACCGGCGGGAATCGGAAGGGGGGGGGAGGAGGACGGGGCCGTGGGGCAAACGTGTCTTTTTTAGCAGCTGGTTTCAGTTGGCCGCTGCGCGCGCCCTGGGCAGGGGGACGGATGGCGATCCTGCGCGAGCCCGTCCCCCTGCTGCAGAGCCCCTCCGCCGTGTGACCGTGCATATGCCTGGATCCTCCTTCTTTTCTCCCTCTCTCCCCTCCGGCGTATGCCCGCGGGCTTTGCCAATCCTCTCGTCAGAGCAGGTTGCGGGGCCGGCGGGGCCCCGGCTGGCCGTGCGCCATCGTCCCTGGCGACCTCCTTTCGGGGCGGTCCTGCTGGTGATGGTGGTGGCCCAGCCGTGCTGGCATCTGTGCGTGGGACGCGTGTGTCCCCCTCCCCCCCCCCCCCCCTGTGTGTGCTTTTGATGCATATGCCGAAGGGACGCCGGAGGGGGGGGGAGGGGGAGAGCGAGAAAGACAGGATGTCACCACTCGAGCGCGCCATCCCGAAGCGTCCCCCCAAGGCCAGATGTGAAGGATGCGCAGTGGCAAGCGAAATTGTCCTGAGGCACGAGCGCGCAACTGCCCACTGAAGGTGCGCGCCGCATGTCGGCTGGCGTTCCAAGTATTCCCCTGTACGTGTGTATGGACGGGGGGGGGGGGGGATCGCCGATGTGCACTTTGGCGCGCGCGCGCACGCGTCCTCTTGGTCGCCCCGGCCCTCCCCCCACGGGTCCGATCCCTGTTCCAGGATGGCTCCCCTCCCCCTCCCTTGTGCCCTCGCCCCCTCCGCCTGTCACTTGATCGAATGTGTCCTTTCTTCCCGGCCATCTTCTCCCTCTCCCGAGTGCATGTGTGTCCATAATTGTTTTTGGGTGCCCCGCCCCCCCCCCTCCTCCCTTTGGTCTGGCATTCTCTCGGCTCCGCTGTCTGACGGGGCGCGTGGGGATGTGCTTCCCGCGCATTCTCGCCGTCTCTCGGACCCGCGCGAGGCGTCGTGTCTCCTGCCGAGAGAGTGTGCCCGCTCTCGCCCGGGGCTTGGGCCTATGCTACGCCTTTCGCCATTCGGGGCGCTCCCTGGCGGCCCAACTCCTCGGCCGCGCGGGGGCGGTCTGCTTCGCTGGCAACCTTGCTGACGGGCGCCGGGCACCTTGCCGCTGGCTCATTTGCCGGTCATCTGCCCTTGGTCGGTCTCTGGGTCAACCGGCCGCGGCGGCGCGGGGTCTATGCGCGCTGTCGCTCTGGCTCGCGACCCCCTCCTCCTGACCCAAGGGGGGAGGGAGGGGGGGGGGGGCTGCTTCCTGGGCCGCGTATCTGGCGGACATGTGTGCATCATATAGGCGCGCATACATGTGTGTGCATATGTGCGCGCGCGTGCGTGCGACTGAGTGAGTGAGCAAGCTTGTCCCCCCCCCCCCTCTCTCCCCTTCTCTTTCGTTTGAGGAGACCATAGGGTGGAATGTGACCAGCCATCTTTCTGGCGGCGCGTGCCTCCTCCCTGATCTATTCCTAGTGGCTAGATTGGATCCACCGAGGGCCGCCGCTTGGAGTATGTAATTGTACTCACCGCAGGGGGGACGAGGGGGTGTCGCCGGCGACCCTGGAAATATGCGTTCCTTGATGTTTCCCTGGATTGCCAAACGTGGCCTATCCCATTGCTGTGTTCGCATTCAGTGTGTGTGTATGTGTGTGTATGTGTGTGTGTGTGTGTGCATGCATGCATGCATGCATGTGTCGGTGGGCTCCCATGTCGAGCGCCCGCCTGCATGCACATCCATCCTCCCTCTTTTCTTTCCTCTCCCCCTTCCCATCCCTTCTGCCTTTGTCGCTGCGCACATGTGCGCCCGTCTGCTTCTCTTTAGTCCCCCCCCCCTCCCCTCCCTTCCGGTATGCAGGGGGCGCAGCTTAATCCATTGGCGCCCCTCTCTCTGCCCCCTTCCCCCCCCCTCTCTCTCTCTCTCTCTCTCTCTCTCTCGGGCGGCGGCCGTGGAGGAGGGGCAGCCCCCTTCGCTTGGTGCCATTGGCGCGCCCGATGAGCTTGTGGTTATGGCCCGGCCCCGCTCGCTTGCGCGCGCGCGCCTGGCTATGCGCGCCCACTTGTGCGGGGCATCCGCGGCCTATTAGCACCGGGCCCCCCCCCCCCCCCCCTCCCGCCCCCTGTGCACCTTGCCGCCCCGGGCTTGGCCCCTGGTGTCCAGGCAGCAATCGCGATTGCGCCTCATTCCGATCCCGTCGCATTTCTCGGCGCTCGGTCTCCGGCTCCGGGTTCGCGCAAGACAGGCCGGCAGGCGCCAGTCCTTCTCCCGCCCACGCTCCCGCCCCCTTTTTCCTGGCACCCGCGCGCATGCCCAGGACCGG
>NW_009242971.1:2820919-2821842 GCF_000388065.1 Fonticula alba | reverse complement strand
CCCCTCCCCGTCTCCTTGGTGGCCCGGCGCGCATGAGTTCGCGCCTTTGCCTCCCCTGCCCTCGGCGGGTCTTTGACTCTCCTGGGCAGGGGGAGGGCCGGGGGGCGCTCTGCGCGCCGCGCCGGAACGCCATCTCACTAGAGGCACCAGGAAGAGCGGGGATCCAGCGAGAGAGAGAGAGAGAGCGAGCGAGAGAGAGAGAGAGCGAACGAGCAAGAATGAACACACTCATCCTATGATGCAGCGCGCGAATGTGCACACGCGCGTGCCTCTGCGCGCACTCTGCACATGTTTTGACCTCTCTTCCCTGGTGGCTGACGCGTGTGTTCCCCATCCCCTCTTTGGCGATCTGCCCCCCTGCTCATTTGCCCCTCTCGCGTGCGTGCATGCGCGGCGTGTGTCTCTGCGTTTGTGTGTGTGTGTCTGTCTGCATGTGTCCTATGGTGCCTGTGTTTCGGCGTGCCCCCTCGCTATGTCCCCCCTTCCCTGTGAGCAGACGATGAGTCCGAGTGTGCGTGTCATTCCTCCTCCTCCCTTCTTCTGCCCCTCTCCTTGTGCCGCGCCGGTGTCTGTATATGTGGTTATTTTTTGTTTCTCTCTCCCTCCCCTCCTTTGGAGGAGGGAGCCAGGGCCAGGGCCGGGGGGAGGCTCAGGGGGGTTGCCGGGAGGCGAGCGGCGGACGCCTGGCGTCTTTGATGGTGCCACGTCCGGGGGTGGGGGCTGGGCCCGGGTGCGCATTCCGCTTCCCCTTCGATCGGCGCGGCCGGTGACAACCGGGCAGACCAATCTGAGTGTCTGGGAGAGACAGTTGGCTCCCTGGGCGTGCGCGGCTGTCTGTGTGTCTTGCGTTCGCGCGCTCCCTCGGGGAGGGGCATGTCGGCCCCCCCCCCTGGGAGGGTGCTCGCATGCCCGTGCCTTTGGAC
>NW_009242971.1:2817959-2820719 GCF_000388065.1 Fonticula alba | reverse complement strand
GGGGGGGGGGGGGGGGGGGGGCGAAAGAGAGAGAGAGAGAGAGAGAGAGAGAGAGAGGGAGAGGGAGATCGCCAGCCCGATGCATGTCGGCCAGGAACATCCAGCAATGTAGGCCCTCCTCTCCCCGGGCGGCGGTCAGTGCCGCATGTTCTTATGGCACCGTGGCGGCATTTTCGCAGCCCCGGGCCAATCTTTGCAAAGTGCATCCCCCCTTCTCTGTCCTTCTTTCCATCCGCTCCTCTCCCACTTCCCTGCCTTCCTTGCCAGTTGTTCCGTTCCCCTCCCTCTCTTGCCCTTCCTCTCTCTTTCTCGAGGCGGCTTCCCTTCCGTCCCCTCGGCCATCCGTCTCCGGCCTTCCCTTTCGGAGTCCCCCCTCTTCTTTCTCCTTGCCATCCAGCAGTAGCAGCACCGCAGCCATGGGCCTTGGAAGCCGCATGTCGAACCTCGTGCGCCGGATGACGCGTCGGCGCCCGGAGCAGCAGTCGGCCGAGGGTGCCGATGCCGGTCCCGGAGACACCGGGTCGCGGCGTGGCAGTGACCACGCCGGCAGCGGCCCCCCGGCGGCCGACTTGGCCCCGGGGTCAGATGGCGGCGGCGCCAAGGCCATCGGCAGCCCCGGCCCCTCCTTTGGCGGTAGTCCGGGCCCGTCGTCGGCCGAGGGGGCGCTCTCGCCCTCGGGCTCGGTGGCGACCATGCCCCTCTCGCCGGGGCTGGGGGCCACCGGGTCGAGTGGCGATGCGCCCGGGCCCGGGTCTTCGGCATCCTCGCTGTCGCTGAGTGCCGAGCGGCCCGGTGGCGGGGGTGCCCATGGCGCGGGGCGCACGGTCCCGCGCACGACCGCCGTGACGGGGCCGCCCTCGCCGACGGCGGACGCCGACGCGCGGTCGGCCGGGCGCCGGCACTCCGTGTCGCACCTTGTCGGCCGGAAGCTGTCGATGCGTCGCAAGAGCACGATCAGCATCTCCGGCTCGTCGTCGCTCTCCATGCGGCGGCAGTCGTCCTCGCATTTGGATGCCGCCGGCGGTGGGGGGCTCGACGCGAACTTCGACCTGGGTGACATTGGGACCCCGCCGCCGGGGGCCCTGCGCCGGGGGGCCTCGCTCCGGCGCATGTCGCATGATCACCATGCGCGTTCGGTGCACAGCTCCTTCACGAATTTGCCGGACGCGGTGCCGGCCAACAGCGGCCAGGCCGCCGGCAGCGCCGGGCCATCCAAGGACTCGGCCTCGATGAAGCGCCGGCCGAGCCAGGCTTTGGCGTCGGCCGCGGCGGCGGCCTTCGCCGCGGTGGCCAGTGCCGCGGTCCCCGGCGTGACCGGCGGATCGACGTACTCCTCGATTTCGACGCCCACGCCGCGGGCCTCCTCCGGTCGGGGGGGTTCCTTCTCCGGCCCGACCGGGGGCAATGGCGGCGACCGCCGGGCCAGCATCGCCCCGCCTCGCACCAAGGGCGATTACAGCCAGTTCCTGCTGGATCCGCAGGCGGCGGCCGGCGGCAGCCGCGCCACCTCCACGGAGAACTTGCATTTGGCCGGGCGCCGGGCGTCGACTGCATCCTCTTCGCAGTTGTCGCTGAGCTCCGGCCCGGGGGCCGCGGCCCCCGGCGGGGGCAGCTCGACCAGCCAGCCCTGCCTGTCGGCCAGCAGCGCCATTAGCATCCAGTGTGTCCAACCGCCGGTGACGGCCGCGCCGGTCGGCGGCGGCGCCCCTGGCCCGTCGTCCGACTTGCTGGCCCTGACCGCGACCCCTCCGCTGATTGCCTCGCCTGGCTACCAGCCGGAGGGGGCGCGCCCGGCCGCCGGCCCTTCCGCCGCCCAGCCAGCCATCGTCCCTGTCACCGTCTCTTCGGGTCCTGCTGCCATTGCCCCGGTCACTGACGCCCTGTCGCCTCCCTCCTCTGCCATGCCGACGTCGCCGGTTTTCGACAGTCCGGCCCTCTGTGCCTCCGAGACCGCAGTTTCATCCTCCCCCTCTGCCGCGCCCCTTCGTGTGAACACCGCCCCTGCTTCTTCTTCCTGCCTGCCGGAAGAGACCCCGATCGCCGCCGAGCCCGCTGCCGCCCCCACCACCGAGCAGCCCAGCTTCGTCAACGCCTGTGCCATCAGCTTCGACATCACCGACGTCGAGCCCGCCATCACCGTCGCCCCCCCCGCCGCCGCCGCCGTCGCCGCCGCCACTCCGCCCCCTGCCGAGTCGCCGCCTAGCTCCCCGAGTGCCCCCTCCGCCACCGAAGACATGTCCGACTACGAGGCCCGCATGGCCGCCCGTCGCGCTCGCCGCGAGTCCACTCGCGCCGCCCTCCAGGCCCTGAGTGCGTGCTGATCATCCCCCCCCCCCCCTCCCCCCTCTCTCTCTCTCGGGCTTTCCTCCGAGGGTCCTCCACTCTCCTTTCCCCTTCCCCTCTCGACGCCGTTTCTTCTGCCCTTCTCTCCGCCTCTTCCTCTCCTCGTGTCGCTCTCTTGCTCCTTGCGCTCTTTCGGCGTATGCGTATGTGCATCTTGCTCTCCCTCTCTCTCCTTCTCTCCCTCTCTCTCTCTCTTGGGGGGACTCTTCCCCCCTGAGGAGGGTCATGGTGCATGAAGCGTCATCGCCACCGGTGCTCCTGCTGTCGTCGCCGTCATTTGCCCCCGCCCGGCTGCGCATGTGCACTCCCTTCCCCTCTCCCCTCTCCCTTCCCCTGTATGTGCCACTGCGCCAGTCGGAAGGGCAAGCATCTGCCTGGGCCTTGCCCTGTCCACAGGCTGCCCCCCCCCCCCCCCCC
>NW_009242971.1:2811306-2817949 GCF_000388065.1 Fonticula alba | reverse complement strand
CCCCCCCCGTGCTGCTGCTTCCTGCTAGCCGTGCATCCCCCTGAGTCGCCTCCCGGTGCAGGATGTCATACGTCCGCCATCGGGGCTCTGCCTCGCCTCGGTCCGAGTCGCTGTCTCGCTACGGGGAGAGCAGCCGGCGCCTTAGCCGCTATGACCGGTCGATGTCGCGGTCGCCGGAGCACTCGCGTCCACATTCGCGAACTCCCCGGTCCCGATCTCGGTCCCGGTCCCGATCTCGGTCCTGGTCCCGGTCGCGCTCCCGGTCGCGCTCTCGGTCGCGGTATGCCCGGTCGCCGGTTCGGAATGCCGCTGGCCGGCGTCCCGGCCGCCAGTATCCCCGCTCCCCGAGTCCGGCCCGGCCATCGGCGGCCTCCGGAGGCGGGCTTTTCTCCCTCAGCTGGGCCTCTGGCGGGGGGGCCGGTGGCCGTGACGTCTCGCGCTCGCGGTCCCGTTCCCCTTCCCGGTCGCGATCGCGGTCCCCTTCCCGGTCGCGATCGCGGTCCTTTTCGCGGTCACGATCACGCTCTCGCTCCCCCACCATCTCGCCCGGCCGCGACCTCCCTTGGATCCGCCCTGCCAGTCGCAGCCGCAGCCGCAGTCGGAGTCGCAGCCGCAGTCGGAGTCGCAGTCGTAGCTTCAGCCGCGGTCGTAGCCGCACTCACAGTCGGAGTCGGAGTCGCAGTCGCGGTCGCAGTCGCAGTCGCAGTCGCAGTCGGAGTCGCCTCGGCCGCCTCGGCCGCAGTCGTAGTCGTAGTACCTCCCCACACCAGGAGGCCCCTCACCGAGCCCGGAGTGTCCTGTCAGCCTGGTCCTTTTCCGGGTCGCGCTCCCGTTCGCCCAGTCGCTCGCCCAGCCCCGGCCCTGGGTCCCAGCCTCGGCCGGATGATATGCCCGCCGGGCCATTCGGCCTCTTCCAAAAGGCCGTGATGGAGCTGCTTGTGTACGCCCACGACAGCGAGCAGCTCCCCCTTCGCAAATATCCCTACCACACCCGGACGCCCTTTTGGACCTTCACCGAGGAGCAGCTGGCCCAATGCCCCTCGCTCGCGTCCCTTCCCAAGGAGCGGATCGACGTGCTTCGGGACTCCTCCTGTCAGCATATCTACACGGTCGCCGACAAGCTCGGCTAGTGCGTGTCTCTTCTTTCCCCTCCCGCCCCTCCTCCCCCCTCGCCCACACATGACGATCCCCATGCCCCACCTGACCATCCCCCTTCGGATCCCCCCCGTACACACACACACACAGCAACATTCAAACCGTCACAACCGCCCTCACATTCTTCCACCGGTTTTTGGCCTCCTTCTCCCTGAAGGAGTCAGCCCCGGAGCACATCGCCCTGGCGTGTCTCTTTGTCGCGGCCAAGGCGGCCGACGAGCCCAGCCGTCGGTCCAATCACATCATCGATTGTTATTGCCGTGAAATCTTGAAAATCGATCCCCCCCCACCCTCCAGCCGGGCATCCTCCTCAGCTGGCCCGGCGGGCGGGGACCCGGCTGGTCGCGCCCCTCGGCCCGGCGGCCCGGGCCCCTCCCCCCCGGCCAGTCGGCTCCAGCGTCCCTCGCGCCCGGTGTCCGCCTCCTCCAGCACGGCCGACCTCACTGGCGGAACGAGGTCCCCCCCGGGGGGGGCCGGGGGCATGGGAGCGACCATCAATGGCCATTCGGCCAGTGGCAGCGGCAGCGGCAGCGGCAGTGGCGCCAGCGGCACCGGCGCCGGCGCCGGCACCAGCACCCCCGCCGATCCGCCGGCCGTGCGCAAGATCCGCGCCATGCTGCAGGACATCTTCAAGGGAATCGTCCGCTGCGAGACCATCCTCCTGTCCGATGTGCTGGCCTTCAACTTTGACGTCTACACCCCGTACCATGACCTTTCGTTCCTCCTTTCTCACTTGAAGGACCACCTGCAGGCCATTTCTCCCGGCAACGACATGCGGGTTTACGACTACGTCTACCGCTCGACCCAGCGCCTGCTGATGAAGACGTGCGCCCAAGCCCCAGCCGCCTGACGTGCACCTGCCTGCTTGGTCCTTCCCGCGCTGTTCTCCCGGACGCCGAGAAGCAGAGGGAGCCGCGGCCCCCTTTCCCCGTCCCTCTCCCTGCCTCTCTCTGTCCTGCACCCTTCTCACGGTCCCTCCTCCCCCCCCATCCCTGGCATACGCAGCTATACCACCCCGATTGTGTTGAAGTTCCACCCTGTCTATGTTCTACTTGCGTGCATCCAAATTGTCACTTCCCTGGTTCCCCGCTTCGACATGGCTGCCTTTGACAACATCACGGGCTCCGGTACGTTGGCGCATCCTCCTTGTCTCTCTCTGCCTCTCTCTCTCTCTCTCTCTGCCTCTCTCCGCCTCCCTCTCTCTCCGCCTCCCTCTCTCTCTGCCTCCCTCTGCCTCCCTCTGCCTCCCTCTGCCTCCCTCTCTCTCTGCCCCTCCCTTTCTCGCGCGCACGCGCGCTTTTTTATCGCCTCCTCCGCCCCGTCCTCCGACCCGCCTTTGGCCCCCTTCTGACAACGCATCTCCCTGGCACCGTGCAGAGACCCACTACTTGGCCATTGAGCAGATCCTCCCCTGCGTGTCGCCCAGCATCAGCTTCAACGTGGGGGCGGCCGCCACCCCGGCACGCATGCGCGAGGACATTCTTGCCCGGATTCGGCCACTCTACTTCCCGGGCGAGCGCCGGCCTCACCCCCCTCCCGGCAGCACCGGCCCCCAGGCCACCAACCCCCCCCAGCATCCAGGCTCGCCGCCCCTTCCCCCAGCCACGGGTGACCGAGACCAGCCTCCGCCACCGCCCATGCCACCGGCCTCCGCGACTGCCCGGCCGACCACTCGGCCGGTGTCCGCCCAAACAGCCGGTGTACCCGTGGCCCTGCCCCCTGCCCTCAGCACCAGCGGCCCCATCCCCTCGGCCGGCGGGATCCGCTTCAATCGGCGATCGCTTGCCACGCCCGAGCCACTGACAGCCTCCGGCCCCGGGCCCGGCCCGGCCGCCACTGCCTCTTCTGGCCCTGGCGCCGAGCCCCCCTCTCACCGGCTGCCCGCCTCCCTGTCTACCACCATGGCCGGGGGTGCCTCGAAGTCGCGTCAGTAGCAGCAAAAAAAGCCCCCCTCCACCCGGCCCCTTCTTTCTTCTTCTTCTTCCCCGTGTGCGCCTGGGGGTGGACTGCTCCTGCCACCTCCCCCCCCCCCCCCCCCCCCATCGTCGTGTGCCTGGGCATCCACTCCAGACCCGCCTGCCGTCCCCTCCGGGTGATGCATATCCGTCCTTGTTCCCCTCCCGCCCCCCCCCCTCCCCTTTCACCTTTCGAGCATGTGCCTGCCTCTGTCCCCCCCGAGAGAGAGAGAGAGAGAGAGACGATCTCCCTCCTCCTGGGACTGAGCGTGCGCCCCGTCGCCGCCACCACCCATGCAACCCCCCTTCCTCCCCCCCCCTAGATCTCCGGCCCCCCCTTCGCACACCACGACCTTTTCACCCGTGTCCCAGCCAACAGCAAGAGGGGGCCTCCCCACACAGCCTCTTCCAATGGGTTATTATCCCCCAGCAGAGAGAGAGAACCCCGCACACACGCACGCACACACGCGCACACACACTTGAGGAAAGGGCGAGCATTCGTTTGTGTGCGATCGATGCCGATGAAAAATACACCCCCGCCTAGAGATCTCGATTGCCGTTTTTCCACCACCAGCTATCTCTGCATTTGCTCCGTCTTAGACCCCCACGCACTGGACCATTTCCGCCTCAGTTAATAACTGCTAATGGATGATCACGGGCCCAATGACTCATGCCTCCGGGACGTGATCTCCCATCGCAAAGGCTCTCTTTGTCATCATGGCGTTCGATCAGGGCGATCTCTCTCTCCTCCCCCCCCGCTCCTTCCCCCTTCCTCGCTTGCGCCCCGCGCCCGCTGCCTGCGTATTTTCCGCCCCGATCGTTGCCGCGGACCGGGCGTCACACACCCGCGTGTCATTGCGCTCTTTCTCTCCCTCTCTCTCTCTCGCTCTCTCCGTCTCTCCGTCTCTCTCTCCATCTCTCTGCCTTGAGGCATTTTTTTACCAGACAGGGCGTGTGTTCACTCAGTGGGCGTGTCCCCCGGGGCCCCCCCTCGAGGAGGTTGTATTTTTCATGTACCATGCCCAAAACGGCTCCCGGCCCGCGGAGAGATGGCCAGCAATGTCCTCGCTCCCTCCCCTCCTCCCTCCCTCTTCTCGGCTTTCTGCGGCGCCTCGCCGTCTCCCCCAGCCCCTCTCCCCCTCCATCCATTTGTGATCGCCTGGCAACACATGGAGTCTGAAGACATTCTCGACTTTATTTTCTCCTCCGTCGGCGCCGGTTCCTCGAAGGCCACGGACAAGGCCCCCCTGGTGGACGATGCCGACCGGCTGCCTGCCCCGCCCGGCATCGAGGTCCCCGGCCTGCCGGTCATCGGTGCGTCAACATGGGCCGCTCTCCCTGCGGGTGTCTCTTCATGCGGCACTTCCGCCTCCTGGTCCCCTGCCCGGCCTTTTGCTGACCCTGGCCCTCGCAGACCACGGCTTTTCGGTCCCCAATCCCCAGTGCCTCGCGTTGAAGGGCATGGCAACCATTCGCCACCCCCGGAGCCCGGCCGATGGCCCGGCCCTGGACCGAGCACTCTTCGAGCAGGCATACCGCCATCGGAGGCCCTTCATCTGGTCGGGACTCGTAGATGCCTCAGTGGCCGTCGAAAGGGTGCGCCGGCCCATCGACTCCCATGCCCGTCGGGGCGCCAATTCGCCAGCTCGCCAGCTGGCTGCTCTTGCTTTCGGCCACTCATCCTGCCTCTTCTTCTTTCGCGCCTTTCGCTGACTTGGGGACCTCCCTCCGGTGTGCCCGTGTGCCGCTCTGCCCCGGCCAACCGTGACTCCTCCTCGTGGCCAGTGGCGCGACCCGGTTTACCTTCGAGCTCTTCTGCCGGAGGACACGCCGGTGGAAGTCCTGGTATCCAAGGACAACCGGCTCTTCTTCAAGAAGGCCCTCTGCGTCCAGGAAACCTGGCCCTATGGCAAGGTGGTGGATCGGATCTTCGGCACGCCGGGCGAAACCCCGGAAGCCGCCCGGGTGCGCGAGGCCCTCCCCCGGATTTACGCTCGCCTGCCGCTGGAGGAGGCTTTCGCCCGGGACCTGGACCTGCCGCAGGAAGTGATTGATACGCGTGCGCTGTTGCTCTGCCTTTTTTTTTCCCGTCCCCTCTCTCCCCCTTCCACCAATCCCCTCTCCTCTTGTCCCTGGCCATGCCCCACTTGGCTGGCACATGCTGACGGTCACTTTTCCGTCCTGCCTTCCTGGCTGCTCCCGCTGGCCAAAGCCATCAAGATGGAGAACTGCGGCATCTGGATCAGCTGCGGGGGCAACATCACTCCGTTGCATTTTGACCTCTGCCATGGGTTCCTCATTCAGGTACGTGTCCCTCCCCTGGCTGACGGCCTCCTCCCTCCCGCCTCCCTCCATTCCCACCTTCCCGCTCTCGTGTGTAAGCGGGGGGCGGGGGGGGGGACTGGCCCCTGGTCCCGGATTGCCGGAAGCCCGCCACTGACACGCCCGCTCACTTCGCCTCTCCAGATCGTCGGCGACAAGCACTGGAGTGTCTTCAATCCGGATGACTATCAGAACCTCTACCCTGCCAGCCCGCTGGACCCGAATCGACACTCCTCGTGCGTGGAAATACTGTGTTGGGCACCTCTCCGGCCGATTGTCGCCCCGTCCTCTTCTCTTTTTTTCTCTCGGCATCTGCCTTCGCCTGTCTCACCCCCCGTCCACCTTCCTCCCTGCATGTCCACATTCCCCCCCCCCCCCTCCCCCCCCCCCCCCCCCCCCCCTCGCATCAATCCCCACAGGCAGGCCCCGTTGGATCGCTGGCTGGCAGCTGACCCGCCAGCTCGGGCCGAGTACCGGCGCCTGGAGGAGGTCCAGCGCTTTGTGGCCCGTGTGGCTCCGGGCGATGCCATCTACACGCCGGCTTTCTGGTGGCACTTTGTCGAGACCATGCCCCAGGCTCCGGCCTCCGAGGCGGATATCCGCTTGGCCGAGCTCCTCGGCAAGAAATCCCCCCGGCCCGGGGACACGATTGGAGGCCCGAGCATCAGTGTTTTGGTTCCCTTCGACATTGACTTTGCTCGTGAGCAGGCACATCGCTGCTCCATGTAGAGGGCCGAGCATGAGTGTGGGCTGCTGTTGGCCAGCCTGGCACCAGGGCCGCCCCCCCCCCCCCTTCTCTCTCTCTCTCCCTCTCTCTCCCCGCCGGGTGCGATCGGAATCCCCTCAACCATCCCCCCCCCCCTTGATGCATACAGATGCCGACATGGATATCCATCGGTGACGCGGATGTGTATGCATACACTCGAGCGTATATGCACAGGCTCACTCTCCCTCCCTCTCTCTCTCTCGCACAAACACAAACACATGCCCCTCCTGTCTGCCTGGTGGCGCGAACAGACGCGCCCCGGCGGACGTGTGCAGACACTCACCGATCCATATATTTTCTAGAGTATATTGTATCATATTGGGGAGGGGAGGGGGCTTTGCGGAAAATAGCGCCTGAAGTTTCTAACATGGGAGAGGGAGAAGAGGAGCAGAAGAGACGAGGGGGGGGGGGGGGGGGGAGAGGGACGGGCCGCGAGCGCGTGTAC
>NW_009242971.1:2809629-2811296 GCF_000388065.1 Fonticula alba | reverse complement strand
GGCTGTCTGTGTGTCTTGCGTTCGCGCGCTCCCTCGGGGAGGGGCATGTCGGCCCCCCCCCCTGGGAGGGTGCTCGCATGCCCGTGCCTTTGGACTGCCAACCGTCCCCCGATCGGTGGCGGCCGAGGCATGCCGCCCCATGTTGTCGATACCTGTCTAGCGAGCCCGCCTTGGTTGGTCCCCCCCCCCCCCCCCCCCCCCCCCCCCCCCCCGCCTCTGTCCTCCCTCCTCCGGGGCCCCTTCCTCCTCTCTGTGCTGTGTGTCATTTGTCGCGAGGGCCAGAGTGGCGGATATTCGCCCTGTGCCTTGGTCCCCTGTCCTCGCTGCCCCCCTCCCCTCCTTCCGTGAGGCAGGGAGCTGGGGGTCGCGAGCAGCCTGGGCCTCTGGGTGTTAATTCTCCCGGCCCCTTCTTCCGACCTCTCCCCCCCTCTCTCTCTTTTCTTTAATTGTTTGCCTATTTATTTGGGCCTGGCCTTGTGCCGTTCGATGTCTTCCCGCCATAGTCTCACCTTGCTTTTTTTTTCTTCCCCCTCGCGTCCTCTTCGCTCTTTTCCCCCCGCCCTCTGTGTCCGCGATCTTCCGCGCCCCGTCTCGCCCTTCCTGGCCAATAGCCTCCGTCCCTGCCTCGCCCCTGGCCTCCGATCCTGCGTCCCCCGTCGTCGCCTCTGTTCCCGAGGTGACTGAGCCTGAGGTTGAGCCCGAGCCCGAGCCCGAGCCTGAGGTTGAGCCTGAGCCTGAGCCCGAGCCTGAGCCCGAGGTCGAGCCCGAGGTCGAGGTCGAGGTCGAGTCTGAGCCCGAGCCTGAGCCCGAGGTTGAGCCCGAGCCTGAGCCCGAGGTTGAGCCCGAGCCCGAGGTCGAGCCCGAGCCTGAGCCCGAGCCCGCATCCCCAATGGTTGATACTGAGCGCACGCTCGAGTCGCCAGCCCCGGCGAGCCCGGCCCCAGGGTCCATGCCCGAGGACGAGGAGGCCCGCCTGCGGCAGGAGATCGAGCGCGAGCGCGAGGAGCGCCGCAAGCGTCGCCAGCAGCAGCAGGCCTCCACCGGGTCCTCCGGGTACATCTTGGCCCGGAGCGGGTTCACCGGTGGCAGCGCCATCACCGGGCGCTCTTTCGTGGCCCCGAGCAGCCCGGGCATGTCCGCGGGTGGCGCCTTCTCGGACTCGCTGGACCCGTCGCGCCTGCGCAGCGGCACCAGCAGCACCAGCAGCAGCGCCTCCTCCTCGCCGGGTGCGTCCCGGTCGCCGAGCACCAGTTCCCTCGGCTCGTCGTCGTCCGGGGGCAGCACCGCGCGGGCCAGCTCTCGCTGGAGCAGCACCGACACCACCACCACCACCACCACCGGCGGGTCCTCGACCCCGAGCAGCCCGCTGGTCACTTCCCTCGGGACTCCGACGCCGCTGGCGGCCGCCCCGGTGGCCAGCCCCGGGAAGCCGCTCACTGGCACCGTGCCCTGCTTCGTGTGCCAGAAGAAGGTTTTCATCTCGGATCGCCTGCAAGTTAATGAGGAGATCATTGTGCATCGCGTGCGTGTCGCCAGGGGGCCGCCTCTGCCTCCGTCTTCCTGTTTCTCTGTTGCTCTCCTTCTCTTTTCCCCTGCTCTTGGACTCACGCCCTTGCCCTGCATTTCTTCTCCTCCTTCTTGGCGCCTGGCCCTGTGCCCCCCCCCCC
>NW_009242971.1:2809047-2809619 GCF_000388065.1 Fonticula alba | reverse complement strand
GGGGGGGGGGGGGCGGGGCGGCCGCCTCGCCCCAAAGACCCGGGCTTCGGGCGTCGGCGGCCGGCCGGCCGCAAAGGAGGCGCGCCTGGCCGGCAGATGCCCCCGGCCGGGGGTGCTCTCCTGGGGCGTTGCGATGTGCGATGTGCGTGCGGCGGGGCCGGCACGCCGGCGCGTCATGGCTCCTCTCCCCCAGGGGCCGACCGGCGGAGGGGACGAGAAAGTCGCGCGCGCGGCTCTGGACCCGGCGCGCCTGTCCACTTTTGTGGCTCCGTCCCAGGGCGGGCGGGCGGGTCTCGGGCGCCCGGGGGCCCCGCGCAAAAGCCCCAACATGCCGGGGCCGACTTTGTCTCGCCCCCCTCGCCCGCCCGGCCCCGGGCTCGGGTGGCTGGATTTCTCCCCGGGTCGCCTGGCGGATGCGAGCTCAGCTGAGGGCCCGGGCGGCGCGTAATCAGCCGCGGCCGTGCGCGCCGGTCCGGCGTGCGGCCCTTTACCGATGGCGCGGGGCCACGATAATCGCCCTGCGGGACCTGGACTATCTTGCCCTTCCGGGGATCGCGGGAGGGCCGGGGGGG
>NW_009242971.1:2806619-2809037 GCF_000388065.1 Fonticula alba | reverse complement strand
CCCCCCCCCCCTCTCTCTCTCTCTCTTCTCCCGCGTGCGGGGCCCGTCCGACAGAATGGCTGTTTCAAGTGTGCCACCTGCAGCCGGCCGCTGATGGCCTCGACCTTCGGTCGGGTGCCGGCCGAGACCGCCGGCGCCCCGGACCGCCTCATGTGCACGACGCACACTCGCCAGGCGAACAAGCGTCTGGAGGAGCTGGCCGCCGCGCGCGCGGCCTCCGGCGCGGCTGAGGCGTCGCCGGCCCTCGGCGCGGCCAAGCCCACCGCCGCCGCCGCCGCCTCGGCCAGCGGGTCGTCGTCCCTGGACCAGGCCATGTCGATCCTGGGCGTGTCGTCGGCCGGGACTTCCTCCGGGCCGGCTCCCGGGACCAAGCTGTCCGGCCGCCAGGCCCTGATGGCCTGGTCGCGCCAGGCGGCCGATGGGTACCCCCTGGCCGGGGGCATCGAGGACTTCTCCAACTCCTGGACCGATGGCATGGCCCTGTGTGCGGTGGTGCACCGGTACCGGCCGGATCTGCTGCCCTGGAGCAAGGTGAAGGCCTGTGCCTCGAATGTCGAGCGCATCCAGCTGGCCTTCGACGCGGCCCGGACCCATGGCATTCGCCCGCTCATCGACGCCGATGACCTGGCCGCCGGTGGGGACGAGTTCTCCATGATCACCTACCTGACGGAGGTGTACCACCAGTTCAGCGCCCTCCCCCGGGGTGATGGCTACACCACGGCGTAAGGGCGAGTGAGGGAGATGCTGTCCGCCGCATGAGCAGCGAGAGAGCGAGCCCGAGAGAAAGAGAGAGAGAGAGAAAGAGAGGGGACCCCGGTGCGGAGGGGGAACACCGGGCAAAACTCAGCCGACCAAGGTCGCAGCAGCGCCACGCCCGAGGGGTGTTTGCATGTGTGTGTGTGTGTGTGTGTGTGTCCGTGCGACCATCCCTCCCGTGTCTCGCCCTTCTACTAGCCTCCTTTCGGTTTCTTTCTTTTTCCCGCTATTATGCCCTCCCCCTGTCCCGTGTGCGTGGGGCTCGGGTGCGCGCGCACCCCCCTGCCGGCCGCCTCCCCTGTTTCATGGGACGGGGGGAAGGAGGGCGCACACTGGCCAGGGGCGCCGCGCGCGGGTCTGAGTGTGAGCCCCGTTGGCGGTGTGCGCCTGCTGTGCCGGGGCTTCCCTCTGCTCCTCGTCCCCCGCCCCACACATGTGCAGGGGCCGGCCTGCGGCCCTCCCTCCCTCCCTGTTCCCTGGCTTGCTCGCTCTCTCCCCTTCTCCCATGCCCTCTGTTCCCCCTCCGTCTCTTCCCCCGGACTCTCGAGGACGGCGCGGAGCAGCGCCTTCTCGGTTCATAGGCCCCTTGTATTCCCATCCCCCCCCCTTCTTCTTCCTCCTGCTCCTCTTCCTGCCTCTGTTGTCGATCCACACGCGCGCACGGGCACACATCGACGAGAGGGGACTGTGCGCGCGCCTCCCTTCCCTGCCCTCTCCGGCGCTCGTGTCCATGCGCGCAGCCGCACGAAAGAGAGAGAGAGAGAGGCAAGGAAGAAGTGAAATAGAGAGAGAAAGTTTTCGCCGCCTTCCGCCCGAGTGAGAAAGGGCCAGGGGCGGCAGTGTGGCAGGGGGCGGGGGGGGGGGGGGGGGGGGGGGGCCCCCGGGGGGGCGTGGTGTTTTCGCCTGTGTCGGACGGCGTGCTGGCCGCCGCCGCCGCCGATCGGCCTCCGGGGGCGGCGATCTCGTTTGTGTATGTGTGTGTGTGTGTGGGCGGGCGGGCGGGCGGGCGGCGGCGGCGGCGGGGCCCCAGCCCTCGGGGAGCAAAGGGCCGTCCCTCTTTGGGATCTCCGGTGGACCGGGCCCGGAATCCGGGCCGCGTATCGCGGCCGCCTCGGGGACGATCGTGTGTGCCCGTGCACTCGTGCGCATGTATGTGTGTGTATGGCGGGTCTGGCGGGATCGGCGCTGTTGTTTGGCTTCTTGGAGCCGTCCGCGGGAGGGGCGGCGCCGGCCCGGGCTCGGGACGCGCCGTTGTCTCCGGCCCCCCCCTCCCCCCGGCCGCTCACCCGTCCGCTCGCCCGCCCCCTGTCCGAAAACACTCGTGCGCATGGGGCCCTGCTCGGGCGTCCCCCGAACAACAGGGCGAACGGGAAGATCGGCCGGGGTGCCCTGACTTCGGAGGCATGCCGGGCCAGGGCGGCTGGCCGTGCGGGCCCGGTCGCCGCTCAGGGCGCACCCTATCCGGGCGGCACGTTGGCCGGCGCGGGCCGGCATCAGGGCGCTGGCAACGCGAGGTCCCGGGGGCCCGCGGCGCATGTTGCCCAGGGGCAGCCAGGGGGTGCGCAGGTATGGGCCGGGCGTGCCGATGTTGCATCCGGCAGGGCAAGACGCCGCCGGCGACATGTGGGGCCGCCCTCTTCTCTCTCCCCGGGGGGGGGGGGG
>NW_009242971.1:2803869-2806235 GCF_000388065.1 Fonticula alba | reverse complement strand
GCGCACGCCCGGCCGAGGCCCGTCGTCGCCGCCGCCGCCGCCGCCACCGCCCCCCGGCGCCCTGGGGCTTGGTGGGCCACGGAAAAGGGCGCCGGCGAGCGGCCCGCCGGCCGGTCAACAGGCAGGGGCGACACGTTTTGGACGGCCCCCCCCCCCCCCCCAGCTGGTGGTGGGGAGGGCGCACGACACGGGTCCAGGTGGGGGCGGCCCGCGCGGCCAGCTGCGAGGCAACCTCTCGCGCGGTATGCCTGCACAACTACCGCGCGGAGGCCATCGGGCAGGATGCCGCCGGCCAGGGGCGGCGGGGAGGGGGGGGGGGGGGGCGGGGGCGAAGGGCAGGGGGGGCGGACGCAAAGTCGGCGCGAAACGCCCGTCCCCCGGCCCCCCCCCCCCCGGGGGGGGGGGAGGAGGCCGTTCGGCAGATGTTTCTCTCGGCCCTGTGCCCGGCTGGTCGCGGTCGCCCCGCGCTGCCTTTTGCCGAGGGTGGCAGCCCTTTCGGGCGGCCGCCCCTCGGGGCTCCTCTTCGCCGGGCAGGCCGACAAATGTTCTGGATTGCCTGCCCTTGGACACGGGGGACCGGGCAGGCCTCGACCGGGGATGTCTTCGCCCCGAGGGGAGCCGGGGGGGGGGGGGGGGATGATGGCGATGTTCGCCGGCTTGCCGGTGGGTCGACCTCCGGGATCGGCGCCAGTCATGGGCGGGGCTGTGCCGGCGGCGCGCGGGAGCCCCCCCCCCCCCCTGGCGTGGGCCGCCGGATCTCGGGCCCTGCCGTGGCCTCGGGCGCCGGTTCGGGCGCCCCGGGCGCGTCCCAGACGGGCGTCGTACGAGCGTGTGTGTGTGCCTCTCTCTCTCTCTCTCTCTCTCCCTGGGGGGGGCTCGGCATCCAGGCGTGTCGGCAGGACGTCTCACCGTGGCCACTTTTTCCCCCTCGCGCGCCCAACCGGCCGGGCGAAGCTGCCAACGCGCGGGCGTCCCCCGTGCGGGCCGCGGCGCGGCCGGCCGGGCGCCCGCCCACTCGGCCCCCCGCCCCGGAGGAGGCCGCGGCAAACGCGTGGAAGGGCCGGCGGGAATGTCGTTCTTGGGGCTGTGCGGCGGATCCCGGCGGTCGCTTGTTCGCGCCGACGGCCCCCCAGGGTGCAGCCCCGGCCGGGGGGTGTGGCGCGTGCATGTGGGCGCACCGGCGGTCCCTTTTGGGCCGGGCTGGGCGCGCCCGATTTCGCCAGGCGACCCCGCGCGCGAGGGAGGGGGGGACGTTGGCGACGCGCTCCCCATGCGGGCGCGCGGGCGTGCGCGCACGCGCGTGTGAGTGCGTCACGGCCGGGCGCGGAGAAAAAAACGGCTTGGCGGGAGGTCGTCCCCCCTCCGGGAGACCCCGCCAACCGAGAGGGGGACGCACGCGCGCGCGCGCCGGCGCCGGCGCCGGCAATCGGCAGGGCAGGCGGGGCCTGGAGCAGGCACGACCCGACCGATTGCCGGGGAGGGGCGCGCGCGCGTGCGTCCCCCTCTCGGTTGGCGGGGTCTCTCGGGGGCGGGAGAGCAGAGTGGCCGCCCCTCCGGCCGGCGGTCCAAGAACCGGGGGGCAACGCACGACCAGAGGGCGAAGGGGGGGGGGCGGGCGGCGGGCGCCGTGTTTCGCCTTCCCGCGGCTCCCCCCTCAGGGGATCGGCTGCCGGGCAGGCGGACGGGCGGGGCGTGGCCCGCTTGTAAGGGCCACCACGGGCGCGTGTGGAGAATGTGTAAACCCGCCCGGCGTCGGCGTCACCTTCCGCGCCAGCCCCCTTATCTCCCCAGGCGACGCTGGCATCATGGAGCGCGGATGGTGGCTGCCCGCCCGGAGAGAGGGCATTAATTCCCCTGGGCCCACACGGTCGGGCGAGGCGGGGACCACCCCGGTTTTTGTTGATGTTCCCCCGGGGACAGTGGCCTCCGCGGCTGGCGGACGTCGCGCCCGGGTACGCAAGCCGCTCCCCCCGGCGGGGAGCCCCCCACCCCGGGATGACTTAAGACCGCCATGCCGGAAAACCGGTGTGACCGGGGCCCTCGGACGCATGCGCCCTTCCCCGGCGCCGGGGCCGCGTCGGATCGCGCGGGGCCCGTGTTGCCGGCGTCTCCGTGTGTCTGTGTGTGCGTGTGTGTGTGTCTGCCCGTGGCGTGAACATCACCGGCCCCCCCCCCCTGCCCGCGTCTTCCGGGGGGGGGGGGGGGCGGGCCACGCCGGTGGCGCACGCCCATTGGCCGGGTTTCGCATTCGAGCCGGCGCACCCGGGGCGTGGCCGGCAAAGAAGCGCCGGTGCTCCCCGTCCGGGCGGCGGGCGAATGCAAACCGCCGCGTGCGGTTGCCCCCTCCGGCCGCGCCATTCCTCCCC
>NW_009242971.1:2802322-2803019 GCF_000388065.1 Fonticula alba | reverse complement strand
CCCCCCTGCCCATTCACATGGCTCGCCTCGGGCCGCGTGTGACTGGGTGTGTCTGTGGGCGCGCAGAAGCCCGGCGAGCGCCCCACCTGGAAGGGGCAGCCCCTTTCCGGGGATATCCCCCCCTCGCGGCCTTCGCGAGGGGCTGGGCAACATTTCGTCCCCCAGCCGCGTCGACCGAGGCGAGGGGCGCGCCCCGAATGTGTAGCCGCGCGCACGCGTGGCCACGTCCCCCCCCCCCGACCACCCAGAAGACCGACATGCAAATAGACCGGCGCCCCCACGCACCGACACACACACACATGCACACGCGCACGTCGACGAGCCGCGCCCGCCCGCCGGAGCAACGCGCCCAAGGGCGACCCGGTCGTCCGACACAACGGGGGCCGGCGGATGCGTTCGTGCCCGCCCGCGGCGCTGCCCAATCAGCTCATATGTTTCGCGGCCGCGGGGGGGGGGGGGGTGTTTGCGCGGAAGAATGCGCCCGCCCGGGGCCCGGCAGCCCGGTCCACCGATCGCGCGCCCCGCGTTTTCCCCGGACCAGGGGCGCGGTCTAATGCGTCGCCCTCGGCGGCCCCCCCCCCCCCCGGGTTGGGGGGACCAATGCCGCGTCGCGGCGGCCGCCCCCTCGGGCCGCGCCACCCGGGCGGGCCACATGCTGGCGGTCGCGGGCCTCCGCGCCGCGCCCCCCGCCCCCGGG
>NW_009242971.1:2792250-2802312 GCF_000388065.1 Fonticula alba | reverse complement strand
GCGAAGCAAACGTGCATGGATGTGTGCGACTGGATATGGCGTAGAAGGGGACACGTCGTGTGAAGAAGGGAGGTGCGGGAGCGGGCGGCATCGCAGCCAGGAGCGGAGGAAGCACCCGGGAGCATGGGCAGGAGAGCGGGGGACGCGGTGACAGGGACAGGCAGGCCCGGGGAGGGACAAACACAGGGGGGAGAGACGACGGGGTGCGGAAGAAGGTGCGAACACCCTGCGTGATGGCGCGGGGCGATGCGAGCAGACTATGGTACAATGTGCTGATGACACATGCTTGCGCTCGCACACAACGCCGCCAACGCCTCTCTCTGCCGCGCGCCGTTGCTCTGCTTCGCGCTGCGCCGCGTGCTTGCTCTCGTCCCTGTGTGCTGCCCCGGTCGTCCCTCCTCCATCGCGCCCCTTTGGCGCCCACACACAGCGTGACAGAGCTGGATGCTTCCGCACGCCCTTGCACACACGGCGGGGCGCCGTCGGGGGGAGGGGGGAGGGGGAAGGGGGGAGGACACGCCAATGTGGCCAAGGACGTTCTCTTTTTCCAGGTGAATCATCCTCTCACGGTCCCTCTCTTTCCTCGCGCCGTGTGGTGAACGACGACGTGAGGACGACACGCATCGGCCCTCCTTTTTTTGCCGGACCGCTCTCTCTTGGCGGCTCATCCGTCGCTCTTAGTCACACCTGTGTGTGTTTAGGCGTGCGTGTGTGCGTGAGTGCGCGTACGCGCGCACACGCGCGAGCGAGCGAGCGAGCGAACGAGAGAGAGAGAGAGAGGCGAGTAAGACACGCAACCACTTTCCTCATCACGAGCACACGCGCACACACACGCTCGCACACACGCACACACACACACATACACACACATGCCTCGCACACTCGTGCTTTCACCTCCACAAGCGCTCGCGCGAAGGAGAGACGACACATGCGGGGGCCCATGCGGAGGCACAGACTTGCCTTCACGTGCGCGCTTCTCTGTCGCCACGCCTCGCTCCCTGGCCTCACCCCCCCACACCGCCTCCCAGGGCAGGGAGAGGCGCGGGGGTGGCCAAGAGAATGGAAGCATGACGCGATCCCGGGCGGGAAGACGGAGGAGCGAGGCCGAAGAGCGCGCGAGAGGCGCGCAAAGCAAGTGCACACACGCAAGAGCACTCGCCTGCGCCTCTCTCCGTGTCCCTCTTCTTTAGACTCACACACACACACACACACGCTGTGTCTCCTGGTGCCCCTCGCACACACCCTCACGAGCAGACGCACACGCACACGCACACACATACACACACTTATAAACACACACACACACACACACACATACATGCTCATTCGTCTTGGTCGTCGTCTTCGTCGTCGTCTTCGTCGTGACTCGATTATCACGCACGCGCGCGCGCACGCTCACTCGGACATCCCGCCGTCCGACTCGAAGTCGTCGTCGTCGTCGTAGATGTCGTCGTCGTCGTGGTAGTCGCGCTCGTCTTCGTAATCCTCGTAGTTCTCGTCGTCGTAGGCGTCCTCGTCCGAGACAAAGTCCTCGAAGCTGTTGGAGCTGTACTCGGCGCCTCCCTGATAGCGAGCATTCAGGTTCGGGTAGAGCGGGGTGCCGTTGACCCCGGGCGCGCCGACACCGGCGGCCGCCGAGGTGGGGCTCGGCCCGAAGGACGAGCCTCCGGATCCCGGGCCCTGGTAGCCGACGGCCACGAAGTCCGCGTACGACGGCGGCAGGACGTATGCCGGCGGCCGGCGGACCATGTGGTCGGGCGAGAGCGGCGTGCCGGCGGTCGATGGCCCGGCGGTCGAGCCCGGCGGGTAGGCACTGCCATCCGGCTTGAAGGCCGGCGGCGCGCCCAGACCCTGTCCCTGGCCATCGGCCATGGTGCTGTAGTCGACCACGCGGCTGCCCGGCTCGGAGGGAGTCGGCGGCACGGCAGCCAGCTGGCGCCGGCGGTGGACCACATACATGCCGATGACCAGGGCCGACAGCACCACCAGGGCGCTGACCACAATCAGGGCAATGGCCCAGGCCGGGAACAGGTCCCCGAGGTCCGGGGTGAAGACCTCGGACGCGGTGGCCCGCTGGAGGACCGCGAACTCGGTGAAGTGCTGGGCCCCGCAGGTGACCGACACCGGGGTGGCCTCCAGCACAAACACCTGGCTGGAGTCCCACTTGTAGGTGGTGTGGTTGAGGTAGGCGCACACGACGGACCCGATGTCCACCGGGTCGGCCGGGTCGAACTCGAAGCCCACCTGCACCACCTGCCCGCCGAAGGAGGTGATCGGCGTCTGGCCGAAGGTGTCCGGCTCGCCGATGGCCGACGGGGTCGAGCAGTCATACAGCTCGGCCGAGTGGATGGCCGTGGCCAGGTGATAGGACCCGGCGTCGGAGCCGCCGCCACCGCCCACGGCCGCGGCCGAGCTGGCCATCGTCGACGACGCGGCGGTGGTGGACGCCGCCGTGTCGGCCGCGGCGACGGCCCCCTCGGTGTCGGGCGTGGCCGAGCGCAGGGACCGCAGCCGGCGAACCTGGTGCGCCGCCTCCTCGAAGTAGCCCAGGGCCTGGTGGGTGGCCGAGCGCAGCGAGTGCGCTCCGAGATCCACCAGCCCGGCCATGAGGCCGGCCGCATCGGCAGCCACCGACGCCGTCCGGGCCCCCCGGTGGTCATCATGGGCGCCATCGCCGGGGGCCATTGCCGAGGAAAGGGAGCGCGACTGCAGCAGCAGGTGACGGCGCACGCGGGCGCCGAAGGTTTCGCGCGATCCGGCCGCCATGGCGCCGATCGGCAGCGGCACGCTGGCATAGGCATCCCGATCCAGGGTGGCCTGGAAGCCGCAGAAGCAATTGACCCCCTCCACGCCGAAGCCCTGGGGGAAGGTGAAGCTCGGCATCAGCGAGTCGCTGCCCTTCAGGGGGCTGCGAACCACGGTCATCTGCACGGCCTCGGCCCCGAGGTCATCCTCATCGGCCGAGATCGAGGGGAAGGTGGCCGGCTCCTGGTTGCACGCCAGGCGCCGGGCATACATGTGCTGGGCCCGGCGAATGGCCGACGTCGTTTGCAGCAGGCTCTCCGAGGTGGAGGTGGAGTTGGTGACCGTCAGCAGCCGGCCGCCCGAGCGGGCCAGGCAGTTCATGAAGTCATCGGAAACCATGACATTCGGGTGGACCCGGGCCAGGGTGGCGGGCCCGGGGGCGGCGTTGTTGCTGCCGCCCGGGGGGGTGGTGGCCGCGCCCGATCCGCCGGCGGCCGACGTGGCCCGGCGCACCGGCGCCTGGTAGTACGACTCCACCAGGCGCGTTTGCTCGGTCATCCGGGTGACCAGACGCCCGACCATGTCCTGGGACAGGCCGCGCGAAGTCCGGGACACCGTGTCAATCTGGCACATGGCCGCCTGGGCACGCTCGAAGGAGCTCGGGGCGAAGTTCAAACTGTCGTCATAGGTGACCACCACATCCGCCAGCAGGAGCTTGGCCGAGTTGGCCAGCACCAGGGCCGAGTCCAGGGCCTCCACCTCGGCGGAGTTCATGCCGGTGGTGTCGATGCCGGCGGCCGATTCGGCGGTGGCCAGCCGGGCCGCGGTGTCGGCCGCGGCAAGGGCCTCCCCGACCTCCGACCGGCGCCCACGCCGAGCCAGCACCTCATCCGGGATGTGGGTGGTGGCCGCCTCCGGGCCGCCGCCGGTGGCCGGCGTCGCCGCCTGCTCAACCACCCGGCGCGCGGCACTGGCACTGGCAATGGCCGCCGCCTGGGACCGAGCCAACTTCTCCGTGGCATCCAGGCAGCTGCTGACCACCGAGGTCCAGGCCATCAGGCGTTCCCATTGGCCACGCTGGACCATCTGCGCCGAGCGCGTCCGGTAGATGTCGCGCAGCTCCTCGAGCTCGCTGTTGGTCCGGACCACGCAGCTGTCCACCACGACGTCGGTTTGCACCACCGACGACACGCCATTGCGCTGGGTGACCACGCCGCGCACGGTGACCGAGCGCGACCGGTTGCCGGGATCGGCCAGGAAGGCCAGCGCCGAGCCCGGGCCATCGGTCGGCACCTGCAGGGTCCGGCCATCCGGGTACCGGAGCTCCACGCGGTAGGACAAGGGCAGCTGGTCCGTGGTGGTGGTCCAGCCGGTCATGGCCACCTGCACCAGGTCGAAAGCGGCCCGGGCCCCGACGGCCGGCGTGACGCTGATGGACCCGCCCACCGGGGCCGGCGACGTCCGGACAATGACAATCGAATGGGCACGCTTGTTGGTTTGCGGCTCGACCACATCCAGGCGGAAGGCATACCGAGCATTGGGCCGCAGGGTGAAGGGCTCCAGGATCAGGGTATCGCCATTGATCGGGCCCGAGTGGATGGCCGGGTCATTGATGTCCACCCACTCCAGGTGCAGCTCGCTGTGGCGATCGATGTCGCGCAGGAGCTGGGCCAGCTCCTGGTCGGTGGTCTCATGCACGCAGGACCAGGTGTAATTGAGCTGGGCATAGGCGGTCGACCGGCTGGAAGCCACGGTGATGGCCAGCGGCCAGTCATGGCGGGCGCCGATCTTGCGCTCGGTGTCCAGCAGGACGAAGGGCTGCACACCGGCGCGCGGCACGATCACCGCCACATCGGTCTTCAGCTCGCCGGTCAGGTTGTCGGTGACGCGCAGCTCAAAGCGATAGCGCAGCTTCTCCGAGACAACCAGCTGCCCGGCCGGCACCACCCGCACAAAGCGGTTGGACTCCAGCGCCGGGTCCAGGGTGACCGATTGCGGGGCAAAGGACAGCGTGGTGAAGCCACCAAAGCCATCGGTCACCGGGCAGAGGGCGCCATTCAGCTCGTTGGTGCAGCGCAGCTCGATGGTCACTTCGCGGCCCTCCAGCCGGGCATAATCGGCGATGGTGTAGTACAGGTGCAGATCGGAGTACGACCCGATGGTCCGGCGGTCGCCGCCCAGCAGACGGACATTCAGCGACGGGGGGAGGGTGTTGAGGATGACCCCGTGGCTGCTGGTGGCCTTGGACTTGTCGGAGGTGGCCCGCAGGGTGGCCGTGTACTGGGTGTATGGCTGGAGGAAGTTCGGCGGGATGACCAATGTCGGCCCGGTGAGGACCAGCTCCGACAGGGAATGGCCATTCTGGAAGTCCTCCGGGGTGAGGGTCCACTCGAAGGAGAGGGCCGTGTCGGTGGCATCGCACTCGGAGGGGGTGGCATCCATGGCGATGACGGTCTCCTCGTCGATGTTCACCCGCCGGGGGTTGATGCCGCGCACGGTGATGCTGGGCACCGGGCTGTTGACAAAGCGGATGGTGTGCTCGGCCACCAGGGACTCGGCCACATAGTTGGACACCTTGAGGGTGATGCGCAAGACCGCCCCATTGGCGAAGACATCCTTCTTGATGTGAATGTCGGTGACGGTCAGCGAGTCGAGCGAAGCCCCGTTGTTGGTGGTGTAGGAGCCGGCCGGCAGCGGCGGGCTGAAGGTCCAATGGAAGCGCAGGGCCTGGCCACCGGTGTTGCCGTAGGACGCCCGGCCGTGGATGTGCACCGCGCCGCAGGTGGACGCCTCTTCCGGGGCGGTGATCACGGCCACCGGCACCGGCGGCGGGGTGTCCGTGTCCACCAACAGATCATTGTCCAACGGGTCGCAATACTGGCGGGCCAATTCGTAGATGGTCTCCCGCTCGAAGAGGATCATGGTGACCCCGGTGCGAATGGCCGGGTTCTGGCCGAGGGCCACCTCGACCACGCGCGAGCCGGAGCGCACCGTGCACTTGGCCCCGGAGCCAAAGAGCTCGGCAGTCCGGGCCGGGAAGAAGGTCTGGCACTTGAAGGTCCCGGCCCCGGGCCCGGAGTCCAGCCCTGGGCCATTCATCGGGGTGGTGACCGGCACATTGAAGTACACCAGCAGCAGGGACCCGGTGGAATCCAACCGGGCCAGCTCGGCCACCGGGGCCACCTGGTAGTACTTGACCCACACCTTGACCGTGGACCAGGGCCCGCCAGGGCGGCCGGAGAAGCCGATCGTGAGCCAGGCATCCTGCGACACGCTGGACACCGGCACCGGGCATTCAATCTGCTTGGAGCTGATGTACCGGGCATAGGACACGCGCTCCATGCCGGCCTCCCCGTCGTAGGAATACCGGCAGGAGATCAGATGGCCGCCATTCCCCCCGGGCAGGGTGTCCGGGTCGAAGAAGTTCGTGCCGTTGACGAGAATCCGCTGGTCGGTGCGGTCGATGTACACCTTGACCACTTGGTCCAGGACGATCGAGGGCAGTTGCTCGAGCACCGTGTACACCAGCTTGTTGGGCACGGCCACCCCCGGGTCGCCGGGGTTCTCCACCCAAATGAGCTCGAAGTCCTTGGGCCCGGTGGAGGTGAAGGAGTCCAGGATGCACTCACCGCGAGTGTTGCTGATGACCCGCACCGGGATGCGGGCCTGCTTGTTGTCCTGCACGCGGCAGTACAGCTCCCGCGGCTTGTCGGTGCCGGGCTCGGTGAACCCACCGCCGATCAGCTGCACCGGCTGCTCCGGGGCATTGGGCCCGACGTCGGGGTCGATCTCCAGCAGGATGATGCAGGTGGAGTTGTCGCCGCCGCACACGCCGCAGGCGTCATTCTCCACTCCGGAGTTGGGCACCCCATCGCAGCCGACGCAGCTGGTGTCATCGCCGCCGCACACGCCGCACTGGTCCTTCCCGGCCGAGGGGTCCTTCTGGGTGGACCCGGCCACGCAAATGCCACACTCATTGATGAAGGCCTGGCCGTAGCAAATCCCGGCGCAATCCTCCACCGGTGACGGGCCGTCCGACGGCTGGTTGGGATCGATCTTGCGGCAGACACCACACCGGTCGACCACGGCACCGGAGTCGCACTCGCCATCGCAGCCGCGCTCGCACGGGGCCTCGGTCGGGGTGACGGTCGGCGTCGGGGTCGGCGTGGAGGTGGCCGTTTCGGTGGTCGTGGTGCTGGTGGTGGTCGGCTCCTCGGTGGTCACCAGGGTCGGCGTGGCCACGGCCCGGCCGAAGAACCGGATGTACGGCGAGGCCTCCTCGGCCTCGGCCTCCAGGTCGCGCGGCCCGTGGCGCCGGCCACCGGCCGCGTCACCGGCCATCCCTGAGGCCGGGGCCACCGCCTCGGCCGGCTCGTCGTCCGTGATCTCCAGGATGGCCGACACGTCGGCATCCCCGAGGGCATGGCCCGCCTCGCTGGAGGACAGACGGAGGATGGCCCGGCGCGTGCCATCGGGCCAATAGTTGTCGAAGAGGCGAATGCGCTTCATGGCCACCACTTCGCCCTTGCCAAAGCGAACGGCCTATGTGTGTGTGGGGGAGGGGGGGGGGAATGTGGCTGGTCAGTCACGGGGGTGTTGTACGGGGGGGGGTGGTCCGGAGGGGCCTCCGCGCGCGCGCGCTCGGTGCTGTCGCCGGTGTCTCGTCCCGTGGCGGCCCGCCTCCTTGGGCATTTGGTGCACGAGGCAGGGCCACCAGGAGGGGGCGCGCGCGCGAGGGGCGGGACCGGGCCGAAGAGGCGGACAGGGACAAAAAAGCCCCGCCCAAGGGCGGCAAAAGGGCGAGGCGCGCAGGAAGCAAGCATGTCCCGGCAGCACCCTCGCACAAGAGGGGCCTGCTGGGGGGGGGGGGGGCGGAAAGAGCCCCAGAGGCCGGGGCATGCGCTCGGCACCACACGAACGCACCAGATCCGAGGGCGACTCATAGTCGAAGCTCTCGACGGCGGTATCCTCGGCAATGGACAGATACACGACTTGGCTGTCAAGAGGCTGGGCATCGACAGCCTGGCGCAGGAAGGTGATCATGATATGGCCGGCATCCTCCTGGGCGGAGAAGGTCGGCCGGGCGAACCGAACCCCGGCGATGCTCGGGGCGGACAGGTCGATGGACGGCAGGCCGGCCGCCGGCCCGTCCTCCTCCTCCGGCAGGATGGCGGGCTGCTGCTTGGCCGATGGGGCAATGTCGAACTGGATGTCACTGGTGGCATGGGTGGCACCGGCACCATGGCGGGCGGCGGCCACAAGGCCGCTGCCGCTGGGGGTCACGAAAATAACGCTCAGCAGCGTCACAAGGGCGAGGATGGCCAGCTTCAGGGGGAGGCTGGACAGCACCGAGACGGGGGAAGAGGCACCGGGGGCGGGCGTCCGGCGCCGGCGCCGGTCCATCGACCGGGGTGCCGGAGCCTCTGCTACCGCCAGGTGGCTCCCCTCGTGGGCGTCCGCCCGAGGGTCGGCACTCATCATGGTGCCGGCCCCGGGCAGACTGCCTGGGAGCGTCCTAGGGGGGAGACGTCCCATTGTGTGGCAGGAAGGGGGGTGGTGGTGGGGATCGGCCCGGGCCCGACCACAAGTGGCGATTCACGCACGGACTCGAGAGTTCCGCGTCGGAGTGAGAAGGCCACGGGGAGGGGGGGGGAGAATGGGGACAGGCCAAATGCCGGCGGTCTGGGGGCAGGGGGGGGCAGAAACACCGGTCCAGGCCGCCGGAATGAGAGGCGGGCTGTGGGTGGAGATGTGACGGGAGGAGCGCCACGGCCGGGGAGGGCCGTGGGGGGGGGGGAGTAGGTGTTTGTTTTGTTTTGTTTTTTTTTGGGCACCGAGCAGGCAGGCAGGCAGGCAAATGCGCGGAGAGGGGAATGTTAGAAGCTGGGCACACCATGACACAGCCATGAACGGGCATGGGGCGAGGATTGCGGGTGGCTTAGGGGCCGGGGTTGGGTGTCTTTTTTTGTTTCCCCACAACACACGGACGCTTGCCCTCGCCCCTTTGGCGCGAGGCACACCACACAGGAAAATGTCCTGCCCCCTGTGAAGAGGCCCTCTTGGCGGCTTGACCCGGAGGGGTGCATGTGACGCGCGACACGGGAGCGGTACACACACACACACACACACACACACACACACACACACACACACACACACACACACACACACACACACACACACACACACACACACACACAGATGTGCATGTGCTTGTAAGGGGGTGTATGAAAACATGCATGCGCATGGAGAAATGCTTATGCATGTGCACCGGCTCCGGCTTGATGAAGAAAAGAGGCAACGATCGAGGGAGGAGGAGGGGGGCCGGGGTGGTAGGTGGAACGCACTTCAGGCAACAGCAATTAAGGAATCCGCTCACCTCTCTCTGTGGCAGGGGGGGAGGGGAGGGGGGACGAAATGACACAAAGCCCACAACAATCAAATGACCACCGGGAAAAAGCGATCGCAAACGGCAAGCAGGCGGGGTTAATGATTTTCGGAGCATGACAAAATTAACCATTCAGCTTGGGGCATATTAATGGGGGAAAATGAGCGCCAGGGGGGTGGAGGGGCGCGGGGGCCTCGGTGCGGCGGCGGAGGATGCCATGCTGCCGGGCTAGGCGAGCAGGTCGAGGCGGGGCGGAGGGCAGGGGAGAGGAGGAGGCAAGCAGGCGAGGGAGAGTGAAAGAGGCGAGGGGGGCCCAATGGGCCGCAACCAACGGCTGCTGGGAGTGTGTACAGTGGCCTATGACTCAGAGGAGTCGCGGACAGCGTGCGGCCAGGGTGCGGAGAAGGGGAGGAGGGGAGGGAAGGCGCGAGGGCAGGCGCAGAACGGACAGGGAGAGGGGAGGCCGGGAGGGGCCGGATCGGTGGCTGGTGCACGTACCGACACAGCAGGGGGCGCGCGGGGGAGCGGGGGGACGCGGGAAGAGCTACGCGCACAGGGCGTAATTTGCGTGCGAGGGTGCGTTTAAGTGTGGGAGTCCACAACAGCGGGCAGGGGAGAGGTGTATGCAGCAGATGTGTGAAGCTCGCCGGGAGGGGCGGAGCTTGTCCGGTGGCGGTGGAAGAAAAAGGTGGGCAGAGGGGGGAGGGAGAGAGAGGGTGAGAGAGAGAGGATGCGTGGGACGCTCCGCCGATGATTAAGAGGAAAATGGGCCGGACGATGTGGGGGTCTCTCTTCTCAGTGCACAACATATACCTTACACAAAAGTGTGTTCCGTGAAAATGCGGGGTAGATTGCCGCACGGGCCCGGCTGGGGGCCAGGCAGAAGGAGCAGCAGGCCAAAGGATGAGCGGGTGGGGGCGGGCGGAGGG
>NW_009242971.1:2790846-2791944 GCF_000388065.1 Fonticula alba | reverse complement strand
CCCCCCCTCCCCTCCGGCCCCACCCCCATAATCCACTCGGCGCGCTTGCACCTCGGGTCCGGAGGGAGCCTGGGGCCACACGGCGATATGGCCGATACAGTCCGCCGTCCCCGTCAGCGCACGGGACAGTGCGCTCCGCATCGCCCCGGGACGTTGCGCTACCCCAGGGAACGGCTGGGGCTGTTGTCGTCATCGGCGCCCGGGCGGGGGTGTTGCTCCGGCTGCGGGGCCGCCCCTACCCCCCTGCGCCCCGGCCCCCGCCCCCGTTCTTCGCCGTCCCCACCCCCCTTGCCCTCCCCCTCGCCCGGGCAGCCGCTCCCACGGCCATGGCTTGCCGCTTGCCTCCGGCCAACTCGGCCGACGGCGGCCAAGCCGCCTCGGCGGAGGGAGATGGATGGGGGCGCACGCGCGCGTGTGCGCGCGCGCGGGCATTGGCGCCGCGGTGAACAAGCACTGCGGCACCTTCTTTCGATATGGCTTCCGGCAGAAGGGGCGCGGAGATAGCGGCACGGGGAAGATCTGATAGGATATGGAGATTCGTCACACTCGCATGTTCTGATGGCACGGGGCGTGGGCATGCCGGCGGCCTGGCTCCGGCGCTCTGGCGCGCCAACATCGGCCTGATCGGAAATCCGCCCCGCCGGGGGCCAACCGTCACGGGCACAAGTGTGCCACGGGCGTTTTCCCCGTGCTGGGGCCTGGGCAAGGGGCGGGGTTGGACAATGGACCGGCTAGTGTCCGAGCGCACCGTGGCAAGCCCCAGGGTGCCCCAGGGCGTACACGGCCACGCATGGAGCAACAGACGCCCGCACAGGCCACCAAGTGCGTCGACGCGCGGACAAAGGAGAGCGAGAAAAGGATGCAGGGTCGCTGGGGGCCAGATCAACGGCCTCGGCACGGCCGCAATCCTTGGCAGCCGCCGACCTAGTTGGCCTCGCACTCCCGTGTCTTACCGGTCCAACCCCGCCCCCCCCCCCTCCCGTCCCCAGTGTCTCCGGCGCGAGGAGCATTCGTCCACTTGGAAGCGATATCATGGAGTGTCCGGTGAGCACTCTGGGGCGCACGCGTGCGCCGTAGTCCTCTAGCCAGATCGGCGGG
>NW_009242971.1:2788439-2789396 GCF_000388065.1 Fonticula alba | reverse complement strand
ACACTGGTGGGCCGATCGGGGCCAGGCGAGGGGGCATGCCTTCCCTCCGAGCATCCTCCCGGAAGGCGACCCGGGCGCGGGCAAGAACGCTTGCACATCCATATGCACCCAAGCCCCCGCCGCCCCCTCGCCGTTGGCGGTCCTGCGCTGATGGTCCCGCGGTTTTCACTCGCCCAGCAACACAGTGCACTGTGCGCGGAAAACCCGCCCGAACCCTAAGACCTACCCCACAACTGATTGTGCGATAACCCCACAACCAGCTTCGGAAGGCGGGCACACCTGCAGCCCAGGCCCAAAGCTCGTGTTTCCATTCGCACACGCACTCTCTCAAATCGCCTGCCGCCCCGCCCCGCCCCCCCCCCGCTTGCTCCCGGAGCGCCCGGACCACATTTGGAACACCTGACAGAGCGCCGCGGTGCCGGCGGGCTAGGGGGGACCAAGTCGCAGGGAGAGCTTGCGGCGCTCCACCGGCGTCCCCGGGACGCCAGTTCTCCCGCGCGCGCGCGCGCGCGCCCCCCCCCCCCCCCCCCTCCCCCAAGGGGCCACCCCGGCGGAGTGGGGAATTAATGCCGGGCCACCGGAGTCCACCTCATGAGAGGATTCCGGGCATGCAGTTCGGCACTTGAGACCTCACATGCCCGTCGCTTGGACACACCGGCCATTGCATATTCCGGCCCTCGGGTGCCCATGCTTTTGCTTCGGGGCCTTTTTTCCGCACATGCGTTTGCCCGCGCGCGGACACACACACACACAGACACATTTTTATATATATGTATGTAAGCGCATCTTTAGGTAAGAATACACGCGGTGAATCCCTGTCGAGGGTGGTATCGCAATATCAGGAACGCCCGTTGGACGAGGTCACGGACACTTCCACCGCGGCTGCTCTCGACACAATCCCGAGGGGGGGGGGGGGGGGCGGGGCTTCGCACTTTTCTTCGAGTATGGCTCAATGCC
>NW_009242971.1:2785207-2788429 GCF_000388065.1 Fonticula alba | reverse complement strand
GGACGAGGTCACGGACACTTCCACCGCGGCTGCTATCGACACAATCCCCAGGGGGGGGGGGGGGGGCGCGGCTTCGCACTTTTCTTCGAGTATGGCTCAATGCCATTCGGGCCTCCGGCATATAGCTATCCCCTTGGTGACTCGGGCCCGGGCAGCAGCCGCACCTGGCGACATGCCGGCAATCGGAACCCACCCGCTCGATCCTATGTCATCCTCACCAGTGGCCCCCTCCTTTTGCCCCGCCTCGCGGGGACCCGCATCGCAGTTTGTGACTTAGGCTTGCCGAGCACCTGGGGCAGCCTTTGTCCTTTGTCCGGGGGGGGGGGGGGGGGGTATGCATGTGCATCTTGGGAACCGCGCGATTTGACCGAGCCTATTAACACCGGTCGCGTGCTTCGTGCGCTCGATTGCGGGCCCTTCGCGGACACACGACACACACACGCACACCGGGGCAATACATCCTCACACACACATTTGTACCCAGCCTCACAGTGGTGAGCCACTCGGCCGCCCCCCACGCATGTGAAGAAGCCTCCACCGAAACCATGATGCGCGGCCTCGCTCCCGCCCGGCCCTCCCCGCGGTGCCACCATGATCAGGGTTTCTCCCGTTGCGCAGCGCACCAAGAACCGGCCCCGCAATGCTTACCGAGCCCCGGGGGGGGGGGGGGGGGGGGAGGGGGGCGACAAGGCGGCATGGCAGGGCGAAGGCGACGGAGGGGGCCCGGGGTCGAACACATAGACTTCTCGCCGGGCCGGCAGGGGCGGTGCCGACGTTCCCGAAGACAAAAAGGGCGCGCCTGTGGCCAAGAGCGAGAATAGCCGGGGCGAGATGGCGCAAGCATGCGCGCGCATGCGCAAGAGGGGCGCCCTCCCAGGAGGGCTGCCACCGCCAGGGGAGGACGTTGCTCCCCTTCGAGAGCCACTTTCACAGGCCTCCCCCCCCCCCTCCCTCCCCCATGCCCTGCCTCAAGGCCTCCCTCGCCGCCGAGCCCTCTGTCCAATGGAGGATTCCCGGCATGGCTACTGCTGGACCGCAGGACCGCGCGGTCATGTCGCACAGAGGCAGTCCCGCTGTGCCCCTGCAACCTCCCTGTCCGTGCCCCTGTGTCGGGATTACGCGCTTCCCAAGATGCTTGGGCGTGAGTCCGCCAAGTTCCTTGATTGTGGGGTCTCGGGAGACTCTCCCACAGACATGCCTTCCCTCCGAGCATCCTCCCGGAAGGCGACCCGGGCGCGGGCAAGAACGCTTGCACATCCATATGCACCCAAGCCCACTCACAGCTGCGAGCCAGCATACACACGCACACGAGCCTTGTCCCGGCTGTGGGCCGGTGACGGCCCCAGCATGGGCCTCAAGCCGATTTGCTCTACCCCGTCCCCCTTGCATTCTGGGGTGGCCGGGGCCCGCACAGGGTGCGCGTGTCCAGACCCACACACTGGTGGGCCGATCGGGGCCAGGCGAGGGGGGGCAGCGAGCAAAGCCTCCGGCACTGCTCTGGAGAGTGCCCCCTCCATGTGCTCTCATGGGGGAAAGGGGGGGGGGGGAGGCCACGACTGCACGGGGAACCCATAGGTCCAGGCTCTTGGTGAGGGGAAAAAACAATCCCCCGGATGGGGCAGCCGGAAAATATGACTCGCGGCCGAGCATATTTCTTCCCTCTGCGCCCTCCTCCCCATTCACAGAGCCGCACGACATATATGACTCCCATGGCTTACGGCGAGGCTCCCCCACTCTTCCCTTTCGAAGGCTCACGTCCACCGGTATGCCGCCCGAAGGCGCCTCCTCGCCTCGAGCCTCGAAGGGCCCAGAGAGTGGTCACGCCAGGGGCGTGGCAGAAGAGGGCGCCGCTCCCTCCACCCTTGGCCGACGACCCCCCTGTCCTTTGTTCCATGGAAGCCGGCCCACATGTCAGTATAGGTGTCTTCGACGTGGTCTCGGTGGCGGCGGCCGGGAAGGGGGGGGGGGGGAGTGAACGGAGCGACCCATGTAGCAGCCCCCCTCCCTGCCCCCCCCCCCTCCGCCCTCTGGACCGAGTTGGCTGGCCCCCCGCTGCCCGCCCATAACCGGGGGGGAATACATGAACAAAATGGTCCTTCACCCCCATCGGAGTTGGTGAGTAGTGGCATTTGCCATTGCATAAGGGTACGGCGTGCTTCCGCTCGCGAGGGCCCCCGCGCCCCGCCGGGCTGGCTCACCCTCGGCAGGGGGACCGGCGACAAGCCGCCACCCTGAGGCCGCCCTCGGAAACAGCAGCGAGGCCGGGCCAGGGCGAATCATTAACCAGCACACGGTTCTGCATGTGGCGCGCCTCGCTTGTCCGGGAGGGGCCCGGGCGTGGCGCCGCGCCCGGGGTGGCACGGGCGCTGGGAGGGCCTTTTTCGGTTCACGACCCAGCCCCACTGCAGGGGCGCCTCCAAACTCATGGTGCATTTATCCGCGCCAGACCGGGGCGCCCGAGTGCCGAGGCACCTGAACCCGGTGCTGCCGAGAAGCCGGCCTGCAAGCTCAGAACAGCCAATCACGCACAACAGACGCAAGCCCCCCCCCCGGCCCGGACAGGGACCGAGCGCGCCTTTCGACCGAGCTCCCACCTCCCTCTCTCTCACACACACGCACACACACACACACACACACACACACACACCCTCCCTCACTCTCTCTCGACCTCCTCACTGGCTGTGTGTATCCGATTGTGATGCTGCCCAGGGACATACACAGGTCGAGGAATCATGGGGGAGGTCTCACGCACTTTGGCGCCACTCCCTGGCCCTGCCGGCCCCCTCCCTCCGGGGCAGCGCAATTGCATCGTCAGCGCCCCTTCCATCGGCCAGGGATGGGCCCTCCCGGGACGGACCCCCGGGGGTAGGCTAGTGGGGGCACCGGGGGGCGCGTAGTGCGCCATGTCGGTCGGCGGTGCGCACTCGATGGTCTGGACCCGGGAATCCCCTGCACCTCGGGGCCCTTTTCGCTTGAAGTCAGCCCCCCATCCATCCTCCCGGAAAGGTTGGTGTCTTCCCCTGCATGGTCCCCTCCCCGTGGAACGGTGGCCAGAAATGATCCCGCAAGGATGCGCCCGGTAGCTGGATTGGCTGGCACCCTTGGTGGGCAGAGCCATGGGCCTCAAAATCTCTGTTACTCCGTTGGTGCTGGTGGGATGCGCTCGAGCCGCGCTCCGTCGCCCGTCGCCCCTGCCCCCCCCCCCCCCCCCCCCCCCCCCCC
>NW_009242971.1:2775567-2785197 GCF_000388065.1 Fonticula alba | reverse complement strand
CCCCCCCCCCCCCCCCCCGCACACACACACACACACACACACGCACGCGCGTACGCACGCACGCACCCGCACAGATACGCACAGATATATATGGCCCCAGCAACGGAACGGTCGAGGCGGGCCAGCGCGTCGCCCTTGCATCCGGGAGGCTGAAACCGGCTGTCCTCGCGCACCATGAGCCGGTCCCATGGCGTTCCGCCCATGATCTCAAGCTCGGCACAGTTACCAAGCGACCAAAGGGTCCAATTGTCCCCCGCTCTCCTCCCGGCGAGAACGCGAGGGGGTGCCCAGGATGCGCATTCGCTTGGGCAGATCCTGGCGCGGGATGGGGAGCCCGCCACCGCACGCGCCCCGCCCCACGCGGTCCATGGGGCCGGGGCTCCGGTCCCACGGAAAGCGCCCCTGCTTCCCTCTCCCATGAACACATGTGCACGAAGACATGAGTGCATCCTTCGCACATGCCTTCAGTCAGCTAGACCGACCGAACGACCGACCGATCGACCGATCGACCGACGGACAGACAGACAGATGGCCGCAACTTCGGGGCACTTGACAGAATCCATGGGCCGGAAGCCGGGTCCCGGCGGGAAAGAGGGAGGTCTGACACTTCATGCCTGGTCCTGCGGAGCCCTGCTTCCCCCCCCCCCAGGAATTCAGCTTTCCCTTCACAGATCCCCAAATGCATCCCCCTGCCAAGCCACCAGGCCCGTTGCTTAAGCACGAGCCCTACGAGCGCCACGCCGAATGGATGTCGGGCCGTTTGGCTGGTCGCGTGCTGACCGCGCTCTTGGGAAAGGGAGATCTGTGGCACCGGAAGCATGCACCTCGCGACTGGCGGGGGCCCTCGGCCATGATGTTTGCTCGCCTCTTCGCTGTGGTTGCGAGCTCGATAATCATGTGCTATTCGGGACAAGGGGGCACTTCGTCGCACACGACCGCCAGCCACGCACACACATATACACTTCCGTCCGTCCGTCCGTCCGTCCATCACGTCCCATTGTCTGGTCACCGGCAAAGTCATCGGCGCCCGCCTTCGATAGGCGGCACGCGCATTGTAAGGAGGAAAGAGCAATCATGCCCATGCCTTCAGGCTAGACTGGCCCCGCCAGCGCTCGGGACAGGAGGCGGCCCAGGGGTTCTTTTCACCCGGCGTCTTCTGCCCCCTCGCCAGACCCCTCCCATTGCCCGCCCCGAGACGCCTGCCGTCCGCGAGAGCTAGGCGACGGGACGCAATCTTGGCGACAGGAAGCTCCCGCCCCGCCCCCCGCCACCGACCCTGTCTGGGCTGGACCCCACACCCATGGCCAAAAACTGGGACCCTGGCAATCGACAAACGGACGTAGCGTCGGCGCGCCTGGTCCGACAACACCGATCCCCGCCGGACTTCGGACTCCCGGGGTCCTGTCTGGGAACATTTGGGCAAAGAGACACCGAGGTGAATCCTCGACAGTCAAGGAACCGCCCCACCCGCCAAGCCACAGGGCATTCCTCCGGGTGCGCCCTTCCAAAGATGCCCTCCGCGGTCGGGCTCTTCTTCTGTCCGGGGTCGGGCCCCAGTCACCCGAGACCGACCTCAGTCAGTTGGCGAGGCTGAACCGATCGCAAGAAACAAAGCGCCTTCGCGGCTGCATACATGCCCCCCCCCCGCCCGAACTGGGAGAGGCATAGTGTCAGCGAGAGGGAGAGAGACAGGCAGACCAGACGCAGAGCTCACAGGAGCCCACATCATGTACCATTAGGCAACACGCGCCAAGATGACACTCACGCCCGACGGCTGGCAGGGGCCATGGGCAGGAGGGGGCCCCGGCCAAGGGAGGGACAGGGGCTCTGACGCCCACTCAGCTCCCACGATCTTCTTCGCTCGCGCCGGGACCCCGAGGAGTTGCCCCTTGGCGGAGTCCGCCCGGCCCGAGATGCATCGAGAACAGGCATTTCCTCCCGCTGAACCCGATCCCGGGATAGCTTTCCTGAAAGTAGCTCGCCCAGGTGCAGCAAATGCGGCGGACTCCCACCGGAGCCAGTGTCAATGGCCCCAAAGCCATATCATCCTGGAAACGGTCCTCAACGAAAAGGCAAGCCCCTCTCCCCGCCTCGTTTGTGCTGCTCGCCGGGCGGAGGGGGGGGGAGTGGGGGGGCTCCCCAAGCGCATGCGGCGTTACGCAAAACACATTCTCAAGTGGGCCTGGCCGGCCTTTCGTCCAAAAAAGAGCTGAAGACCGCAAGGGGCACTTGCAGGCCCCCCCCCCCCCCCCCCCACTCCCCAGCCTAGAGGAAACATGGGCGTCGCAGAGACCCGAGCATCGGTCCCGGATCCCGGATCAACCGGCCCCATGGCCTGCCTGTGGCCTGGGCGCATTTTGTCCTCACCCTCCGGGGTGCATTAATTCCCCGCAACAGTGTACCCTTGCCCACCCATACGCCTGCAACATGGGCACCGACCAAATCCAGTGAAAGAACTCTGCAAGGGAGCGGAAGTCCCGAATAGACCAGGCGACCGGATTCACTGGAGGCTGACTGGCGACGAGTCAAGACACATCCCCATGTCCTCTTCGGTGTCTCTTCTGGAAGGAGGGTCGCCTTCCCGAGGCCTCCCGGGTCAGAAAGTCCAGAAACCAACGACAGCACAGACATGCCCTTCTCCCCGACAGGCAAGTTGGAAAGCTGTTAATCGGCTGGCCGCGGATGCGCGCGCGCGCACACACGCACACACACGCGCGCGCGTGCGCACACTTGCGCAAACAGACAACACACAACACACGCACAGACATTCAAGCGTCCCCTGTGGAAAGCCCACGATCGAATGTCTCCCGATCGTGTGATGGAATGCATGTGATAGTCACGGGACCTATCTCGCGGGTGGCCCAGTCCTCCATCCCCACAGAGGGAGCCCTCTCGCAACGCAATTTGCCAAGAACACCCCAAGCCTGCACAGCGGAGAGAAAAGCCACCATGGGGGGAATGACGAGGCGCGGTCTAGGACAAAGAAAGGAAGTAAGAGAGAGGGGGAGAGTCAGCGGGACGGCGCATGGGAACATATGATTATATCGCCGTGTTGGGAAGAAGGAGGGGAAGAAGGAGGAGGGAAAGAAAATGTGGAAGCGACAAAGGGAGGAGAAGTATGTTTATTTTGTTTTACGCTTTGCCCATGATGGTGGCCACACAAATGCGCCCGGGCAGGGAGGAGGGGGTGGTAATAGCCGGGCAGGAGGAGGGACCCGAGACGATGCCCTCTCGCAGCAAGGGGAGAAAGGGGGGAAGGGGGAGGGGAAACCATCTTGCCAGGCGATGAAATACACACACGCGCGCGCGCGGCATGCAACCTTCCGGATGATCATGCTCCGCTGCTGCACAGTGTCATGCCTCTTGGCCGCTGGCTGGCGCTGTCGCGCTTATGCGCGCATCCGACAGCCGCCCTCTCCTCAGAAAACCACGGTGTTGATCATGGAGCCCAGGGTCTGGGCAATGTTCTGACTCATGACCAGGTCGACGCGCTCCTCCAGATGGCGCTTCGGGTCCTGCTTGCCGACATGCCGGGTGGCCAGCTGCTCCTTGGTGAGCTTCTCCTCCTCCTTGATGGACTCGGCATACTGCTTGATCAGCTGGCGCATGGCCTTCAGCGAGTCGACGTTGGCCTCGGCATGCTCATCGAAGTTGGCCACCTGCAGGCCAGCGGTCCAGGTGCGCTTGTGCAGGTTCAGCAGCATCTTCTCCTCGAGCGGGTTTTTCCGGTACTGAATCGGAAGCGAGTAGTAATTCCGGTTGAGCCCATGGATGAGAGCCTGGATGGAGGGCTTCTGCAGGTGCCCCAGGTTGGAAGTCGTCTGCCGGGGCTCGCTCCCAAGCATGATGGAAGCTTGGGCAATCAGGCGGAAGGCATCGATGACGACCTTCCCGCGGACGGACTGGATCGGGTCGATGACCACTGCGATGGCGCGAGAGTTCAGCTGCTCGAAGGACTGTGGGGGATTTCCAGGTGGAGATAAAAGAGGGGAGGGGTGGTGGTGGTGGCGGCGGCGGCGGCGGCGGCGGCGGCGGCGGCGGCGGCGGCGGCGGCCGGGGTGGAGGTGGAGGTGGAAGAGTCAGAAGAGGCCGGGAATCGGGAGAAGTACACATCTGGAAGGGAGAGCAGGACAAGGGGCCGCACCTGCTGGGTATCCATGTCCACACCGGACAGCCAGCATCCGAAACCCGGGTGAGAGTGGTACCAGCCAACGACCATCTCGCTGCGACGCGTCTGCCGGAGCATGTCAAGCATCTTGGTTTGGAAGACCGGGTCCACGGCCTCGACACTGACACCGGTACCGCTCTGCGGCATGGCGAAGACATCCACCACGCGCACGGTGTACTCATCGACAAAGTCGCCCAGCATCAGGCCCATCACCTCCATCGGAACACCGGCACGACCGTGCTTGAGCATCTTTTGGTGGCAAGGGCGGACAGACGAAAAGTGAGTCAGAGAGAGAGAGAGAGACAGAGAATAGAGGGAGGGGAGGGAGAGCGCGGAATCGTGCATGGAAATGGGTGGTCACCGCCAGCCAGGGGGCAGGAGGGGAGGGAAGAAGCTGTGGAAGTGAGCAAAAGACGCACCTTGATCAGGGCCAGCGAGGAGATGTGAACCGTCTCGGCGGAGTCGGTCTGGGGCCGCTCCTTGGCGTGGTTCTTGAGCATAGAAAACACCCAGTTCTGGTCCATGGCTGCACAAGGGGCGAGATGGCGGGGGGTGGGGGTCAGTCGGTCGGTCGGTCGGTCGGTCGGTCGGTCGGTCGGTCGGTCGGTCGGTCGGCCGGGCGAAGGAGAAGGAGTGTGCGAGCAGCCGGGGGCGCACCTGAAACAGGGGCGGCGGGCGGGGGAGATCACCACAAAGACGGAAAAAGGAGAAGGGGGGGGGGAGGGAAGGAAGGGAAGGTCGGGAGGGGAAAAGGGGAGGGGGAGAAACAAGCGAAGAGGGATGCCACAAGGGTCATCGACACCCCTGTCAGAAAGGGCACTCCGATTTGAGCCCCCCCTCCCGCCTGGGATAGCCGAAAGGAAGGGACAAGCCAGCGGGAGGCGGATCTCCACTCAAACAGGCCTACTTGCGTAACTCCGAAGGGAGAGCCATTCAAACGAACTAGCAAATTCCCCCCCCCCCCCTCTCGGGAAAGCTGCGGCCGGTTTACTGGAAAGACCAGAAGACGGGGACGGGGACCGGACGCCGGAAGTTCGCACTCCCACTAGAGACGTGTTGACAAATGGCGGTCACCGGGAGAACACACCAAGGGGCCCCCGGGGAAAAAGGGGCCGGCCGCCCGGAGCAGAAAGGGCGAGGAACTGACGTCTCACATAAGATACGGAACAGTGGGTGCCGTCACGTGACCGCCCGTTAAGATGTCCTCGGCTTAACTTGGGGCGCGGTGACCAAGCACGTCTCTCTCGCCTACCTCCAAGGCTGGTGAAAGGCGGGGCACACGGGGAGAAGGGGAGATATATTGAACTAATGTACAGGAGAGGAGGGGGGGGGGGTGTAGAGACCCGCTCTACGCGCCGAAACGCAGAAGGGGAGGGAGAGTGGGAAAACGAGGAAGAGAGGAGCAGGAAGCCGGAAAGTCATCAGGAAGTACACCGTGGCTGGGGGGTGGGGGGGGGGCACACATACACACACACACACACACGGACAAAACAGGGAGCGCGCGGGCCACACAACCGAAGCCCGACGAGAAAGGGGGGAAGCTGAGAGTCTTCCTCCCCCGGGTACATGCCCGCACTTTCTACACTCGGCCTCGTAGCCTCCTCCTCCTGGCTGCCCCCACCAGGGGGAGCACATCTGCGTGGTAATGGGCAGGGTGGAACGGGGAGGAGGGAGGGGAGGGGGGATGATTGGCTCCTCCACCGACACATCACACTGTCGACTCACGGGACTGCTTCTCCGTAAAAAGGAACTGATGGAGGAGCGCCCGGTCAAAGCAGGTGAGAGAAGGAGCCCGTGCATCCGGGACCTGTTGCGACATCTGTCCCTCGTGGACAAACACCGCTGCTTCCCAATCCTCGTCCTCCTCCTCGCCAGATGAGGAAGACGGGGGAGGGGTAGCCGCCAACGAGGACACGTTCGCCGACGAGGGGACAGCTTGGCCCATGACATTGATGTAGCACGAAAGAATCGAGCACTTGGCCGACTGCAGGGGGAGGGAAGAAAAAGCGATGCCGGCGCCCGCCGACGGAGAAGAGGGCGGAGTGGCTGGCACCGGGACACCGGAGGCCAGGCCGCCCGAAACCGCCACCGAAGAGCACTGCGACCAATGGGATCCGCCAAGTGTGGAAGACAGCAACTGGTTCAGGAGCCCCGGGTCAGCGGCCGAGGGCCAATGTGCCTTGCGGATGCGCAGTAGCCGGCCCCAGTTGGCCAAAGCAGCGGCATTCCCGGGCTGCAGCAGGAAGCGCAGGGATTCCCGGTGGCTCGGGGGGGAATCGGCAAAGTGCTCGGCAATCCACTCCTCCACCAGGGACTCGGTGACACGCAACGGGGTGGCCCGGGTGGCGAGGTCGCCGCCGCCGCCGCCGCCGCCGCCGGCGCCAAAGACAGCCGTCATGTCAAGAGTAGCATCGGCCGGGCGGAGGATGCCGGCAGCACAGGCAGCCGAGCAGGTGGCCAAGACCATCGGCACGGCACAGGCCGTGGCGAAGTCCACCGGAAGAATGTGAACAGGCGAAAAGGCGAGAGCCAGCTCGCGGGGAACACCGCGGAAGGAGTGCCGCGGTCCGGTGTATGCCGAAGAGCCGGCATGCACGCAGTCTAACAAGTCACGAAGGAGAAATTCCCGATGACAGGTGGCGCAGGTGACCGGGTCATCGGCCAACAGGCGGTCCAAGCGGGCAGACAGGCCGCCAACAAGCGATCCATCGCTCACACGGGAGGGGGGGGCGGTGGAGGAGGAGGAGGAGGAGGAGGAGGAGGAGGAGGAGGAGGACCGTAGCCGGGAGGCAGCCGCAACAGCCACTCGGCCAAGGAGGGAAGCCGGATCGGAGGAGGGAAGCCAACGACTGCCGACGGTGGCCGCGGCGGCGGCGGCGGCGGTTCCCAGCCCACTGGCGGTGGGAGAGGACGCCGAAGCGGACATCCGGATGTCGCTGCGGCCACCAACCAGGGCCAGAAGTTGATCGGTCGACAGGGGCCCAGAAGGCCGGGAAGGAGGGGGGAAGCCCGTGGCAAGGCGGGGAGCTTTGGCCAGCGGAGTGGTGGCCAGGGTGCCAACAGTCGCCGAACCGACATCCGGAAGGAGCCAGTCCTCTGCCGGGAGCTGGCGCTTGGTGGAGGCAACGGCCGGGGTCTGCTCGAGAGCCTTGAGGTCCCGGGTCCGAAGCAGCGGAACATCGATGGTAGCTTCCGGGCCCGGAGAACCATCGGCCGTCTCTTCCTCCTGGTGGCCGATGCCATTGGGACGGGCGGCACGGATTGCCGCCGAATGGGGGAAAAGCGCCACACGCGGGAGAGAAACCAGCTCCACGGTGCCGGCCGGGGTGATGCGGCCGAGAGGCCGGTGCACCGGCACCAGGGGATTGTCCTCGAGGTGGAGGATTTCCAGGTGCGTGGCCAACAGCAGTCGGGAAGGCAGCGCGGCGAGGAGGTTGCGCGACAGGTTGAGCACCTTCAAGCGAGTCAGATCGCCAAAGGAGGCCGGAAGCGCGCGAATGCGATTGCCACTGGCATGGAGGACCTCCAGCTGGGCAAGGCCCGAAAGACTCGCCGGCAGGTCGGTCAAGCGATTCCCGGCGACCAGGAGCGTTTGCAATTGCGCCAGGGTCTCGAGGCGATTGCGCACGAGGGACCCAAACCCATCCGGCCCCGGGGGGGCCAAGCGCGGGCGGCCGCATCGACACACCGTGGAAAAGGGCGTGGCCAGGGTCAAGTGCTCCAGGTGGTTGTCCGAAACATTCAGGTGGGCCAGCCGCGAGAGCTGGGTGAAGTCCTGGTCCAGATAGACCAGGCGATTGCCAGCCAGGTTCAGGGTGTCCAATTGGGGGAGCTGCTGCAGGCCGAGATCCGAGAGGCTGGTTAGATTGCACCCAGCCAGACGCAGATGCCGCAGCGTCGAGGGGAAGACCCAGAATGAGCGACAACGACAGATGGACGCCGGAGGGGCGGCCAGAGTTTCGGTCGACACAGAGGAAGGCCCGGCCGGGGGGGCGGCCGCCGGCACGGACGACGAGTCCCCCGGCGCAGGGGCAGCAGAGGGACCGGCCACACCGCACCGGGGCCAGGCCGACAAATCCGACCGGCTAATGTCCAACCACTCGAGCTCGGGAAAGAGGCTGCGCAGGGTGGTGGTCATTCCGGGGCCGGCGGTGGCATCGGCCGAGCGGGAAACCTGCGTCGACCAGTCGACCGTGCAGTGGTTCAAATTCAGGGCATTCTCGCTGAGGTCCAAGCGCCGGGCTTGGGGAAAGGCCTCCAGGATGCGCAGGGGAAGCTTGGTCAAGCCGCGGCCGCGAAGGGAGAGGGTCCGACTGTCGGCCAGCCAATCGAAGCAGGAAGTACGAATGTCCTGGGAACAGTCGACCAGCTCCGATAAGGGCAGGGTGCCAAGGGTGGACAGAGTGGACAGGACACCGGGCGTGGTGGTGCCTGGAGCCGGGGCCACAGTCGGGCCGGCGGCGGTGGTCGACCGGGGGCCAGGGTCGGCGGTGGAGCCGGCCCCGGTCAAGGAAGACAGAGCCAAGCTGGCAAGGTGTGGCACCACGGCGGCAATGGCCGGGCCAGGGGGAAATGCAGGGGCCCGAGACCGGGAGCCAGGGGCGCGGGTCGAGGCCGCCGCCGCCGTGGTCCCCAGGGCCGAGGCCTGGGGGCAGAAGGGCAGCAATTTGGCAAGGATGTCCGACAGTCGGCAGGGCTGGCGTTGGGGAGCCGGGGCGGCGGTGGCCGCGGCCGCGGCGACACGGAGGTCCGATGAGGATGGCGAGCAGCTGGCCGGGCCGCCCATCTCCTCCTGGAGGTGCTCCCAGCAGAACTGGTGGCGGCGGCCATCGCGGGGCTTCTGCCGGGGGACAGTCGCGGGGCTGCGCCCGCGTGCCTGCTCCAGGCCGGCAAAGCTCGCTGCTGTGGCCATATTGCGGAGGGGTGGATAGGTGCGAGAAGGGGGTCGTAGGATGTGTGGTGGAGTGATCAAACGTGGGAGGGGCACAAGGGCGGATGGTGCCTGTGCGAGAGGGAGAGGGGGGGGGGCACAAAGAGGGACGAAGAAGGAGCGAGGAGCAGGGAGGGAGCGGGAGAGGGGTGTCAGCTCACGCGAGCGCTCGCAAAGGGCAGAGGAAAGACGAGGAAGGGCGGGGGAGGTGCGAGGGAGGAGGGGAGACGGACATTCTCACGGCGATGCGGCGAGAGGGAGGGGGGAAGAGAGGGGGAGGGGGGATCAATCTGAGGAGAGGCGATGGGGCAGGGGAGGGGGGGTGGGGGGCGAGTCGGGGGAATGTTGAGAGAGGAATTGCCCTCTCTGGGAACAGGCCAGGGGGGATGGGTCTCTTCAAAGGGCGCAGCGCTCGAGGCGGGGGGGGGCGAGGTGGCGAGATCGCTCGGGAGGCTCACCCCACGCCTTCGCCACGAGCCACTCCTGGCCGGAGATCCGAAAAAGAACAGGTACCAGGCAGGCGGAGGGGGCG
>NW_009242971.1:2771441-2774997 GCF_000388065.1 Fonticula alba | reverse complement strand
CCCCCCCCCACCCCAGGCACGCAGGGTGGTGGCGTGGGCGGACACACTCAGCCGCCGTGCCTCCTCTCCATCGACCGTTTGGAAGCCCTGAAGTCGGTGACGTGGTCGCGAGGCAGTGCTGATCAGCGGCCGACCTACATGCTGAAGTCGAAATACACATGCAGAGGAAGGCCGCGCGCGTGGGGGAAACGGCAAGCGGACGGCCGTAAAGGAGGGAGAGAGAGAGAGAGAGAGCGCGAGAAAAAAGGAGCGACGTGCTCGGGCCACGGTGGAACCAAGAGCCAGGGAGGCCAGCACCCGGGCCGAAGCCAGACGGGGCAAACAGCCGGAGGGACGCGCGTCGGTGATTATATAATCGATCGTCCCTGTGCTGGTAATTCGCCGGGCGGATTACAGCCGCGCCCGGGAGAAGGGGCCGGCAAAGGAGGGCCGCCGGAGCGAGGGAAACAACAACACGCCGGGGCCTGTGTGCCCCCTGGGGAGAACGCACCGACCCCCTGCCCCGGCACGAGGATCGCACGATTTCGAAACCCTCGGCGTATCCCCCCGGGGACCGAACGCATGCACGCGTGCACAATGCACCCGTAAGCACCAGCCCAGGCGAACATGCAGGACACTCCCCCCCCCCCCCTCCCCACACACACACACAGGCACACAGGAACACAGGCATATAGGCGCATAGGCGCATACATGGGCACATCCCTCGGACAACAGCCGGCCGGAGGGCCCGCCACTCGCGTCCGCCGAGACCGACACGCTCGGGGGGGGAGGAACACCGTCCAGGAATCCCCCAGCCCAGGGGTTGGGGGAGGTGCTCCGCGCTTGTTGAAGAGCGTGCGTAAGATCCGTGGGCATCCGCGGGGCGTTGCGCCGGCGCGGTGGTCCCTCTTTGCCCCTCGTGCTGTTCCACCTCGCCACGGCACAACAGGGCGAGGGGGGGGGGGGGGGAGTGGCGCGGCGCAAGGCTCGCGGGGGTACCACGGGGAGGTGGGGGGCTGCCGGCGAGGGCTGCTGATGGGGACCGCCCGTGGGCCTCGTGTTTGGGGCGCAAGACCCCGCCCTCGCCCAGCCCCGAGGGCCGGCCTGGAAATTTCGTGCCCCACCTGAGAAGCGCAGGCGGGAACAGGCGCGACGCACGGGGGCCGGGTGCACAAGTGTGGCTGCCGGCCCCCCCCCCCGCCCCCGGCGCCTGGGAAAAGGGTGGCAGACCGGGAACCGGGGTGGAGGCGCACGGGCCATCTGGGGAACCCCGCGCCTCTCCCTTGGGCCTGGGCCCGCCTGCCTGTGCCGGGGGGGGGGGGGGGGGGCGCGACCAAAGAATGAGGGGCATTCCTCCGGTCCACACCTGGCGAGACTGACGAAAAAACAGTGCGATAGCCGAAGATAATCCGACGATGCGGGGGGGGGGGGTACAGGTAGAGGCCGCGCGCCGTGGTGTACGGCCGTTGCAAGGGCCCGCCCGGCCCATGAACTCCCCTTGCAAGCGTGCATGCGCATGGGCGCAGATGGGAATGGGGGGGGGAGGGGACCGGCACAGAAGGGTCTCGACAGAGAGGTGGCGCCGATCGTGGGATTGCGCAGCCACGCCCAGCCCCCTCGGGCGACATCTGGCAGGCCAGTAAGAGGCACATGTCTGCTGGCAGGCAGGATGGAAGGTCGCCGCCCGGTGCCAGACCAGAGTACCCCAGGCGGCCAGGACGACACACACACACATACACACTCACACACAGCCGGACGGCGCTTTACTACCTGGCTACAGCCGCCAGCGGGGGGAAGAACACCGCCGGATGAATCCGAGCCCGAAATAGTCCCGCGCCGCACGATATCCGACCACCAGCGACACAGGATATTAACATCGGGGAATATTTATTACCCCGTTTGCCTTCTTCTCGCCTGCTCGGCGAGTTTGCCAGGAGGTCCCCGGCGCTCGGGGCCCGAAGTTTCCCGGGAGCGTCTCTCCCCCCGCCCCCTCGGGTTTCCTCGCTCGTGCCGGGCGAGCCGCCTCCGCCCAGCTCGCCCCGCGCTGTGGTGAGGGAGGCGGCAACAGGGACCCGGCCGGGGGCCTGCCCCGGCGCCGATTGCGGGACAAACGCCGGACCTCGCCCCCGGGCCGCGAGATCCGGCCCCTGAATAGTGAGCGCTATTCTAGTCAAAAATCGCCCGCCCCCCGGGGACCCGCCTTATGTAAGCCCACCGGAAGACGGTGGAGCGCCAGCGCCACGATGTCGGATATTTCAATAATATCCGATCACGCCCATGTCGGATCACGCCACATGGAGTATCAGTTCGCAAACGCCGATCGGTGGCGCGGTCCTGCTGGCCGGGCGATCTCCGGCGCCCTCCGGGCTACTTCGCGCGCGATTTCCCGGCGCCCTGGTTCCTCCTCTCGGTCCATTCCTCTCCGGGATGTGACCTTTCACGGCCCCCTCACTCGGCGGCCTGTCTCTCTTCATTTGTTTTTTTTTTTTCCCCGCCTCTTGGGCAACCTGCACGGGGCCCTGTGCCCAAGAGCATCGCCTTGACAGACCCCCTCATGATCCCCCCCCCCCCCCGCGTCCAAGCACTTCTCCTCCCTCCTCTCCTCTTCCTCCCCTCTCCCTCCTCTCCACCTTGCTGATACTATGGAACGGGGTGATGATGATGGGCTTCTGATCGACCTGACCTCGTCTCCCGGCGATGCGAATCCCCCGGCTGCCCGCCGGGCCCCGGCTCCATGCTGCCCCAGCGGTCGGGCCTGCTCCAATGAGGGGCACCTCCACCGGCTGCAATTCGATCATTCAAGCTCGGGAACCTCCCCAGCGCCACACGCGGATGATGAGATTGTCATCAGCCTGTCGGATGACCAGGAGCCCGCTCCCCCGCCGCCGCTGGTCGACTTGCGCCCCTGCCCGACGCTCTTCCGACTGACCCACCCCTCGGCCATGGACGCTGGTCTGGCGTCGACCATCCACTCGTCGGCCATCGGCCTGGCGGATCTTTTCTACTCGGATGACACCAGCGGGCCCCTGGACGCCGCTCTTCTGACCACCTTCGACCTTGATGCCGATTGGCTGTTCGGCCAGTCGCGCTTCTTGCGCCGTGCGCGTGAGGTGGCCATCATCATGGACGCCGGCTGCGTGCCGGAAACAGCGCTCCAGGCACCGCTGGAGCGGTCGCCGCCCGGCATTCCTCCCCCCCGGTCGCCGCCCCCCGGTGCTCGACCGCCCCCCCGGGCGGGGCCCTCCTCCAGCCGCGAGGTCTTCCTGCCCGATGCCCCGGCCAACCTGCGCGTCTTCGTGCCGCGTACCAATGTCCTGAGGTGTGTCCTCCTCTTCCCTCCATTCTCTTCCCCTGCGCTTCTGCCTCCTCCCGCGACATGGGCCAGAAGCATGCCCGTCCACCTGGCATCCTCTGACCCGCCTCCCCTTTGCCCCCTCCCGCCTCCCCCTTTGCCCAGCTTCGGCAGCCAGCACTCGAAGCTTTTCATCCTGTTCTTCCGCAATGGCGTGCGAATTGGCATCTCCACGGGAAATTTGGTCGCTCCAGGTACGGCCGATGCGCCACTCCTCTGTCCCCC
>NW_009242971.1:2751356-2771395 GCF_000388065.1 Fonticula alba | reverse complement strand
CCCCCCCCGGGCCTTTCCCATAGACTATGATCGCATGGTGAATGGCGTCTGGGCACAGGATTTCCCCCTGCTCCCATCGGCCGGAGTCGATGGCCCATATGCCTCCCGGCCGCCGGCCCCCTTCTTCGGGGGATTGGTTCGTTTCTTGCAGGTCCTCCTCCCGCCGTCGACCATCCACTTCATCGAGCGCCTGAGGCTGTACGATTTATCGGGCGCATGCGGGCATTTTGTCGCCTCGGTTCCGGGTTATCACCCAGTCGACCCGGTTCTTTTCCCGGATCTCATCCGGCATCACACGCCGACTGGGGCGGCGGCGGCGGCGGCTACACGCACGGAGCCGGTCCCGCCTGCCGGGCCGCCACGGCGCCGGGCCGGCTGCCACGCGCGCGTCTTCGACGAGGCGAATGCCCATATCGAGGGCCACCGCGCCGGGACCGGGGCCGTTGGCAGGGGCGCCCAGGCTGGCGTGCAAGCTGGCCCCCCCCAATGGGGGCACCTCATGCTGCGGCAGATCCTCCAGGACACCTTCAATCCAGCGGCCATTGACTACCCGGATGGCCGTCTTCGGAGCCCGGCAACCCTGGACCAATGTATGTGCTCCTCCCCCCTCTCGGTCTCTCGCTCCCTGTGTCCCCGTTTGCCCCTCATTTTCGCGGACCCCCCTCTTGCTCTCCCTCCCCTTCGGCATGCTCATCCCGTCTCCCGGATCCAATCTCCCTCCTCCCCTCCCTCTCTCTTCCCCCTCCCCCCTGCCCCACACGGTGCTCCAACAGCTCGTGTGGTCTGTCAGTTCTCCTCGATGGGCTCCCTGACGGAATCCTGGCTGCGGGAGTTGTCGGAATCCTTCTCCGCCTTTCGGCCGTCCAATCAACTCCCGATCGACCAACCAGCCGCCCTGTGCGCCACATTCCGCCCCTTCCCATGTCCTCGCCTTGGCTGCCGCCAGCCGGCAGCGCGTGCCCATGCCCCCGTGTTCCATCTCCGCCAGGCTGACTGATTCCCCCGCCGGAATGCCCCCTGCCCAGCGACATGGAATTTGTCATCCCCACCGAGCGCGTGGTTCTCGAGTCGATCGGCAGCCGGCTGTCTGGCTTCTCGATCCCCATCCGCCAGAAGTCCCACATCCCTCTGCTACGAAACTACCGGGGGGTACGTGCATGGGGCGCCTGCCTTCGCCATCGTGCTCGTCCGGCATCCTGCCCCCTCTGACTCTCCTCTCCGCGGTCTGTTTGCCCGTCCTTTCCCCCTGTCCCCGTCGTGTCCCGCAGCGTGATCTCTATCACCAATACGATGGCGGGGCCCTGGGCCTTTATCGCCGACACATGCCGCACCTGAAGACATTCATCCGGTATCGTCTGACCCCGGAGCATGTCACCCTGCCACGCGCTTCGCTGGCCCTGGACCCCGAGCTCTGGGGCCCGGGGCTTGATCATCTGGATGGCCTGGGGCAAACCACCATCGAGTGGGTCCTGCTCACGTCGGCCAACATGTCGCGCGCGGCCTGGGGGCAGGTTCAATTCCAATCGCGCACGGCCTCAGTCCGGTGCATGATTCGCAGCTACGAAGCGGGAGTGCTCATCACGCCGGAGCAGCTGAAGGCCCACGGTGCGCGTGCCACATCTGGCCGAGTCTCGCCTCTCTTCCTGCCTTCCCCTTCGTGCCACTCATCCCCCCGCCGCTCCCCTCCTCGATGCGATTGGCTGCGGCATAGGTCACCGGCTGTGGTCCTTCTCGTGCACTCCCTCGCGGCCGCTGCATCCGGCGCCAGTTTGCCCGGGGGACAACATCAAGGACGAGCCTGGGACAGGCTCCCCCTCCTGCTCCCCCTCCTCCTCCTCCTCCTCCTCCTCCTCCTCCTCCTCGAGCTTTCTCTCAATGCCCTTCCAGATGTCCAGCATGGTCCCCCGCCAGGATTTGCTCCCGCGATTGGATGGCTTCCTTGCCCCAGCCGATGCCGCCGAGCCGGCCCCGGCCGGGATCGCCCCCACCACCAGGGACTCCCCTCCTTCACAAGATGCCGGCGCGGCACTCGCCAACATCAAGGGCGAACCATGCCAATCGCATCCTGCCGGCGCTTGGCCCGCGACAAAAACAACCCCAGCCCAGGTCCTGGCCGAGGCCCTCCCTCCAGGCACCTTCCTCCTTCCCTTGCCGTATTCGCTGCCACCGGCCCCGTACCAGCAGGGTCAGCGTGCGTGGGCAGTTGATCTCACCTGAGACCGAGATCACGCCCCACACGCCATCATGGCACCTTCTAGAATTGACTACGCACCTGGCGCGCGTCGTGCTGGGCGGGTGGGGGGTGGGGGGGGGGGGAGGATGCGCATGGCTGGGCAGCGTGTGTGGGGTAATGTGGCAGCGGTGGCGGGTCAGGGGGGGGGGGCGGGCGGAGCGCGAGAGTTCGCTTTTCTTCCTTCCCTTTCTTCCCGGCTCCGTCTTTTGTCTGTCGGGCACCAGTGAGGGCGGGGGATCCGTTGCCAGTAATCGCCAGTCAACGTCGTCCCCCTTTCGGCCCTCTTCCCTCATCCCGCTTGTTCGCCCCCGCCCCCGCCCCCCCCCCCCCCCCCCAGGGGGCTGGCCGGCGCCGGAGCCCACGTACCAGCGCAGCCTGTCCCAGGCGTGCGCACATCCAGGCCAAACTAGATCCGTCGCGGGCGGATCGTCATGAGGGCATTTGTACGCGGCTGAGGAGCCCGACGAAGGCCGCCCCCGGCGCGTCAGACGACGTGCAGGCTGGCGGCAGCCCTGGAAAGCCAGAACATACTGGAACAAAGGACAATTGGCGGGTGGTGGGCGCGTGTCCGCCTTCCACGCTAATCGAGGTGATTGTGGAGATTCCTTCGGGAGAGGGGGGGGGGGGGGCGGGGGGCGGGGCCTCTGGAGGTCACCACTGTTGGGCTGGGATGTGTGGACAGGCCCTTGGCCGTGTGCCTGTCCGAGGGCAGTGGCCGGCTCCCGTCGGCCAGTCTGTGGAGCCTGCCGCCTAGAGCCTCGGGAAAAACGGCCGTCAGTCACGGCGTCGGCTCGGTGAGTTTGTGTGGGTGTGCCCGAGGCGTCTGGGCCGGGTCCGCGAGTCGCTGCTCTTCTGTCTCGAGGCCTGGCAGATGGATGCACGCGCGGGCGGAGCCCTCGCCGGGTGGGGCTCGCGGCCCCCTGGTGCGTCCTCCCCGTTGTCCCCGGGGGGCGGAGGGGCATGGTACAGCCCCACCCCCCCCGGCCCCAGCCCTTCTCATCTCTCTGGGTACTTGCCGTTGGGAAGCCCCTTTTTTTCTTCCCGGGACCACGCTGGATTTTTCTTCACGCTTCGCCCGCGCGCCCGAACATGCGCCGGAGGGGGGGCGAGGGCGGGGCCGACATTTTCCAGCCCTAGGGGCCATGGGGGCGGACGGCGCGAGTTCGCAGCATCCGTGCGGTTGGGTGGTCTAGCTTCCTCACTCTATGACCCTGTCACTCTTGCTCCCTGGCACTGAGCAGAGGCGCCGGTGCGCCTGACGACACGCACGCCGTACTCACGGGTGGGGGACCTGAAGGTGCCTGTGTCTGCGTGTGTGGGTGTCAGAGGGAGTACAGCCCTTTCCGCGCGGGTGGACCCGGCAACGGCCCGCTCCGTGCCACCCCCCCGCGTGTGTCTCTTGTGTGTGTGTGTGTGCCTGTGCAAGTGTGGGGTCGGGGCCGCCTTTTTCAAGGGCGTGCCTTGTGGGGCGGCTCCTCTGGGGCCGCGAAATCTAAATCGGCGGAATCCCTCTCTCCCCCACCCTCTCCCCTCTCCCTCTCAGAAGAACTCACCGCTTCTGGTTCGTTTCCCATCTGTCCCCATCTCTCTCTCTCTCTCTCTCTCTTTCCTTCCTGCCCTTATCCCCCATGTGACGTTTGCGCCCGGGGTCGAGCCGGCTTCGACACGCGGTCACACCCGCGCGACGATGTCTCCTCTCCCCGTCGCACCGTGTCGCTCCGCCCCTGGAAACCCAAGCCCGGCTCCTCCGGGGCCCGTGTGCTGTGCATGATTGTGTCGCCTGCCTCCCTATCCCCCCCCCCCCTCCCCCGCCCTTTATCTCACTGTTTACTGATGCTCCCTCCGTTTCCACACTCTCATCTATATCTCCTCGGTCTCTGACCCCGCGTATCTGTGCCCCTGCTTCGTCTCCCCCTCCTCCAGATTCTCCGTACGACCCCCTTCCTCCCCTTCACCCATCCCTTGCACCATGCCTCCCTGCCTCCCCTTTGCCCTCCATGCGTCTCTCCTCCCTCTAGACTTTCCCGAGTGCTGTGTCCTCTCCCTCTCCCCCTCCTTCTCTCCTGTGTCCCCTGTTTGCCAGTGTTCTCCTTCCCCCCATGTGTGTTTGTCCGTCTTGCCACTTTCCCTCTTTAAGTGGTGTTTGTGCTGTGTGCCCCCCCTCCCGATATCCTCCCTGTGACAATCCTCTCCCCTGCGTCGCTTCTCCCTCCTCCTCCTCCTCCTCCTCCTCCTCCTCCTCCCCCAAAGTGCGACCTACCCCACCTGTGCACACACAAATGCACACGCATGTGCACGCACACACACACACATTTTTTCAGACACGCACACGCACTTCCATCCCTCCTCTTCTCCATCCCCCCACCTACCCAACCCAGATGAGTTAGTCACTGATCTTCTCCTCTCCGGCTTGCTCCTTCTCCCTCTCTCCTCCATCGTTGTGGTCCAATGCCATGGCGAACCCCCTTCTCCCCTTCTGCATTTCCTCTCCTTTCGGATGCTCTCTCCTCTCCTCCCCCCCTTCTCCTCCCCCCTCTTTCTCTCTCCCTCTCCCTCTTTCTCTCTCCCTCTCCCTCTCTCTCTCTCTCTCTCTCGCCCCCAGGCCACGCCGAAGGCCTTCCTCCTCCATCCCTCTCCTTCCCCCACCCAGTGCAAGCATGGCGTGCGGTGAAGGGGCGTGGTGCCAGGCGCTTTCCACCGTGAAGACCTCGATCCAGGGATTCCTGGCGAGCCAGCGCGTGAACAGCCTCGACACCCTGCTGGCCAATCCGCTCTTCCTTGCCCTTGTCGGCTCGCTAGTTGGGCTGCTCTTCACTCTCTGGCATCGACGCCAGGCAGCAGCGGGAAGCGGATTCCCCTCCTTCCGGTTCTCGGCCAATGCCAATGACGATCCGCTTGCCAGTCGCGACCCGTCTCTGGTTTGTTTTCTCCTCCCCTCCTCCCTTGTCGAGTGCTGTCCTGTCCCTCTCCTGCTCTCCCCCTTCCTCCGATCTCCTCTGGGCGCACAGGCCTCTTGTGGCCCATTTCTCTTTTTCCGGCCGACACTGACCTTGCTCCCAACCTCCTCTTCTCCCTCCTCGCCCCCTCTTCCCCGCCATATAGACTGCCCATAACAGAATGGCTGCCGTTGGTGTTGATCTTGGTACCTACAAGACCGTCATTGCCGCCGCGCGTAACCGCGGCATTGACATCCTGGTCAATGAGGTCTCCAACCGCTTTACTCCGTGCGTCTCTTTGCCCGCTCCTTCTCCCTCTACGCTCCCCCGCCTCGCCCCCCCCCCCTATCCTCCCCTCTCTCGCTCTCGTTCCCTCTCTCGTTCTCTCGCTCTTGTTGCCCTTCCACGTCTCACACGCTCATCTTCCCCCCCCCCCGCCTCTCTCATCCCCCAACAGCACCCTCGTCGGTTTCACCCCGACCAACCGTGTCCTCGGTGAGACCGCCAAGGCTGGTGAGGTGATGAACGCCAAGAACACCGTCGGCAACATGAAGCACCTGATCGGTCGTTCTTTCAACGATCCCGCCGTCCAGGCCGAGGCCGAGCACGTCACCTGCAACCTGGTCGAGATGCCGGACGGCTCTCCCGGCGCGTCGGTCAGCTTCCTCGGCGAGCAGACCGAGTTCGACTTCACCCAGCTCCAGGCCATGCTGCTTACCAAGGTCAAGCAGACCGCCGAGGCCGAGCTGAAGAACTCGGTCGAGCTGGTCTGCCTCACCGTGCCGGCTCACTACACCTTCCGTCAGCGCATTGCCCTGAACAATGCGGCCTCCATCGCCGGGCTGAAGGTTGCCCGCCTGATGAGCGAGCCCGCCGCCTGTGCCCTGCTCTACGGTATCACCCGCAAGGGTGAGCTCCCCGAGGAGACCGAGGCCCCGCGCTATGTTGTCTTCGCCGACATGGGCCACACCGCCTTCACCGTGTCCGTGGTGAAGTTCACCCAGAAGGAGGCCTCCATCATCGGCATGGCCACCACCACCGCCATCGGCGGGCGCTTCTTCGATAGCCTGCTGGTCCGCCACTTTGCGGCCATCGTCCAGGAGAAGCACAAGTACGACATCTTCGAGAACAAGAAGGCCATCCTGCGCCTGACCGTGGCTTGCGAGCGCCTGAAGAAGATCCTTTCTTCCAACCCGATCGGTGCCCTGAACGTCGAGTGCCTCACCGACACCATCGACCTGAGCGCCATGCTCAAGCGCGAGGAGTTCGAGGCCATGATTGGCTCCCAGATTGCCGTCGTCCACGAGACCATCGCCGCCGCCCTGGCCCAGGCCAAGATCACCAAGGCCGAGGTCAACTTCGTCGAGCAGGTCGGCGGGTCCATCCGTGTGCCCATCGTCAAGGAGCACGTCCAGAACTTCTTCGGCAGCGAGGTCACCTTCTCGGCCACCCTGAACTTCGATGAGGCCGCTGCCCGTGGTGCCGCCTTCCAGTGCGCCATGCAGTCCCCGATGTTCAGCGTCCGTGATTATGTCGTCCGCCAGACCGTCAGCCATGACATCGCCCTGCGCTGGACCAACCCCGCTGGCGAGGAGATGACCCGTGTGGTGCTCACCGCCGGCGAGCAGTTCCTCGGCAAGAAGCGCTCCATTGCCTTTGACCCGGCCCTGGGCTCGCGTGTGTCTGCCATCTACGCCAACCCGGCCCAGCTCCCCCACCAGACCCCGGAGGAGATTGCCCACTTCATCACCCCGGCCGAGCCGCTGAAGGAGGGCACCGAGTTCAACCAGCTGGAGGTCCTGTCCCACATCAACCTCGATGGTGTCTTCGAGTTCACCAAGTTCTACGTCCGCCACACCGTCCCGGCCGCCGAGCCGGCCGAGGGCGAGGAGGCCCCCGCCGGCCCGACCACCGTTCGCGATGCCATCACCCTGCCCGTGGTGTACACCTTCCCCTCGCTGTCGGCCGAGCAGCTGAACCTCCTGCGCGAGCGCGAGAACGAGATGATCGCCGAGGACAAGCTTGTTTTCGACACCCTCGAGCGCAAGAACTCCCTGGAGGAGTTCATCTACCGCATGCGTGACCTGCTGGACACCACCCTGGCCGAGTATGTGGCCGAGGCCGACATGGAGGCCTACAAGACCCTCCTGCGTGACACCGAGGATTGGCTGTACGGCGAGGGTGAGAACGTCTCCAAGAGCGTCTACGAGGCCCGCCTGAGCGAGGTCCGTGTGCTCGGCGACGCGGCTCAGTACCGCTTCGACCAGGCCGAGGCCCTGGAGGAGGCCAAGAAGAAGTTCCAGGCCGGTGTCACCTCCATCGTCGAGCTGACCCGCACCCAGGAGGAGCGCTATGAGCACATCGACGCCGAGGCCCGTGAGGCGGTCATGTCCGCCGCCACCGCCGCCCTGGCCGACATGACTTCTCGCATCCTGGCCCAGCAGGCGGCTCCCAAGCATGCCCACCCGACCCTCCTGTCGGAGAATGTCGACGCGGCCCTGCGTCAGCTCCAGCTCCTGGCCAACAGCACCTTCTCCAAGCCCAAGCCCAAGCCCGTTGAGCCGGAGCCGGCCGCCGCCGCTCCCGAGGGTGCGGAGGCCGCCCCCCCGACCACCGACTCCCCCATGGAGACCACCGACGAGGGTTCCTCCGCCCCGGCCACCGACATGGACATCGACTAAGGTCAGATTCAAAGCCAGGGTCAGAGATCGGCAGGGAGAAAGAGGAGGAGGGGGTCCTCCGGCTGAGCGACAAAAAGAGTGCGACGACCCCCAAGAGGGGGGCTCTTTCTCTTTCCAGTGCCTTGCACCGGAAGGGGAGGATAAAAAAGGACCACAGGCGGGGAGAGGAAGGCGAATGTGTGCCGTCCTCTCCCCGTGGCCTGGCACTTTTCTCTCTCTCTCTCTCTCTCCCTCTCTCTCGCGCCGTGCGCCTGTGTGTACCCTTTTGTCTTGTGCATGCACGCGAGGCAGCGACGTCTCCCACCGCCCGATCTCTCTCTCTCTCCTTTCTCGGATCGGGTTTTACCCATTAGACCAGCCACAACTCCCTTAACATTCTGCTGTGCTTACATTTGCGCATTTGCCTACCTCATATACATCCATGTGCAAGTTCAGTATTCTCATCTTTTCCCCTCCAAACAATAAACCCAATATTTGCTGTTTCTCCGTGTCTCTCCTCCTCCCTCGTGGCATCAGGAGGCCGCCTGTGGATGTGTTGATGTGCGGCACGAAAAATCGCGTAATCCTCCTCCCTTCCCGGGGGGGAATAATGCCAGAAGAAAAGGGCCAGTTCCAAGGACAAAACTATATTCGAGCTCCGAGGCGCATGCGCGAGGGAAGGGGGGGGGGACACTCACTGGAGGAGGGGTGTGAAATCTGAAGAGAGGGGGAATCTAACAAGAGCGAGGGGGGAGGGGGCCAAAGCCAGCTTCGGCCTCGCTCGCGGGCTGCGGGAAGGCGGCCAGGGGCTCCGGGAAGAAGCCGAAGTTCTCGATGATCTGGGCGGCCGAGCCGCTCTCGACATCTGCGCGCCGGGGCCTGTTAGCATGGCGTGGCAGGGCATGGGGGGGGGGGGGGGGAGGGAGCGCGACTACTGGTCACGGCGGCCAAACCCGAACAGCGATCCCAGGGCATTCAACATTGTGCCCATGCTGCTTGAGGGAGAGCTCGGCCGGTCGGACGCCGTGGTGGCGGTGGACCGCTGTGAATGGAGCGACGAGTGGCTCGAGTACATTGAGTTGGTGCCGGTCCGGAGCTGCGGGCCGGGGGCTCCGCCACCGTGGGTGGCCGTGGGCGGCGGCGGCTGGTTCACCGACACACTGGAGGCCCCGCTTGACCGGAGACTGACGCCCGAGGTGCGTGACCGCGGCAGGGTCTCCGAGGCCATGTGCGGCAGATCCCCAGTGGACGCGGCCCCAGACAATGATCGACGCTGGTGGTCGGACTTGGTCCGGCTCAAGGCCGGGGCGGTGCCGGCCGCCGAGGCCAGTGACAAGTTGGAGGGGGAGCTGGTGATGACCATCGGCGGAGAGTCGGACCGGAAGGAGGAGGAGGTCCCGGCAGGGCCCATGAGTCGGGAGGTTCCGGACGAGGCCGGCGGCGGCATGCCACCACTTGGGGTCGAGTAAAAGACCGACGAGTCATCTGTGGCCAGGAAGGGGTCGCTCCCGCTACCCGAGCCACCGAAGAAGACCGACGTCCGGTCGAAGCTGCCCAGGTCCGAGAGAGACCCCGCGGCTGACCCGCCGACCGGCATGGCCGGGCTGCCAAAGGGATCGGCCACCGGCGACGAGTAGACTCCCCCATTGTGGTCCGAGGCTAGCATGACCGAGGCTGGGCGTGGTGAGGGCTCCGACACCCGACGCAGGGTGCTGCCCCCGCCAATGCCGGCTCCTGCACCTGAGGAGGAGGAGGAAGAGGAGGACCCAAAGGATCCGGTGCGGCCGGTGGCCGTCGGTGCAGCATTCGGCCCGGAGGATGACGACCCGCCCATCATGAAGACCGAACGCGGGCGCGAGGAAACCGGCTCCGACACCCGGCGGGCGTGTACAGCCACCGGGGGAGGAGGGTGCGTCGGGCCACGGGGCCCGGAGCCGGGCGAGCGACCATTCAAGTGGGACAGGGCCCGGCGGAGCTTATTTTCGCTGGCCGAAGATCCATTCACCATGTCGCTGGCACCATGGTCCGGGGTGTGGGGACCGGTGCCGGACACGGTCGGCGACGGGGGCACTGGGGAGGCGCCAGCGCTGGAACTGCCGCCTCCTTCGAAAAGCCCATCCACCGAGGCCCGCGGCCGGCGGCGATAGGTGAGGAAGCCCAGGCGCGAGGTGGAGCCGCTGCTGTTGCCACCGGCTCCGCCGGTTCCGTGGGAGCCACTGCCACCACGCTGCGCCACACTGCCGCCATTGGACCCGAAGCCGGAGCCGGCAAAGCTCAAGCGCGATCCCTCACCCAAGTTGAAGGTCGCGCCCATGGTCAAGGATGAGAGCGAAGGGGAGGTCCGGATGCCGGACCCACTGCTGGATGACTGCCGAGAGTGGGACCCATTGTCCGGGGGCTCCAGCGCGTAGGACATCTGGTAGAGCTCGGCATCCGAGGAGGACGACCCGTGGATGTGCTCCCAAAGGATGCGAGGCAGATTGAGGCTCAGCATGTTCCGATAGGAGATGGAAGCCGCCTGAGCACGGGAAATGTCCAGCAGGACATTCCCCAGCAGGGTGCACTTCTGCCAGTTGATGCGTCGCTTGGTTGTCAGCGTCTGATTGCCCTCCAGCATGAAGGTCAAGTCACTCATGAGAATCGGGATGACCGGGATGACGGGCGGCCGGCAGTGATCCGGCTGCGAGAGAACCGACGCCAGCATCGGCCGATAGTTCCGGTAGTTGCTATCCATCGCGAAGACCTCGGAGATGCGCCGGTAGGGGGCCATATGGCGGGTGCGCAGCCCGCGGAAGGTTTGTGCCAGACGGCTGATGGATGTGTGCGACAGGGCGCAGTGGATGGCAAACAGCGAATTGAAGTTCTTCAGGAGATAAAGCTCCTGCATCAAGCCGAGGGGGGGGGGGGGAGGGGAAGAGGAAAAGGAAAATGCAAGGGAACGGAGGCAGCCAAGGCAAAGTCAATATGCAAGCCATGCAGCCACGTCTACACACACACACAGACACACAAATGCAAGAAGTCAGAAAGACGAGGACGCACCTGTAGGACTTCGAAGAAGCAGAGGATCATCTTGCGGCGGATCTCAACCAGGTCCACCCGAAGGATGCAGCGCATGACCCAGTTGGTAAGCTGGTTGGTGTGCGTGATGAGGCGCTGCAAATTCGGGGAACTCTGCTTGTCCGTGATGGCGGTGAACTCCGCCAGGCGGATGGCCCGGAAGAGATCCGCATCAATGGCAGTGAGGTGGTGTGCCAGCGACCGAGGGCCGGTCTTCATGACAAAGGAGGTCGAGCAGAAGGGCGACGTCGGGCGCAGCTCCGGGTAGCAGAGCTTCAATGAGTCCAACTGGGCCAAGCCATGGGCATAGTTATCCTCCATCTTTTGCAGGGAGCTGGAGATGCGCTTGGCTCGATCCGGCTCGAAACTGTGAATTTCCTGGGCGATGAAACGCCGCACGTCGTCGATGATTTCCGGCAGGGGGATGATATCAAACTGGAGCCCCTCCGCGATCCAGCGCTCACTGCATGAGAGTGTGCGTGCGTAGTTGTGTGGCCAAGGTAAAAGAGCGAGCGGGAGGGGGTGGGAGGCAGAGGGATGTCGGTCAGAGATTGGTCCAGCTGGGAAATGGAGAGATGGACAGATGAACCGGAGACAGAGCACCGGGGGGGGGGGGGGGGGACTCTGGCGGGCAAGAGAAACGGCCAAAAGAGCAGGCCACAACGCACAGGATGTTACAGACCAGCGTTTGGACCGGATCAACGACCTGAATCTGATAGAGAACAGGGTTGATGTGGCTCGGGCAGGGCGGGACATTGAACCTGGAGAGGGAGAGCCGGGCAAAGAGCAGCGAACGTCAGGACATGCAAAGGCAGGGAAAGGGAGAGGGGCACGTGTGGCCAAAAAGAAGAAGAAGAAGAAGAAGAGAAGGAGGAGGAGCAAGCCAAGAGAACAGAGCACGCACCGCTCGACGAGCTTCTCCAGGAAGAGACTCGGCGACGAGAACAACTGCAGGGTAAGCAGGAAGACATTCAGGAAGTTCTGGCTCGACGCATAAGTCAGATGATAAGGCGAGGTCAGGAAGATGACCAGGCTGTTGAACTTGGCCGAGTGAACAGCCCATTCATCCGTGGTCGGGTGGAAGATCTGCACCGAGTCCGTCTCATTCCAGATGTTGTTGGGCCCGAGGCCCGGCAGGTACCACCGCTCCGGGGGCATGGTGGTCCCTTCCTGCGACTGCTGCTGGAAGGAGGCCACGACATTCATGAATTCCAGGTCCCCGCGTTCGAGGATGATGTCGGAGGAGGGAGCCGTCACGCCGGTGTTGATCGCCGAGGTGGCAGCCGAGCCGACACAGCCACCGGACGACAGGAGGGCCCCTTGACCCAGAGCCCGCTCGATGTCCGCACTCATGAGCGTGGCATACTCGGCGGAGGTTCCGGCCAGGTTGGTGGTGGATGATGCGGTGGAGATGAGCCCGCTTCCGGGAATGCCGGCGGTACCGCCAAAACCATCAAGCAGGTCCAGATCCGAGTCCAACGAGTGGCGGGATGGCGATCGCAGTGGCAGCGAGGGGGTTGACCGGGCACTGAGGCCGGATGTCGGGACGGATGGCGTGCGCGGGCTGCCGGGCACCCCGCCGAGGGCCCCAGGCAGGGCTTCCGTCGAATGGGATCCCATCAGTTGGCCAGACACCAGAGGGGTGATCGGACTGCTGGGCGAAGTGATGGAACGAGTGATGGATGTCGGGCTGGACACCTTCGGGGGAAGATCGGCCGCTGACAGGGGAGCGCCATCGCCACCGGAGTGGGGGATGGTGATGATGGGCGCTGGCGAAGGGCCCAAGTCAGGCCGAGCGGAGGCCCGGCCGAGGACATACACGCGCGACCGCCGGCGCTTGAGCTGGCTGCCGACGGCAGTCTCAGGAGCACCACCGATCGAGAGAGACTGCTCCGAGCCACTGGACGCCAAGCGAACCGAAGCCAGCAGCTGCGAGGAACTACTGCCAGGCGAGGCCCCCCCGGGGGTGAGGGCGCCCCCGCGCGAGTCGTCCAGCCTGGCCGCCGAGCTGGAGGACTGAAGGACCAGCCCCCCGCTGGAGGGCGAAGGAGACACAGACCCGGACAGCGAGGAGCGTGGCACGCGCTGCGAGTGGGACACACTGCCGGGGGACAGCGGCGCAGGAGAGGACGCACGCAAGTGCTCCGCGCTGTTTGAAGAGGCGACCAGCGGCACGAGTCCGGCCTGCCATGATGGAGAGCACATGGGGAGGGGCAAGTTAGCGCGTGCACGAGAGCCAAAGCCCGCCGCCAAAGGCACGGATAAAGAGGCCGGAGGAGGGCACAAAGAGGATGGCCAGGGGGAGAGGAGGGGCAGGGGCACGCACGGTGTCCTTGAGCGAGTGATTGCTCATGCTTCGATGCGGTGCCAGGGGCAGGTGCTCCGGAACACCGAGCATCGGGGTCGACAATTGACTGTCATAGTCTGTGGCCGAGAAGGAATCCCCGGAAGGTGAGTCATCCTCCCCGGGGAAGCGATTCGGCGGCCGCATGGCCGGCGACGAGGGGTTCGATGTGTTGCCGGCAGCCGCGGCCACGGCCAGTGGGTCGAGCGAGGTCTTGACGCGCAATGACGGGGGCAGAGCCGAAGCCGCGGCCGGGGCATGGGACTGCACCAGGAGAGAGGCCCGGATGTCATCCTCCTCGCCATCCTCCTCGGCCATGGAGGAGATGGCAACCGAGGGACTGCCCGGGACGCCGCGAGACATGGCGGCCAAATGGCCGCTGCCCGCCAGCATGTACGGACTCCCCGGGGCACTGTCGGACTCGGGAGCCGTCGAGGCAAGATGCTCCTCCTCGTCCTCCTCGTCGGCAACACCGTCGTCCTCCTCCTCCTCCTCCTCTTCCTCGGGAATGGTGGTCACCTTTTCCAGCGGCCGGATCGGGGCCATTTGGGCCATACCAGCCCCACTGCCAGCTGGCTCCATGGCTGCAAGCGATGACAGAACCAAACTGGACCCCAGGTGCGAGGTAGAGCCCAGGGCATTGATGCCGGTGCTGCTGCTGAAGAGAGAAAAATGCGAGAGGTTCACGGTGGACGAGCCGGCCTGGGCCACGGCCGCCAGGGCCGAGCGGCACCGCTCAAAGCGCCGATCCTGCAGGGTGGCCGCAATGGCACGGATCTCCTCCATGCGCGTGGCGATTTCACGGGCCGAGAGGCGATCGAGGAGTCGGCCCGAGTGCTCGAGCGTATGCAGGAAGAAGCCGAGGAAGCCGGAGTGCCGCAAGCGTTGGAGCTCGCGCTGGACCACCGCGTGCAGATCGGAAATGAGAAGATGGATTTCCTGGGGGGGGGGGGGGGGGGGGGAAAGTGACTGGTGTTAGAAGGGACAGCAAGTGAAATGACAAGCATGGGGCGGAAGGGGCAGGAGGAGGCGCAGGGAAAGACGTACCTGAATGGTGCGGAACACCTGTCGGTGCGTGCTCGGATTTTCGCTCTTGTCGGAGAGATAGCTGTGGACAGGCATATGGATGTGTCAGCAACCGGGCGGGAGGGGGATGGCAGGGAAGGGGGCACGCAAAGGAAGAAAGAGGGGAGAGGGACCGAGAGAGAGAAAGGGAGAGAGAGGTGGGAGGAAGAGGCATTGGGCATGTTGGGAATGGCGGCGTACATCTCGATGTTGCGCATGAGGGTTTTGTTGACGAGACTCAGCCGATCGAAAAAGCCGTTGAGCTCGGACTCGAGGGCCGGCGTGCTGGTGGTCTGCACCGACACAAGCGAGCAAGATTCGGCCAGCCTTTGGAGCAGTGGGCGAAAGAGGCACGCAGTCAGCAGGAGAGATCCAGCTAGATAGGGGAGAGGAAGGCACGCAGGAAGCCAAGGAGCATGAAGGGAGCGAGGAGGGGGGGCGAGGTGCTTGGCGCAGGCACGAACCGAGCGATGAAGACCGACGCCTTGTTAAAAGACACGGCCAGGCTCTCCTTCACATGGCGCGTGTCCTCGCAATTGGCGGTTGCCGAAACGACGGCCAGCAGGGCCTCATTACAGAGGGCACAAAAGTAGAGGCAGAGATCTGAGTCGCGGGGCAGGATCGAGAGGAAGGTGAAGTGCGCCACATCCACGGCCAGGCAGCTACAAAAGAGGCGATATACAGGCAAGAGAGAGAGAGAGGGGGGGAGGGAGGGAGGGGGGGAGGGAGCGAGATGGAGAGGCGGGGAGAGGTTAGCGATGGCCATCACCAAGAGGAGAGGAGGAGGGGGGGGGACGGGAGAAGGGGCCCAGCACGGGAAGGGGAAACCATACCTTGCCACAATGAGGCGACTGGCGGCACTGCGCACGGCATCGATGGCGTCGGGATCCAGCGTGCGGCTGGAGAAGATGGTCAAATCACTGAGAAAGGTCTCCAGATGGATGAAGTCCGATTCGAGGAGGTTCTTGAAGGACAGATGCGGGCCGACATTGAGCTGCCCGGACACGCGCCGCAGCCAGTGTGACTGCTTCTTGAAGGCACTTTGAGAAGAGCGGCCGAGCATGCGTCCAGGCAGATGGGAATGGAATGGCAGGCAGGCACATTAGAGAGACACAGCGGGCGGGGAGAGAGAGAGAGAGAGAGAGAGAGAAGAGGGGCGTGGACAATCGGGAAGCCAAAAAGGTGTGTCGCCAAGGAGACGGCACACAGCCAAGGGGGCGAGAGGAGGGGGTACGACGCACCTTTGCGACCGGGCAATCAGGTTCTGGGCGGCGATCTGCAAAATGTCCTCATCAACGTCGCGGTGCAGCTGTAGCAGCAGTGTGGCCGCCAGGTCCAGGAAATCCGGGGCAGTGTGGCCGAAGGCCCGGGGAATGGACGGATCGGCGATCGGATCCGAGTCGCCGGCCGGGGCTGGCTGCTTGCCGCCGGAGCCGGGCAAAGCCGCGGCCATGGACGAGCTGGGAGACGCCAGTCGAGGGCCGCCAGCTTCAGCCGAGGCGCGTTGGAGTCGCCGCTCGGACGACATGGTGGGCGGCGAGAGGCAGAAGGCCTACAATCGGCAAGTGCAGTGGGGAGAGGGGGGAGACGGGGGCGGCAGCGGCAGCAGCGGCGCAGCCAGCCAGCAGGCGCTCTCTCCGTGCCGTGTGGAGCGCGGGGCTCTCAAGAGAAGAGAGGGAGGAGAGGAGCACACGGAGCGGGGACAATCGAAGGCCGGTGCGGTGGGAGGGACAGAGAGGGAAGGAGAGGAGGGGGAAGGGGGACGAAAGGGGCAGGGGGAGAGAGAGAGAGGGGGGGGGAGTAGACAGAGGAGACGGATAGGGGAAGGCCGAGGGGAGGGGACAGAGGGGGAGGGAAATGGTGATGGTAGATGGCAATCTGCCGCGACGCCCGGTCAGGGAGGGCGCACACGGAAAAGTGGGGCCCAGGATCTCAAGGCCCACCTGGTGGGGTGCATTACCCCCCCCCCCCCCCCTCGCCGCTTCATCCGTCCGCCCGTTTGTGCATTTGTGCCTCCTCCTCGCATCATCGGGTCGGGGGGGGGGGGGAGGCCGAGGGAGAACGCATCCTGGACTTGCGGCTTCTGGCCCCCGGCCCCGCCCCCCGCCCCCACAGATGGGAGCCACAACGAGAAGACCTGGGCGGGGAAGGGGGGCTAAGAATTGGGACCCCTTTTTCTCCGGGCTCCTGCCCCTCGCTGAGGGAGGGGTCTCCAGCCAGGGGGCGGCGGGGGGGGGGGGAGGGCAGAGCACCGAGCCGCGCGGGAGTGGTATGCCTGGACGTGTTGTGCAGTCGCCCCCGGCCGGCTCCTCTGCAGGCAGGCAGCCCAGCGCTGCCCGTCGCAGTGGGGACGAGCCAGGCCAGCCGAAGGCCCAGAAGCAGCCTCCAACTCATGCACCCATCTTGCGAAGAAAACATAAAACAATATATATTTTTTCATTTCTCGTTGAATGTTCCCCCTTTCGCGTCGACTCCCCGCCGGGCCATCACCGTTTCAGGGCTGCTTGAGGGGAGGGCGGTTCTGTCTTCCTCCTTTCCTCGGGAGGAGGCCTGGACCCTGGGGCCACACCGGGGCCTCTTCGGCGGTGTCAGCCGGGCGCGGATCGCCGGATCCGGCGTGGAGCGGTCCCTCCCCGCCCCTCCCCCCCCCGGACGACCTGCCGCTGAGGCCGGGCGGCCTGGCCGGCGCAAGGTGGGGGCGATCCGCCAGTTTGTTGCTTTTATTTTTGCACCCCCCTCCACGCGCGCGCGCGCGCGCGCGCGGAACCTTGTGGAGGAGAGGGGCGCGACTCGGCGCCAGGCCGTTGGGCGTGAGTCGATCTGCCCCTCCGGGGGGGCTTGGCGGCAATATCCACATTTTGGGCCCATGCGCGAGCAGTGCCCCCCCCCCTCCCCCCGCACCCTCTTCTGTTCGTAGCGGGGCCGGGAGATGCGGGGGGGGGGGGGGCGGGCCTCGAGAATCGCTCGGCGGCCGGTCGGGCGGCCCGCCGGATCCTGGCGTCCCCGAGGACCCGCAACGTCGCCCCGATGCCCGGCCCCCCGAGGCGGCCGCGACTGTGACTGGGGCCTGGAGTTTGGCCGAGACCTTGTCCCCCTCCCCCCTGTCTCCCCCGGGTTCGGTGGCGGCCTGACGGTCGTGAGAGAATAGAGTGTGCCGGCATTCCGGCCTTCGTCTCGTGCTCGGCATGCCGCCACGCTCGATTAGGCAGGGGCATCTTGTCGGCCTGGGTGTTTCGGTGCGCGTTTTTCGCCTGAGCTGGCTGAAGGGGGCCGAGAACTGCCGGGCCGGTTCTCTCGGCCAGGCTAGGAAGCCCCGCCCCCCCCCCCCCCTCCCGGGCGCGAGTTTTTCATCCGCGCGCGTACGTGCGCATGCCCACCGGAAGATGTGAGGCGGGGGGGCCTCCCCAGACGAGCGCCGCCCGTTCGCGCGCTCCATGCCCGTCCCGCGGGGCCTCGAGGACTGGGGAGGCACGAGAGGCCCTGCCCGGCTCGGCGGCACCTCCCAGCCCCGGGGAATATAACCGAAGACACGCGGCCGCTTCGGGAGGGGGGGGGGGGCGGGTCCAGGCACCCTAGGAACAAAAGTGCCGGCCAAGGGCAGGCCTCTCGGCGCCGCGGCAAGTATGTCTCGGGGCAATCTCCCAGCCTCCTCCCCAAGCGGTGGTCTGAAAAAAAAAAAAGAAGAAAAAGTCAGCACCACCCTGTTGCGTGGGATGGCATCTCCCCCTGGCCGATGTCCGCCAGCGGGCCGCGCTCCCTGGGGTCCTTCAAATACCTGTAGCCCGCGCGACCGACCCGGCCTCTGTGCCCCTCCGCCCCTCCCCCCCTCCCACTCCGGGGCGCAAGGGCGAGTGGTTCTGCAGGTGTGTTGAGCTGCTCCGGAAAGGGTGTGACTGGCCGGGGCGCGCAGAGGCATCTACACGCCCCGCCCTGCGACAAACACGGCCCTGGTCGTGTTGGGAAGGGGTGCGGCTCGTGGCGCTGGCGAACCCCCGTTTTCAAGGTCCAACGGTCCGCCCCCCCCCCCCTCCAGACCAACTGGCCTTGGGCCTTGACATCGTCCATCGGTCCGAGAGCCGGTGCCCCGCGGATCATCATTTGCCTCTTTCCGATCTGTTCCCCCCCCCCCCCCCCCCCGCCCGCCCGCCCCGTCTCTGTCTTCCGTGCGTTTGGGGGCCCCAGCGGGCCCGCGAGGCCCACGCACCAGGTGGTGGGAGAACCGGTTCCACTGCCCCGCCTCTGCCCCCGATGCCTCAGCTGACTTACATGCGGCACTGCGGAATTCAATTTCCCACTCTGCTCTTCGCCGATTGCATTCAGCCTGGGGCTCCTCTTTCGCACGGGCACGCGGGAGTGTCCCGGCACCCCGGGGGCCGTGTCCGAGACCTCCCAGCTTCAGTAGGGGTCCGGGGGCCAGTACAGGCTGGAACGTCGTTTGTCCCCGCCCTGCCTCCCCCCCCCCCCCCCAGACTCTGGCAAGATGGTCCGCCTCGTGTGTGGCGTCGCATCAGTACCGAGTGCGACGCCCGTGGTCCGAGGCTCATGCCATCTGAGCCCCCTCTGACGGTCTGGCCGGCGCCGGTCGAGCCCAGGCCGGCCTGCGGCCCGAGGGGAATCGGTTGTCGCTCGCGGCGGTGGTCCGATGGCCCAGGCCCCCTTCACCCTTGAGATGTCGGGGAGAGAAGATCATGGCCCGAAGCTGCGCCGACTTGCGCAACGCGAAGGACAGATCTGACGGGCAGGCGCGCGCGCGCGTGGGCCGGGGCGGACTCGTTGTACTCGCCTTGCCCCGGCGGGCGCTTGAGCCCACGGCACATTGGCGTCAGTTGAACATTCGCGCTTGCCCACCGTCATATGGAGTTCGCTCCGGTGGCTGGCGCGTGCTCACGGGCCTGGGGGGTCGGCCCCCTCGACCGGATCTCGGCCCGCCGGGTTGGGCGTGCTGTCAGGGCGACGTGTCGATCCCGGAAAAGGCGGCCCCCGCTCTGATCTCCGGCCCGGCCCGGCCCGGCCCGGCCCGCCACACTGCCCAGGGCCGCGGGCAGAGAGACCGGGGTCTGTGCCCCGCTTGCCCCCACAACAGGAGGGGCTGGGCAATCCCCCTCGGCCACACATCTGTCAAGGCCCCCCCCCCCCCCCCCCCCAGCCGCCCCTTGTGCTTGGGGGCGGGAGGGGGGGGATCCGTGCGGGCTTGCCTCCCTAGGGGCGCATTGCCCGCCTTCCGCCCCGCTCGAGTGCGGGCCCCGCCTCACGGTTCCAGCATGTCGGAAATGAAGGGAGGAACAACGAACCCATCAGAACCATCCATGTGATCCAAAGGCTCAAGAACAACGGCCCGACTTCATGTCGGCATCTGATGCTGATTGATGATCACGCCATCACTAGCCACGAGTCTCCTTCACACCCCTCCAGGTGCCAACGAACAGGACACTCGAACCACCCACCCGGTCGCAGCATGGCGCGTTGCATGGGCGCTTTCGATCAGGGAAGGACCACCTCCCCCCCCGGCGGAGGGGCGGGGGGGGGGGGGGGCTCCCAGCAGGCGGATTCCCTGCGTCGGGTGCCGAACATCCTTGGGTGGCCCCAAGTGGGTCTCGCGGGTGGAGGAGACCGTTCGTGATGCCCTGTCTTCTGGCGGAAAGGGTGTTGCCACATGCTGGCTGCCCCGGGCGTGCCTGCCCGGCGTCCTGCCCTCCGGAGGAGAGTGATTGAAGGCCATGCTTCCCGTATGAAGTCCCCCCCCC